>NC_050096.1:189710868-190013898 GCF_902167145.1 Zea mays | reverse complement strand
CGGACTTACCTCCTTTGTTGAGGTCGACATGCCTATCGGTTCCCATCGGTGTCTTTGCGAGCTTTGCGTCCTTCATCCCAAACCTCTTGAGAAGATCTTGAGTGTACTTCGTTTGGGAGAGGAAGGTGCCGTCCTTGAGTTGCTTCACTTGGAACCCAAGGAAGTAGGTCAACTCGCCCATCATCGACATCTTGAACTTTTGAGTCATCACCCTGCTAAACTTCTCACAAGACTTTTGATTAGTAGAACCAAATATTATGTCATCGACATAAATTTGGCACACAAAGAGATTACCATCACAAGTCTTAGTGAAAAGAGTGGGATCGGCTTTCCCAACCTTGAAAGCATTACCAATTAAGAAATCTCTAAGGCATTCATACCATGCTCTTGGGGCTTGCTTAAGTCCATAGAGCGCCTTAGAGAGCTTAAATACATGGTCGGGGTACGTATAATCCTCAAAGCCAGGGGGTTGTTCCACATACACCTCCTCCTTAATTGGCCCGTTGAGGAAAGCGCTCTTCACATCCATTTGAAACAACCTGAAAGAGTGGTGAGCGGCATAGGCTAATAATATTCAAATAGACTCTAGCCTAGCCATAGGAGCAAAAGTCTCCTCGAAATCCAAACTTGTGACTTGGGCATAACCTTTTGCCACAAGTTGAGCCTTGTTTCTTGTCACCACCTCGTGCTCGTCTTGCTTGTTGCAGAACACCCACTTGGTTCCCACAACATTTTGCTTGGGACGTGGCACCAGGCTCCAAACTTCGTTCCTCTTGAAGTTGTTGAGCTCTTCCTGCATGGCCAACACCCAGTTCGGATCCTACAGGGCCTCTTCTACCCTGAAAGGCTCAATGGAAGAGACAAACGAGTAATGCTCACAAAAATTAGCTAAACATGAGTGAGTCGTTACTCCCTTGCTGATATCACCCAGAATCTGATCAACGGGGTGATGTCGTTGGATCATTGCTCAGACTTGAGTTGGAGGGACCCGTGGTGCTTCTTCCTCCATAACTTGTTCTTCTTGTGCTCCCCCTTGCTCACGCGCTTCTTCTTGAGGAACTTGTCCATCATCTTGAGTTGGGGGATGCACCATTGTTGAGGAAGAAGGCTGATCTTGCTCCTGTTGTTCCTATGGTCGCACATCTCCAATCACCATTGTGGGCATTGCAGCCATTGGAACATCATCTTCATCTATGTCATCAAGACCAACTTGCTCTCTTGGAGAGCCATTAGTCTCATCAAATACAACATCGCTAGTGACTTCAACCAAACTCGATGATTTGTTGAAGACTCTATACGCCTTTGTATTTGAGTCATACCCTAGTAAAAACCCTTCTACTGCCTTGGGAGCAAATTTAGAATGTCTACCTTTCTTCACCAAAATGTAGCATTTGCTCCCAAATACACGAAAGTAAGAGACATTGGGTTTGTTACCGGTAAGAAGTTCGTAGGAGGTCTTCTTGAGGAGGCGATGCAGATATAGCCGGTTTATGGCGTGGCAGGCTGTGTTCACAGCTTCCGACCAAAACCGCTCGGGTGTCTTGAACTCTCCAAGCATCGTCCTCGCCATGTCGATAAGCGTCTTGTTCTTCCTCTCTACCACACCGTTTTGCTGTGGTGTGTAGGGAGCGGAGAACTTGTGCTTGATGCCTTCCTCCTCAAGATACTTCTCCACTTGCAGATTCTTGAACTCGGACCCGTTGTCGCTTCTTTATCTTTTTCACCTTGAGCTCAATTTCATTTTGAGCCCTCCTTAGAAAGCGCTTTAGGGTCCCTTGGGTTTCTAATTTATCCTGCAAAAAGAACACCCAAGTGAAGCGGGAAAATCATCAACAATTACTAGACCATACTTACTTCCCTCTACGCTAAGGTAGGCGACGAGTCCGAAGAGGTCCATGTGAAGAAGCTCCAATGGTCTTGATGTTGTCATCACATTCTTGTTGTGATGAGTGCTTCCCACCTGTTTCCCTGCCTGACAAGCTGCACAAGGTCTATCTTTCTCGAAGCAGACATTGGTTAGTCCTAACACATGTTCTCCCTTTAGAAGTTTATGAAGGTTCTTCATCCCAACATGTGCTAGACGGCGATGCCACAGCCAGCCCATGCTAGTCTTAGCTATTAAGCATGCATCTAGATCGGCCTCCTCTTTCGAAAAATCAAATAAGTAGAGTTTGTCGTCTAATACACCCTTAAATGCTAATGAACCATCACTCCATCTAAAGACAGAAACATCAACATTTGTAAACAAACAATTGTAGCCCATGTGGCACAATTGACTTACACATAGGAGGTTGTAACCAAGCGATTCTACTAGAAATACGTTTGAAATGGAGTGCTCGTTGGTGATGGCTATCTTGCCCAAGCCTTTGACCTTGCCTTGGTTCCCATCCCCAAAGATGATTGTATCCTGGGAATCCTTGTTCTTGACATAGGAGGTGAACATCTTCTTCTCCCCCGTCATGTGGTTTGTGCATCTGCTATCGATAATCTAGCTTGAGCCCTCGGATGCATAAACCTGCAAGACAATTTATGCTTGGGTTTTAGGTACCCAACTCTTTTTGGGTCCTACAAGGTTAGTTACAATAGCCTTTGGAACCCAAATACAAGTCTTGTCTCCCTTGCATTTGGATCCCAACTTTCTAGCAACTACTTTTTCATTCTTACATACAAGCGCAAATGAAGTATTGCAAGCATGGTAAATAGTGGAAGGTTCATTACACACTCTCCTAGGCACATGATGCACAACATGATTTCTTCTAGGCCTACTTCTACCATGCACAAAAGTAGAGCTAGAGGCAAACATAGCATGTGAATCAAAAGCATTATGATCATAACTTCTATGAGCATTCCTAAAATATTTTCTATCATAAATGTAGGCATGACACTTTTGAGAACTACTAGCCATAGGAGCCTTCCCTTTCTCTTTGTTGAGAACGAGAGTCTTTTGGCTTGTTAAGTTCTTGGTTTCCTTTTGAAAACCAAGTCCATCCTTAATAGAGGGGTATCTACCAATTATGTAGGCATCCCTAGCGAATTTTAATTTATCAAAATCATTTTTGCAAGTCTTAAGTTGAGTATTAAGACTTGCCACTTCATCATTCAATTTTGTAATAGCAATAAGATGTTCAATACAAGCATTAACATCAAAGTCCTTACATCTATTACAAATACTAACATGCTCTACAGATGAACTAGATTTATTAGCTTCCTCTAGCTTAGCATTTAAATCATCATTTAAACTCTTTAAACTAGATACAGTTTCATGGCAAGCATATAACTCAGAAGATAGCATTTCATTCCTTTTAATCTCTAAAGCAAGAGATTTTTGCACGCTAACAAATTTATCATGCTCCTCATATAAAATATCCTCTTGTTTTTCTAACAATCTATCCTTTTCATTTAGAGCATCAATTATTTCATTGATCTTTTCTACCTTAGCTCTATCTAAACCTTTGAATAAGCTAGAGTAATCTACTTCATCATCGGAAGAATCATCATCGCTAGAAGTAGTGTACTTAGGGGTATCTCAAACACTTACCTTCTTTTCCTTGGCCATGAGGCAAGTGTGGCATTCGTTGGGGAAGAGTGAAGATTTGTTGAAGGCCGAGGCTGCTAGTCCTTCATCGTCGGAGTCGGATGAAGAGCAGTCTGAGTCCCATTATTTGCCAAGGCGCGCCTCGCCCTTCACCTTCTTGTAAACCTTCTTATTCTCCCTCTTCCCATGCTTTTATTGTTCCTGGTCATCATCATTATCGGGGCATTGTGCTATGAAATGACCAGTCTTATCGCATTTGAAACAGGAGCGCTTTCCCTTTGCTTTGTTCTTGTTGGGGTACTCCTTGCATCCTTTCAGTGCGGTCTTGAAGGGCTTGATGATTAGGGCCATCTCATCTTCGTTTAGCCCGGCAGCCTCAACTTGTGCCACCTTGCTTGGTAGCGCCTCCCTGCTGCTTGTTGCTTTGAGAGCAATGGGTTGAGGCTCGTAGACGGGTAGAGGGCCATTAAGAGCATCATCCACGTATTGCGCTTCCTTTACCATCATATGCCCACTCACGAATTTTCCGGGTATCTCCTCGAGCGTCATCTCGGTGTACCTGGAGTTTTCACGAATGAGATTGACAAGATGGGGGTCAATTACCGTGAATGACCTTAGCATAAGTCGGACGTCGTCGTGGTCCGTTCATCTTGTGCTTCCATAGCTTCTAATCTTGTTGATGAGGGTCTTGAGCCTGTTGTAGGTTTGTGTTGGCTCCTCTCCCCTGACCATCGCAAACCTTCCCAGTTCGCCTTCCACCAACTCCATTTTGGTGATCATGGTGGCGTCATTTCCCTCATGCGATATCTTGAGGGTGTCCCATATTTGCTTGGCGTTGTCCAAGCCGCTCACCTTGTTGTATTCATCCCTGCACAAGGATGCTAGCAAAAGAGTAGTAGCTTGTGCATTCTTATGAATTTGCTCATTTATGAAAACGGGATTGTCAGTACTATCAAAATGCATTCCATTTTGAACAATCTCCCAAATACTAGGATGGAGAGAAAATAAGTGACTACGCATTTTGTGACTCCAAAAAGAGTAGTCTTCTCCATCAAAGTGTGGAGGTTTCCCAAGTGGAATTGATAGCAAATGAGCATTAGAATTAAATGGAATACGAGAATAATCAAATGAATAGTTTTGATTCACCGGTTTCCTCTTTGACGAGGAGTCATCATCGTCGTCGTATGGTGAAGAAGACGAGGCATCACTGTCGTAGTATATGATCTTCTTGATGCGCCTCTTCTTCTTCCCGTCCTTCTTCTTGTGACTCGAGCCAGAGTCAGTGGGCTTGTCGTCTCTTGGCTCGTTGAAGAGGGACTCCTTCTCCTTGTCGTTGACCACCATCCCCTTTCCCTTAGGATCCATCTCTTCGGGCGGTTAGTCCTTTAAGTGAAGAGAACGGCTCTGATACCAATTGAGAGCACCTAGAGGGGGGTGAATAGGTGATCCTATAAAATTCAACACTACTAGCCACAAAACTTAGTTATGAAAGTTAGAACGGCTAAGTAGCTTGAAACGAACTCTTGTGAACACAGATAATCAAAGAGAAAGAACACAAGAGACACGCGATTTTATCCTGTGGTTCGGCCAAGTAACACTTGCCTACTTCCACGTTGTGGCGTCCCAATGGATGAGGGTTGCACTCAACCCCTTTCAAGTGATCCGATGATTAACTTGAATACCATGGTTTTTCCTTTCTTAGTCTTTCTCCCGTTTGCGAGGAATCTCCACAACTTGGAGCCTCTCGCCCTTACAATGATGATCACAAAAGAAGCACAGAAGTAAGGGAGGGGAGAGCAACACACACAAGACTCAAATCCACAGCACAATCACGCACACAAGTCACAACTTGAGCTCAAAACACAACGCACAGAGTTCACAACTCAAATGGAGCTCAAGTCACTATCTCAAAGAATCGAATGCGTGAAGTTGGAGTATTGGAGTCTTAGAATGTTTCTTGTAAGCTTGGGTAACTCCTCCATGTGCCTAGGGGTCCCTTTTATAGCTCCAAGGCAGCTAGGAGCCGTTGAAGATCAACAAGGAAGGCCATCTTTGCCTTCTGTCGAATGGCGCACCAGACAGTCCGGTGCGCCACCGGACAGTCACTGTAGACGGTCCGGTGCCGATCTCCTTCCTTTTCTGGCGCAGATGATCGTTGCAGCTCTAGGCCAGTTGGCGCATCGGACACTATCCGATGCACACCAGACAGTCCGGTGCCCCCTGTCGACCGTTGGTGCGGGCCACGCGTCGCCCGTGGATTGCGGGGCCGACCGTTGCGCCGGTGACTATTGGTTCACTAGACAGTCCGGTGCACCATCGGACAGTCCTGTGAATTATAGTCGTACGCCGCTGAACTTTTCCCGAGAGCGGCCTTTTCACCGGAGTCCAGCCTGGCGCACCGGACACTGTCCGGTGCACCACTAGACACTGTCCAGTGTGCCAGACTGAGCTGAGCTCCGGCTGCACACAGCCAGTCTTTTGCAATCCTTTTCTTTTCTTCTTTTCTCTGTTTCTAATACTTAGGTAACTTCATTAGTATTCAAAAGCAAATGTACTAAGTCTAGAAACATACCTCATGTCTTTATTTGCACTTTTTCAATCTTTGGAACATTTAGAACTTAGAGAATATGTGTTGGGCACTTAATCACCAAAACACTATAGAAATGGCCCAAAGGCACATTTCCCTTTCACTTCCCCAATCATTTCGTTCAAAGGAAACCTCAATCCCGCTCTGAAGAAACTCTTAAAAACTACCACTTCATCATTTTCTGGTGTGGGAGTGGTTTCTTCCCCGCCAAAATGAATCAGCTTCTTCTCAGCTTCTCCGAAGTAGCCTAGCTTTATCATCATGGGTATATCAGCCTCAGAAACAGCAGATTTTCCAAAGTCCAAGTGGCTGGGTTTGGCTAGCATGAGAGTGTTATAATCTTCCTCTTCTTCATCAGCATCATCTTCTTCAATGTCAGCATGTTCAGCTTCGGCAGCAGGTGCACCTTCATTAGTAGCTCCCTCTATCGCAACCAGTCTCGATTGCCTCATCACTTCAGAGATCGGGGCAGTCTCGGCAGCTTTGGCCTCCTCTCCGTCACGTGTCACCCTAGCAGTTGAACATACTCTGGCCATCTGATGTTGAATTTCTTACAGTTTTGACAAATTTGATGACTTTTACAATTTTGCCGAAGCTCCCTCTTATGACGAAGCTAAGCCAAGATGATGCTTTGATTGAGAATACGATGAACAAGCTTCGGCTATGGTCAAATTTTTCAGCAGCACAACAGTGCAATGGCAATGAATGCTGTGGTAACTTCACACCTACCCATCTGTTTATATAGTGCTGCAGGTGGGAAGGTGAATCGCCAAGTCGCCCACACCCGCTGAACAGTCGCCTGCACCCACTGAACGGTGGACCACGGTGCGTGGGAAGGTGAATCGCCAAAACGCGCGTACCCGCCGCATGATGGGACCACGTCGCGCTCGGAATAATTTAATCGTTTCTCGGCAACGAGCTCAGGGAAGGTGTTTTTCGGACCTTCGGCATTCCGAAGCCTAAGAGAATTTTTCATGGATCAAGCTCATTACGAAAAATGATCTAGCACCGCGAAGGGGCTACTGTTGGGGGTCTGCTTCGTCGCCGAAGGTCCTGTAAGAAGAAACACCTTCGAAAGATCAACACAGAAGCAACGCCAAAGCTACCATCCAGGGAGCTTCGTAGCACGCCTTCAGACGAAGGGTTGCACCGACTTAAAAATGAAAAGACCAATTGGCCCATGATAATTTGTGTCATGATTGTAACCAGTTGTAAAGGACATAAATGTAAATCCACACAGGCTGCGCCCTGTGCCTATAAATAGATGAACAGTACCCCCATACTGTTCACGATGACTTGCATCTACTTATGCGTCACGCTTGTATTTTCACCTTCTGTCAAGCCGAAGGTATAAATGTAATTCGATATTGTTCTTATTTATTCATGATTACATAATAAGAAATATATGTTATAATGTCATATAATTATCCATGTTGTTTCTCATGATTCATATGCTTCGTCTATCATTGATATATAGTGTGATGATGAAGGTATGTCCTTCATGACCTTCGTCCGAAGATCGTTATATCCTTAGGGAAATAATGCTTCGAAGGACGAAGGGCATTAACCATTAATCTATTTTTTTGTGTTGCCTTGTTCTTAATTCATAGCATTTGAGAACAAGTCCCCAACTTCATGGCTATGTTACACCGTAACATTTAGCGTATTGTTGAGTTTCAGCCGTACCAAAGTCTTATTAATTTGGTACATCAAGCCACCAAAGCTGAATGCCAGCTGCAACAAGATGCTAAGAGCACCAAGCCCTTGTCATATGGTGCACGAACCATGACTGAAGGAAGCAAATCAATCTCAAGGTTTACTGCTGCATCCTCAGTGACAAAAGGTTCAACTGGAGGCTTGCGATCCAATATTCAAGGCAATTCTAGTGGAAAGAACGGTGCTGCTCCAAACACGAGTTATAAACCAACAGCATCCACTTCAACATTAGTGGGTTCAACAGCCAAGAGTAGTGGTATTCAGTGCTTCAAGTGTGGAGGTCGTAGTCATGTCATAAAGGAGTGTCCAAATAATCATGTGATCCTTGTGAATGATGATGGAGAATATACATCAGCTAGTGAAGAGGAAGCTGAAGCAGGAAATGTAGAAGACGCTCATAAAATTGAGGAACACACTGGATGTGAATTTGAGCATGGTACTACTCTTGTGGTTACACAAATCTTGAGTGTTCAAATGAAAGAAGCTGAAATTGGACAGCGACATAATCTTTTTCAAACGCGAGCAAAAGTGCAAGACAAAGTAGTAAAGGTGATCATTGATGGAGGGAGCTGCCATAATCTTGCAAGTCGTGAGATGGTTGAAAAGCTTGGTTTGAAGTTGCAGCGACACCCTCATCCATATTATGTCCAATGGTTGAATGAATCGGGAGATATCAAGATTGGTTATAAGGTGAAAGTTCCGTTCAAGATTGGAGAGTATGTTGACACAGTGGAGTGCGATGTTGCACCCATGTATGTATGTCACATGCTGCTAGGAAGACCTTGGCAATATGACCGATATTCTCAGCATTCTGGAAGAACAAATAAATACACGCTAGATCTAAAAGGGAGAAAGTTTGTACTCAAGCATATGACCCCTCAACAAATCATGGCTGAACATTTACAAAAGAAAACTGAAATTAGTGCAGCAAGTAGAGGAGGAGAAGAGCAAAAGAAATTGAGTGTCATCCACAATTCGGTGAGCGAGTGCTACAAGCCAAATTCAAGAGATAAAAGAAAAGAAGAGGGAGAACATCTAGTTATGCTAGCCACAAAATCTGAGCTAAGAGAACTGAGGAACAACCCATATCAAGTGCTGTTTGTACTTGTGAACAAAGATGTTTTGATTTCTCCTAATGACATAACATCTCTTCCTAGTGTTGTGGCTGATCTTTTGCAGGACTTTGAAGACGTGTTTCCACAAGAAACATCAGCTGGACTACCTCTAATTCGAGGGATTGAGCATCAAATCGATCTTATTCCAGGGGCTGCACTTCCTAACCGTCCACCATATCGAACCAATCCTGAAGAAACTAAGGAAATACAAAGGCAAGTGCAAGAACTTCTTGATAAAGGTTTTGTTCATGAAAGCTTAAGCCCTTGTGCTGTTCCTATGATTTTAGTACCTAAGAAAGATGGATCTTGGAGGATGTGTGTTGATTGTAGAGCTATAAATAATATTATTGTTCGCTATCGCCATCCTATTCCACAGCTAGATGATATGCTTGATGAATTAAGTGGTTCCACAATTTTTACTAAAATTGATTTGAGAAGTGGATGCCATCAAATAAGAATGAAAACTGGAGATGAATGGAAGACTGCATTTAAAACAAAATTTGGGTTGTATGAATGGTCAGTGATGCCCTTTGGGTTGACTAATGCTCCTAGTACTTTTATGAGATTAATGAACCATGTCTTAAGAACTTTCATTGGAAAATTTGTTGTTTTCTACTTCGATGATATTCTAATTTACAGCAAGTCTTTTGATGAACATGTGAAACACATTCGACAAGTTTTAGATGAGCTTAGAAAGGAGAAATTATTTGGTAATCTTGAGAAGTGCAGTTTTTGCACAGACCATGTTGTGTTTCTTGGCTTTGTTGTTTCAGCAAAAGGAATAGAGGTGGATGAATCCAAGGTGAAAGCAATCAAGGATTGGCCAGCTCCAACGAATGTAAGTCAAGTAAGAAGTTTTCATGGTCTTGCTGGTTTTTATAGAAGATTTGTGCGAGATTTCAGTACCATCGCTTCCCCTTTAAATGAATTGACAAAGAAAGGTGTTGAATTTAAATGGGGAAACTCACAAGAAGATGCTTTTCAAGAATTGAAGAAACGTTTGACTGAAGCACCTGTACTTATTCTTCCTGATTTCACTAAAAATTTTGAAGTAGAATGTGATGCTAGTGGGATTGGGATAGGAGGAGTTTTAATGCAACAAATAAAACCTATAGCATATTTTAGTGAAAAATTGGGAGGTGCTCAATTAAATTATTCTGTGTATGACAAAGAATTGTATGCTTTGGTCTGAACGCTTGAAACATGGCAGCACTACTTGTGGCCAAAAGAGTTTGTTATTCATTCCGATCATGAAGCTTTGATGTATTTGAAAGGGCAAGCCAAACTGAATCGTCGCCATGCCAATGGGTTGAGTTTATCGAAACATTTCCATACATTGTGAAATATAAGAAAGGTAAGGACAATGTTGTGGCCGAACCGCCCGAATTATTCCAGCTTAAGTGCCTAAGTCACGCCTCAGGGGCCGCAACACACTTAAATCGGAATAACCCGTCAGTCCCTCAGATCTAGTCTGATAGAGCCACTTAACCAGGATCAAATACCACAAACTCACTCGAAGGTGAGTCACAGAAGAAATACAATAAAACAGAAAACCTCAAATTAAAGTACTAGAGTTATTACATAAATCAGAGTCTTCAAGTAGCTAATATAAGTTCACAAAATAAGTTGCAGCAGATAATTGATATCGTCGTAAGTGAGGAAATGGGCAAGGCCTAGCCCACTACTCCTCTTGCTCCTCTCCTGCCGGAGCAGCATCCCACTCGACTGTCCAACCCGGTGGCAAGGTTGTAGGCCAAGTTACACTGTCAACTATATCCTGAAGCGTACATGCAAAATTATGCCACAAGCAAGGCTGAGTATACTAATACTCATCTAGACTTACCCGGTGTGAGGAGTCTACTCCTCTACCACTAGACCATGCAGCTGTTTGGATGAGGGGTTTGGTTTGCCAAAAGCACTAGCTGAGTCTAAAATTAAATTTTAGCTTTTCAATTTCTAGCATCATTATCTTAGCTAAGTTTGCTCCTTCTAAGCATACATGGTAACAAGCATTTAGTACAATCAACAAGTTATCTCAAGTAACCTCATTTCACTTCTTACTCAATGTAGTACAAGGGGTCAAGCAGTCTCATTAACTGCGAGAAGCAGACGATTCGAATCGAGTTTTTATCCTTGCAAGATAAACCTAAACACACGACATGTAAGGGCACTCTGTCCCCACACATGTCAACCATCCCCATTGATTCCCCGTTCATGGCCAGGGCTCACCGCCTTGGCATACAATGCTCCACTCACCCCGGCTGCCGCCGTGCAGTGACCGCACTTGTACCCACCATAGCTAGCATGGGAGACCCAGTCTCAGGACAAGTGAGGGGAAAAGTCTACGCCCGGCTTCACTCAGGTACTAGGTTTACCAGTTACCATATTTCCTGACATGTGTTTAGTACGTTCAAACGCTTGACTCAGGTATCCACACATTAATCCTTAATTCCTTTTCCCGTCTCATGGACAAGGCATCCTCCCTGGATCCAAGTCCATAGACCATCATAGATCCCGTTATCAAGATGAATACAATCAATTCCTAACCTCGCGCAAGTGCTAGAAAAATCACTCGACTTCTACCGAGATCCTAATTAGCATAGCAGTTATTCGACCTAGCATACTAGTATCCATCTCAAAAGGAATCTTGAGTTCATGCAACTAAAGGTTTTCAAGCAACTCCTACACTTAAGTGCACATTACAAGCCTACAAAAATTAAGTGTAGTAAAGTAGCATATATAAATGGTTATGCATAAAACTGGGGCTTGCCTTCAATAGCTGGGGCTGCGGGGAGATCCTCGATGGCAGTCTCGGGAGCTTGCTCCTGGTCTTTCTCGTGGACAGCTCCTTGCTCGGGGATGAGCACGTACTCTCTGTCAGCGAGATTGCAATCTAATGAATGCAATGAGTAAAACACATGCATGTTATGATATGTAATTTAGCAATTAAACTTTGATGGTGAATGATCAAATTAATAAGGTAGAGCTTAACCTTACTACTAAAGATTTTTGTGGTACACTTAGCAAATTAGGGTCAAGCTTGGTTAAGCTAATTGGTAAGTTTAATTTGGTGTTCTACTGATTTCTCTTTAATGCCTTAGTGAGAGTTTATTAAGGTTTGTAGCTGAATCATTAGAGTGAGATTTACTATTCCCTCTCTTCCGTCTTATTTCTTTTATGCTTTTAAGGTGGGTTTGAACTACAAGATAGCTTAATAAATTTCCAAAAATTCTAAAAAATTACAGTGGCTTCTTACTGGTGTATAATTCTCTGTCTCAAAATTTGGGGTTTAAAAAGTGAGTGGTTCTCTCTGTATAAAATTATCAAATATTAGGGCAGAGGGGGTATTTTGAACTACAACCTTCTTTTTACAGTGAGTTATTTTCCCAGACTTATTTTTGTTGGCATTCAGATGCTATAACATGATTTTGTACAAATGTTTAGCCACTAATACTCATTAGTTATTTTACTATGATTTTCTAAAGTTTCTAGCCAAAGGGGTGCTTTCTACTACCACTATATTTGAAAAATTTCAAACAACAGATTTCTGATTTTTCCTATCTTCTTCTTTGTGCAAGAGCAATCATATTGAAATTTGGTAGCTTTTTGCTTAAGGGAAAGGTGGTAGGAATTTCTTGAACTAAATGGTCTTTTTCATGAAGTATTGGCAATGGGTATTACTTGTAGCTTTCAATTGGGTTTGGATTTTTCTCTGGTGGCCTACTTCTTTATTAATCTGGTAAAGATTTATTTGCCCACTGTTGCACACTTTTTGGCTAGCTTATGATTTAATTGAAATATGGCTTAATATCAAGTTTTATTTGTTTACCATATTTAAAATGATGGACTAGGGTGTTTATCATTTTTGTAGTGGTATCTTAGTGGTTAAAAGTCCACTGGATTTTTCCTATCAATTTTGAAATTGTTTTCATAATTCTAATAATTGCTTTTCTAGTTTGGTTAGTGCCTAATAAAATATTTCACCTAGAATATGTTCTGGACTAGGGTTCCCTTTATTTTTCCTAGGTTCTCTATTACTTAAGTAGACTAGGAAAAATAATTGCATTCACTGTTCATTATTTTCCAGTGTCTTTCTCATTTTCCTAAATTTTGGGCAATTATGGCTTTTAATAAGTAACCTTATCTAAATCCTTAATACTGGGGTGCTCACTATTTTTAAACAGTGCCTAAGTGGGGTTTACACTTCTACAAATTTTCTTAGGTTTAGCACAAAAGCATAACTAATTTTCTTTAATTTAATAAGGTTTGGTCAGTTCCCTTAATTAATTCCAAACTCTAAAATTTAGAACAGAAAGCATAGGGTTCAGTATTTTTATGTGATAGTCCATAATATTTTGAATCCAACAAAATTGGTTTGACTAAATTTGGTGGAATATTCTTCAAGATGTGAATTTCCTAAGTTCTTTGCTGAAATTTAACAGATTAATTAGAAATGGATAAAGGAAAAGAGGTTTTGCACTGGGGTCCCTGGCGAAAGGTTTTGAATGAATTACAGACAGGTCCTCGGTGCACTATTCACATGAGTCTACGGCTCTACAGAAAACCCCTAGGGTTTCCCGAAATCGAACCTGCGATCCTTCCCCTAATGGAACAGTGACCATGGCGGAAGAATAGGGCAGAGGGGCTTACCGGCGGTGAGGTTGCTCCGGTGAAGGGTCTGGTGAGGTCCGGGAGTCTCTGGTGATCATGACGAGGTGCGGATCGCCGGCGATGGTGGTCGGAGGAGGTCGGTCCACGCGCGCAGGCGGGGGAGCTCGTCGGCGGCGAGGAATCCGGCCTAACCAGGGCGCGATTGATCAATTAAATGGGTCAGGGAGTTTCACCAGAGGTCAAGGAAGATGTGTACGCGAGGAATCGGAGAATGGCTCACCGGATTGCTCGGTCTACGCGCGCAGGCGGGCGACCGAAGTCCGTCGAAGGTGATCTCGGGTCTCCGGTGAGGTTCTGTCAGGTCTGAGAGCTTGGAAAGCTTCACGGGCCACTGGTGAAGCTAACCGATAGGCCGGCGCAACTTGGACGCGACTGGAGCGAGCTAGCCGCGGTGGCTGAGGCTTGGGCAGTGATGGCGAGTGGTGGCGCGGCGTGCTCGAGGTGAAGTCCGGTGAACTTTGGCTTAGGCAAGGTCTGAGAGCACGCGGGGAGGTACGGCCAAGGCCTTGGGCTGCTTTATAGGCACGACGAGAGCGAGGGCACGCGGCGGACTTGACCGGATGCTAAGGCGAGCGCGCGCGGGGGTTGGGCGAATGCCGGCGTGCCGACCAGGGTCGAAAACGTGTGCGCGTTCATTCTGCCCGAGTTCTGGCGCGTGTGGTCATTCATCCGAGCCTGCTCTTGCCTTGGTCAGTGCACAAAACCTCTTCTCCTCCCTATAAGCTACCGATCTTGTGTGGAGGTCATAGGATTTGGCCTACTGGTTTCAAAGATATGGAGCTCTGAAGTCTGGTCTGTCTCCTAGCCCGAGCCCGAGGCAAATCTTCGGTTTTTTCGTGTCTAAGGCTTGCGTCCCAATGCCATCTTCAAATATGTGGTAGAGGGGTTAGTTAGACACATTTTTGTTAATGGGAGCTTTAGGATTAGAGCCAAGGATCAAGGTGAACGTGCTCGGTTTTGGTTCAAGGGCTGAAAATTCAGAAATCTGAATTTCAGATTTCCCCATTAAACCTCCACTTGAATGGCTTGTTTGGAGTTTTAACAAACTATTTTGGCCAAACTTTTATAATCTTTATTGTAGCTTAATTAGTGTATTTAAATTTTTATAATTTGCCTAAGCCAAGATTTCATGTTTTTCTTGGTCTTTCATCCCTTTTCTTCATTTCTACTTAAATGGCTTATTTAGGGTTAGAATTAGGGTTTCAACATTTTTCCTTTTTGAAAACCTCATTTGTTTTGGACATGATTCTTTAGATGCAAACTTAGTGTATCTTTTATTTTTAAGTTGATTTGGTGCTTCTTGCTCAATTTGACTTACATGAAATGATGGTACTTGAGCTAGTACTGAGAAGAACCCTAAGTGACACTGGGGTGTCACAAATGTGGTCGCCGATGCCTTGTCTCGAAGGAATGTGTTGTTGAATCAACTAGAGGTAAAAGTTTTGGGTCTTGAAAATTTGAAAGAAATGTATAATGATGATCCTAAATTTTCAGAACCATATAATCATTGTAAAGATGGAAAAGGTTGGGAAAAATATCATATACATGATGGATTTTTGTTTAGAGCTAACAAACTTTGTGTACCAAATTCTTTGGTTAGATTGATTTTATTGCAGGAGTCACATGGTGGAGGTCTAACAGGTCATTTTGGACAAAAGAAGACTTATGAACTGCTCAGTGATCATCTTTATTAGCCCAAGATGAGGGGAGACGTCATCAGATTTGTGGAGCGTTGTGTCACCTGTCACAAAGCTAAGTCAAAACTGAACCCTCATGGTTTAATACTCCTTTACCCGCTCCTAAAATTCCTTGGGAAGACATAAGCATGGATTTTATTTTAGGGCTACAGATGACTCAAAAAAAAGAGAGATTCTATTTTTGTTGTGGTTGATAGATTTTCAAAAATGGCTCATTTTATTCCATGCAACAAGAGCGACGATGCTTCACATGTTGCCAATTTGTTTTTCAGAGAAATCTTGAGGCTACATGGAGTGCCCAAGACCATCGTATCTGACCGTGATGTGAAGTTTGTGAGCTATTTTTGGAAAACATTATGGGCAAAGCTTGGGACTAAACTTTTGTTCTCCACCACATGCCACCCCTAAACTGATGGACAAACTGAAGTGGTGAATCGTACATTGTCAATGCTGCTGCGAGCAATGGTAAAGAAGAACTTGAAGGATTGGGAGGAATGTTTGCCACACGTGGAGTTTGCTTATAACAGGGCAGTACATTCTACAACTAATTTATGCCCCTTTGAAATTGTATATGGGTTCAAACCTATTGATCCGATAGATTTGTTGCCCCTTCCATTGCAGGAAAGAACCAATATGGAAGCTTCCAAGCGTGCTGCATACATAAAAAAGATACATGAGAAGACTAAGGAAGCAATTGAGCTCAAATCAGTGCATAAAGGCTGCAAGCATGAACAAGCATAGGAAGAAAGTGTTATTTGAACCGGAGACTTGGTTTGGATTCACTTACGCAAGGAGTGTTTTCCTGATCAGTGCAAATCCAAATTGATGCCACGAGGGGATGGTCCATTTCGTGTTCTTGCCAAGATCAATGATAATGCATACAAGATAGATCTTCCTCCAAGCTATTGCGTGAGCAACACGTTCAATGTTGCTGACCTCTTACCATATACGAGTGAAGACACTTTAGAGTTGAGGACGACTCCTTTTCAAGGGGAGGAGAATGATACGACCATGCTATTAAGCAACACGTTACAACCCCTAAGTCATACTACATCAACTCAAGTACAACCAACATCATCACCAACCCAAGTCTTTGATGGACCAATTACACGTAGTCGAGCTAAGAAGCTACAACAAGAGGTGCACGCACTACTTTATGAATTTCAATTCAACACTAATGAGAACTTTATGCTACCTAAGTCGTGTATGTTGATATTACTTAGGTTCACCAAAGAGGAAGGACAAAACATATCAAGGGTGAATCAGCAAGAAGAGCTATGTCCGAGTCAGTCCAGCGCAACAAAACCGTCTAGAAGAAACAGTCATATCTTTTGATTCCCAAAAGCTATGAAGGCCCATAAGTACTTTTTGGAAAGATCTTGAAGTCTAGTTTCTAATGCTTCTAAGGCCGACTTAATCAAATCTACCAGAAAGGCAGCCGACCTACTTTAGTGCTGATTGGTCAGAATGTCAACAGTCTGTTTGATGACTAGGTTTTCGTATTAAACTGCATCATTCTATGAAGTTTCATTAAGCATGCTATACATGGTGAGAAATCTTATCAAGTCAGATTTCCAATGCATCCAGCCCCACCTCATTTGGAGATTCCTAGGAGAAGTTATTATCAAAATACTAAAGGTTGCGCAGAAGTCAAACAGCCATACAGAAATTAGCTCTGCAGAACTCCCGAAGAGGCTCCTTCACATTAGCACGTGAAAATACTTTTGTTTCGTGTTTATACCTCTCTAAGGCTGGTTGTTACTAGTATAAATACCCCCCTATGTCTATGATGTAAGGCAGCTTTTGATAATCTAAAAACAGAACCCTTTTGTTCAGTTGTGTGCTAACAAATATTGAGAGTGATCTCTACCCCTTTGCTCTTGTGAATTCCTTCACGGGATTGCAGAAGCGACGACTTCATCCGCTCCCAAGTGGTGCTCCTACTCCCTTTGAGGTCTCCTCGATTGATTGTAGGCTGTGTTGGTTGGTTCTTTGAGAGTGTGGTTGGGCGAATCCTCGATTTAGGTTGCCGGTTAAAGACGGTGGTTGGCTTCGAGTTTTATTTGTCAGGTTGCACTAGTTATTGCTACTTGCAGCAAGTTATCTTGGCTTCTTTAACGCTAGTTATCTAAAGATTGATCCTACGTCGTGAAGATCGGGCATCGTGATGCATCATAGACATCTCGAATTTTTGAATCATGATCCTACTAACCTCTTCACATGAGGACTTGTTAGTAGACCCAAATATAATATCATCAACATAAATTTGGCATATAAACAAGTCTTTTGCAATAGTTTTAGTAAATAGAGTAGGATCAGCCTTTCCGACTTTAAAGCCATTAGTGATAAGAAAATCTCGCAGGCATTCATACCATGCTCTTTGTTGGGGACCTTCGGCGTCCGAAGGTCCTCAAAAACAGGATTTAACAGTATTTCTGTAGTACAATGTGTGAACAGGTACCCTCAGACTAAAGTCGGCATTGCAGCAGACCGGAATAATACGAAGCTTGATACAGAACCGAAGGTGTTGAGCAGGAAAGCTTCGGCGTAACGGCAAAGAGTGGAACCGACTTAAAGATGAAAAGGCTATTCAGACCTCGATAGACTACTATAGAGTTATTATCAAATGTAAAGGGCATGAATGTAATTTTGTAAGGGCTGTGTCTCGTGTCTATAAATAGGTGAACAGTATCCCCGTACTGTTCACGCTGACTTGGCATTCGTTTTTGCGTCACGCTTGTACTGTCATTTCCTTTCGATAGAAGGTACATTTATAGTTCAATAACATTTTTGTTTATATTCAATAATAATAAATAATTGTTCATGTTTTCTTTTACATTCTTTATGTTTCGTCCTTCGTCATTGTTTGATGAATTTATGAAGGTATGTCCTTCATAACCTTCGTCCGCAAATCATTATATCCTGAGGGAAATAATGCTTCGGAGGACGAAGGGCATTAACGATTAACATTTTCTATGTTGCCTTGTTCTTAACTCTTAGCACTTGAGAACAAGTCCCCAACATTGGCGCTCACCTACGGTGAACTCACTTCCATTTCTTGAGCTTTTCAACATCTTCGGCAAAGCATCACCTTCGTCATGCCGCCGAAGAAGACTTCAGCACCAGGGGCTGGCACGCTGCAGTCGCTGGACCCCAATCAAGACGTCCTTTCTCTTAGAGAGGCACGAAGCCAGAAGAGGAAGGCTACCAGTCCAACACCTCCGGAGGATGATCTAGATCAGGAGATTCGAAATCTGGAAATCCTTCAGCAGCAGGTTCAACGCAAGAAGGAGAAGATGGCCAGGCTAGCTGAACTGCAGAGGCAGATAGACGAAGCCTCTGAAGAAGTTCGCCATCTTGCTCAGGATGAGCAACACCGAAGGCCTCAACATCAAGATCTTCATCAGGAGGGTTTTCCCAACGAAGATGACTGGTATGACAATTTCCATCATGGGAATTTTGTTTTTGATGATGCTTCTCCCCTGTCCGCTGAGCTGCAGGCTACACCTTGGCCCCCGTCCTACAAGCCGCCTCAGCTCCCCATATTTGATGGCCACTCAGACCCGAAGCAGTTTTTGATGAGCTACGAAGCAACAGTGTCTTCGTACGGTGGCAATGCTTCAGTCATGGCCAAATCTTTCGTTATGGCTGTCAGAAGCATTGCTCAAACCTGGTATTCCTCTCTTCGACCAGGAACGATCACCTCATGGCAGAAGTTGAAGGACTTGCTGTTAACTAGCTTTCAAGGGTTTCAGACGAAGCCGGTCACAGCTCAGGCTCTCTTCCAATGCACTCAGGACCATGAAGAGTACCTTCAGGCATATGTCCGAAGGTTTCTACGATTGAGGGCACAGGCGCCAACAGTGCCCAATGAGATTGTCATTGAGGCTATGATCAAGGGGCTTCGGCCAGGGCCGTCAGCACAGTATTTCGCCAGAAAGCCACCACAAACGCTGGAAAAGCTGCTCCAGAAGATGGACGAATACATTCGAGCTGACAATGATTTTCGTCAAAGAAGGGAGGAAGCTTTCAGGTTTTCTGAAATGACCAGGGGCTTCGGAGGAAGGTTTTACCCGAGGCATGTCAGGTCAATTCACAATTCCACTCAGAATGATGATAAAGGAAGTCAGCAACAAAGGCCACAATACTCCTCACAGGCTTCAGGGCAACAACAAAGTTCCTTCCGACCTCCAGCTCCAAGAGGCAGGGGCGCCAGGGGCTTCGGAGGAAGATTTGGCGATCAACCGAGAAGAATCTTTTGCTTATTCTGCGGTGAGAACAAAGGCCATACTACCAGGATGTGCCATGTCACTATTCAGAAGCAAAAGGAAATAGCTGAAGCAGCAGCACAACAAGCTCAGCCGAAGCAGGTCATGCATACAGCTTCGTATCATTCGCCTTACATCCCAGAATATGTGGGCAACCATCCTGCAGTCTCTGTTGCTTCGGCGAGTCAGCCTCAAGCTTCGTGGCAACAGCCTCCACCTCCACCTCCGTTGCAGCAAGGCCAGCAGCCAGAAGGGAGCCAATATGCTCCGCATCAAAGGGACTTCAGAGAACAGTCCGAAGCTCGCACGGTCAACAGCACTGTGCCAGAATCAAAGCACATCTATTGACGAATATCCTACCTTAATAGCAATCTTTTTCATTCAGTTTTATTTTCTGTAATAAAGGACATTGATTAGGTTTCATATAATTAGTTTCGTTGATTTCTACAAGAAAAATATGTTTTCTTCACAGGTTTGTGATAATAAAAAGGACTTTCGGACTATCGAAAATTCTTCGAAGCAACAAAAAGTCGTTCTAAGGAACGCAGAGTAAGTTTGATGAAAGTCACAAAAAGTCGTTCCGAAGGGAGCGCAGTGTAAGTTTTCTGCTCCAAAGTCGTTCCTAAGGGAATGCAGAGCTTACAGCGAAAAGTCAACGCTGATACCGCCTAAGTAAAAGGCGAAGAAGCTCCAAAGACGTTCCTAAGGGAATGCAGAGCTTACAGCGAAAAGTCAACGCTGATACCGCCTAAGTAAAAGGCGAAGAAGCTCCAAAGACGTTCCTAAGGGCATGCAGAGCTTATAGCGAAAAGTCAACGCTGATTCCGCTGAAGTAAAAGGCGAAGAAGCTCCTAAGGGAGGCTTATAGCGAAAAGTTAGCGCTGGTCTGCAAAAAGATTGTGTTTTATCGCGCAGATATGCGTGTAACTTCGGAATATCACCTTACATAGCATAACATCATCACATCATTTTGCATAACATAAGCATCATACATCATACTGCATGTGGCATAAGAAAGAGATATGATATCAATCTTCGGGAAAACGCTTTGAAAAAGGGGTAAATCATGCCAAGTCACAAGGAGAAACAATATTGATCTCTGAAGTATAGCCTTGAGGAATGTTTCTACGAAGCTTCAACATTTTTTGGGATACTTCGGATATTGTTGTGATAAATGGTAATTCTTCTTCACGAAGCATGAAAAGAAGGGAAGGTGTTTTTTCGCCAGACTCAAAAACGGTACGTATGTAAAGTTTCATGCATCGTAAAGAATTGAACCATAAAGAGAAATAAGACAAATATATTACATACAGGACTACAAGATATTACACATGTTACATTTAAAATGTTTTTACAATAGCATTTAGTCCTCCCTAAGTACCACTTCTGCGGCTTCGTTCAACAGTCGATCGACAACTTCATCCATAATAGCTTCAGCCATCTTTTTAATTTCATCATCACCCCTAGGTCGAGCACCCGGAGATACTTCAGTAGGATCTGAGGAAGGACGGGACACAGCTACATTGCTATTACAAATCGCAAGCAGATCTTAAAGTCTAAAGATTACAACACGATAAAAACTATTATTTAGTACCTAGTTGACCTTCGGCTTCTGTGCTCTTGTCAGCAGCTTCAGCTACTGCTCTAGCATCGTGAATGCCCTTCTCACTTCTTCGAATAATTTCTCCGGCCATTTCTCGGCCACCATTATCCCAAATATCGGTAAAAAACTTTCCACCAACTGTGCTAGCTTCGGCCGAAGGATCTTTTGTATCTTCAAAGGACAAGGCAGCTTCGGACTGTGCTAGAATTTTTACATGTTCGCAGCCCTTCTTCTCTAAGATGGTGGCAATCCCTCTGGCGCCAGAGAAGGCACATATATCTCCTCGGCTATTTAAAATTTCTTCGAAGGCTTCAGCTTCGTGGTCAATCCATTCAATAACACCTTCGGGATTGCCTCTCGAAAAGTTTTCCTCACTTGAGAATGCGCCGACCTTGGCGAAGCTAGCCTTTAATTTCTTAACGCAATCTATAGATTTGTTGTAGCATCTCTTTTTGGATGAACGAAGCTCTTCAACAGTCACTTCTAGGTGATCTGCCCATTGGTCGCTGAGTTCACGCTTTGTTTCTTCAAGTATACGTTCTTCTTTGGCTCTGGCCAGTTGTTTCCGAAGGTCTTCAATTTCACGTTTCTGAGCTTCAGCTTGACTTTTGAAAGCAGCTTCGTCCTCCTTTATTTTATCTATCAATGAGTATAATAGTTTGTCTTTTTCGAGACCTTCGTTCCTCAGTTCAATTACTTCGGAACGAAGGTTGCTCAGGGCTATAGTACATCCTTCGTCCTCAGCATCTTTCTGTGCCCTGAGGGCATTGCTGAGTATCAGGCCCTGCAAGTAGGAATATGTCTGTGTCAATAGCTTTAAACAAACGAAAAATTTTGAACTCAACAAAAAGTACGAGAATTCCATTTGTCGCACCTTTAAACTGTTGTAAGCTAGGCTGTCAGCCAGATCGTTCTTTGACAGCACCGAAAGTCCGTCTTCTAAAGTTGGGAATCCGAAGCTTCTGCTCATCTCCCGACAGACAGAAATTTCCTTGCTATCGGGGAGACAATACAAGAAATCTTCTTCTCCACTGCCATTAAATATCAACGCCCCCTTTGGATATTTCAACTTTTGAGCATAATGCTGGGCCTCTTGTTCTTCTTTTTCTGATAATTTTTTCCCCGAAGCATGACGAAAAATATAATCACGAATTTTGGGGGTGCTTCGGGGGTAACAACACCAGTTCCTTCAACAAAAGTTGGCTTTGTTATTTTTTCTGCCTCACTTTCCAAGGTTTTTGCGGGCTCTGAGGGCCCAGCTTCGGCTTCAATTTCTTGCTCTGGAGCTATAGAACCAGAAATTTCAGCTGTTGTTTCAGCAGTAACAGCAGCCTTCTTCGAAGGTGTGCTCGAAGATTTGATCGTTTCCAGTACATCTAGCACATTAGCCATTCTCTTTCTCTTCGGAGTTGCGGCTGGCACTTTTTCACTTTTTGCTGTCCCAATGATGGCTGTAGGACTCAAAACTTCTGATGTTTTGGAGCCCTCAGTTGCTTCTTTTACCTCTTCAATTTTTTCTGTGGACGGCGCTTCGGCTTTCTCTTTTGTTTCTGATTCTATCTTTGGTGGCACTTCGGCCGTTTCTGCAATCTCTGGCAATAAGGCTGGCTCGGTTGGTTTTTCAGCTTCGGTGGCCGAAGAAGTTTTTCCGGTAAACTCGGGCACCGAAGCTGGTTCAATATAGCGCGGCCGATGCGTAAGAACCTTTATCTTTTTCCTTTTCGGTTCTGGCTCGCTAGGAGCAGCTGCAGCTTCTTCTTTTGCAGAGGTTGTGTTTTTTCTCTTCTGCCTTCGAATGGGATAGCAATAGTCAGGGTAGACAAACCCGATGGCATCAAATACCCGATTCAGTCTCTTCTTTTTTCGGCCTCCGAAGGCTGCTGACATTGCATTATCTTCGGCCTTCGAGTAGGTCCCGAGCAGCTCATCACTTAAATTGTCAATACTTTTCAACCACTCATCATCTGGCTCAATAAATTTATCTCCAAATTTAAAAGTGTACTTAAATCTGACAAGTCCACCTTCGTCGGCCTCTTTAATGGTTTCTTGTGGCATTTCCCATTTCTCCGCAAGCGGCCACACCCTGAAGGCGATATGCTCTTGTACTAAGTCCCTTGTTCCTATAAAAGAGCAGACAACGCCGAAGGCTCTTTGGCACTCTTCGGCGGCTTCACTCATTTCAACCTTCGGCCTCCGAAGGCCGAAGCTTTGCCAAATAGGACGCATGATTATACCTTTGATGTCTTCCCGTGCTTTCAGATCATTTTTTACATAAAACCATTCTGTCATCCAGCCGCTAGGCCACCTCTTTCGAAAAGTTGGCACGGGGCAGCTTGACCCAGACCGAGAAACAAAACTGTAGCAGCCAAAGTTATTGTGATACTGTTCCTTACCCCAAGGTATTGTCTCGTATGACAATTCGTGCATATTGCAGAAACTTTTTGCATCAGGCTTCAGACCTTGGCTTCGCACGGCCCACACAAAGATGTTCAGCCTTATGATTGCCTCGGGGGTAAGTTGGTGAAGATAGACTTCAAAAATCTTCAGTACCTCCACGACGAAGCTGCTCAAGGGCAATCGTAGCCCAGCCTTCAAAAAGCTTCGGAACACTACGACTTCATTCTCTTCAGGGTGTGGACAAGTCTTCTCCCCTTCGTCGGCCCTCACAACGGACAGATCCCGGAAATACCTTCCTCTCATGTTAACAAGATGATTCTCTTTGATAGTTGATCTACCATAAACTGAATGGCTTGGTCGCCAGGGACGATCTTCGGAGTCTTCGCCACCGCTGTCCACATCATAACTTTCACTGTCACCAGTATCTTCAGACAGGCCTTCCAAAATCTCCTTGGTGATTTTTTCTGTGTTGGTTTTCGACATCGCTATAAGAAACCCCAAGTTCTTCTCTTCATCAAGACTCAGCTTCATCTCAGCAGCAGCCTTCTTAGCAGCTTCAGACATCTTCGGAAACGCTAAAAAACTGTTTTAAAATCCGAAGCTTCAAAGCTAAAACCTTAGCAAATCACAGTGCACAAGAGCTAAAAATTGAGTAAGCAAGAGTGGTTGGCCAGAAAGCGTGCAAAATGAGTTTGCGGTATGGCCGTATTTATATGCTCAGTGCGTTGAAAGCTGAAAGACCCCACTTGTCATTGAATGTTGCTATTCTAGCAAAGGGAAGGTGTTTTTTCGGACCTTCGGCGTAAAGCCTTCGTCCATATCGCAATCTAAATTTATTACTCCAAACAAATTAATATTGCGAGGGGCTACTGTTGGGGACCTTCGGCGTCCGAAGGTCCTCAAAAACAGGATTTAACAGTATTTCTGTAGTACAATGTGTGAACAGGTACCCTCAGACTAAAGTCGGCATTGCAGCAGACCGGAATAATACGAAGCTTGATACAGAACCGAAGGTGTTGAGCAGGAAAGCTTCGGCGTAACGGCAAAGAGTGGAACCGACTTAAAGATGAAAAGGCTATTCAGACCTCGATAGACTACTATAGAGTTATTATCAAATGTAAAGGGCATGAATGTAATTTTGTAAGGGCTGTGTCTCGTGTCTATAAATAGGTGAACAGTATCCCCGTACTGTTCACGCTGACTTGGCATTCGCTTTTGCGTCACGCTTGTACTGTCATTTCCTTTCGATAGAAGGTACATTTATAGTTCAATAACATTTTTGTTTATATTCAATAATAATAAATAATTGTTCATGTTTTCTTTTACATTCTTTATGTTTCGTCCTTCGTCATTGTTTGATGAATTTATGAAGGTATGTCCTTCATAACCTTCGTCCACAAATCATTATATCCTGAGGGAAATAATGCTTCGGAGGACGAAGGGCATTAACGATTAACATTTTCTATGTTGCCTTGTTCTTAACTCTTAGCACTTGAGAACAAGTCCCCAACACTCTTGGGGCTTGCTTGAGCCCATAAAGCGCCTTTGAGATTTTATAAACATGGTTAGGGTACTCACTATCTTCAAAGCCAGAAGGTTGCTCAACATAGACCTCTTCCTTGATAGGTCCATTGAGGAAGACACTTTTCACGTCCATTTGATAAAGCTTAAAGCCATGGTAAGTAGCATAGGCAAGTAATATTCGAATTGACTCAAGCCTAGCTACGGGTGCATAAGTTTCATCGAAATCCAAACCTTCGACTTGTGAATATCCCTTGGCCACAAGTCAGGCTTTATTTCTTGTCACCACACCATGCTCATATTGCTTATTGCGGAATACCCATTTGGTACCTACAATATTTTGATTAGGACGTGGAACTAAATGCCATACCTCATTCCTGGTGAAATTGTTGAGCTCCTCTTGCATTGCCACCACCCAATCCGGATCTCTTAGTGCATCCTCTACCCTGTATGGCTCAATAGAGGACACGAAAGAGTAATGTTCACAGAAATGAGCAATTCGAGATGTAGTGGTTACCCTTATGAATGTCACCAAGGATGGAGTTGATGGGGTGATCTCGTTGAATTGCTTGGTGGACTCTTGGGTGTGGCGGTCTTTGACCCTAAATTTCTTGCTTATCTTCCTTGTCTTCATTATCTTCATCTCCCCCTTGATCATTGTCCTCCTCTTGAGGTGGCTCATCCTCTTGATCTTCATCTTCATCAACTTGAGCCTTATCCTCATCTTGAGTTGGTGGAGATGCTTGGTTGGAAGATGACGGTTGATCTTGTGCTTGTGTAGGCTCTTCAAATTCCTTAGCACACACATCCCCAATGGACATGTTCCTTAGCGTAACGTATGGAGCCTCTTCATCATCTAGCTCATCAAGATCAACTTGCTCCACTTGGGATCCATTAGTCTCATCAAACACAATGTCACAAGAAACCTCAACCAATCCAGTGGATTTGTTGAAGACTCTATATGCCCTTGTGTTTGAGTCATAACCAAGTAAAAAGCCTTCTACAGCTTTAGGAGCAAATTTAGATTTTCTACCTCTTTTAATAAGAATAAAGCATTTGCTCCCAAAGACTCTAAAATATGAAACATTGGTCTTTTTACCAGTAAGGAGTTTGTATGATGTTTTATTGAGGATTCGGTGAAGATATAACCGGTTGATGGAGTAGCAGGTGGTGTTAATCGCCTCAGCCCAAAACTGGTCTGGTGTCTTGTATTCATCAAGCATGGTCCTTTCCATGTCTAGTAGAGTTCTATTCTTCCTCTCCACTACACCATTTTGTTGAGGTGTGTAGGGAGAAGAGAACTCATGCTTGATGCCCTCATCCTCAAGTAATCCTTTTATTTGTGAATTCTTGAACTTCGTCCCATTATCGCTTCTTATCTTTTTGATTCTCAATCCGAACTCATTTTGAGCCCGTCTCAAGAATCCTTTTAATGTCTCTTGGGTTTGAGATTTTTCCTACAAAAAGAACACCCAAGTGAAGCGAGAATAATCATCCACAATTACTAGACAGTACTTACTCCCGCCGATGCTTATGTAAGCTATCGGGCCGAATAGATCCATGTGGAGTAACTCCAGCGGCCTATCCGTCGTCATTATGTTTTTGCGTGGATGGTGAGCGCCAACTTGCTTTCCTGCTTGGCATGCGCTACAAACCCTATCTTTCTCAAAATGAACATTGGTTAGTCCTAAAATGTGCTCTCCCTTTAGAAGTTTGTGAAGATTCTTCATCCCAACATGGGCAAGTCGGCGATGCCAGAACCGGTCCATATTAGTCTAAGCAATTAAACAAGTGTCAAGTTCAGCTTTGTTATCATTAAAATCAACTAAATATAGTTGACCCTCTAACACTCCCTTAAATGCTACTGAATCATCACTCCTTCAAAAGACAGTAACACTTACATATGTAAATAGACAGTTGTAGCCCATTTTGCATAATTGAGAAACAGAAAGCAAGTTGTAATCTAAAGAATCTACAAGAAAACATTGGAGATTGAATGGTCAGGAGATATAGCAATTTTACCCAAACCTTTGACCAAACCTTGATTTCCATCCCCGAGTGTGATACCTCTTTGGGGATCTTCGTTTTTCTCATAGGAGGAGAACATTCTCTTCTCCCCTGTCATGTGGTTTGTGCACCCGCTATCGATTATCCAACTTGAACCATCGGATGCATAAACCTACAAAACAAATTTAGGCCTTGTTCTTAGGTACCCAAACGGTCTTGGGTCCTTTCACATTAGAAACAAGCACCTTGGGTACCCAAACACAAGTCTTTGGACTCTTGTGTTTGCCCCCAACATATTTGGCAACTATTTTGCCTGATTTGTTAGTTAAAACATATGAAGCATCAAAAGTTTAAATGAAGCATTATGCTCATTTGATGCAGTAGAAATTTTCTTTCTAGGCAATTTGACATGAGTGGTATGCCTAGAGCTAGATGCCTCATTCTTATACATAAAAGCATGGTGAGAAACTGAATGACATTTCTTAGCATGAATCTTCCTAATTTTATGTTCGGGATAGTTTGCAGGATATAAAATGTAACCCTCACTATCCGAACCATGGGAGCCTTGCCCTTAACAAAGTTAGACAATTTTTAGGGGCATTAAGCTTGGTGTTGCTTTCCTGTTGGAAACCAATGCCATCCTTAATGCCAGGGCGTCTCCCATTATAGAGCATACTTCTAGCAAATTTAAACTTTTCATTTTCAAGTTCATGCTCATTAATTTTAGCATTTAATTGAGCTATGTGATCATTTTGTTTCTTAATCATGGCATGGTGATCATCTATAGCATCAACATTAACATCTCTACATCTTGTACAAATAGCAACATGTTCGATAGTAGATGTAGAGGGTTTGCAAGTATTTAATTCTTCTATCTTAGCATTTAAAATGGCATTCTCATCTCTAAGACATGAAATTATATCATTGCAACCATTCAATTCTTTAACCTTAGAAACTAAACTAGCATTTTCAGTTCTAAGGCTAGAAATTGAATCATGACAAATGCTAAGCTCCTTAGACAAATTTTCACATTTTTCTACTTCCTGAGCATAAGAATTTTTCAATTTAACAGATTTTTTGTTTTCTTTAATGAGGAAGTCCTCTTGGCTTTCCAAGAGTTCATCCTTCTCATTAATAGCTTCTATTAATTCATTTAATTTTTTCTTTTGGTCCATGCTAAGGTTGGCAAAAAGAGACATTTAATTATCTTCATCATCACTAGAGCTACCCTCATCACTAGATGTTGTGTATTTGGGGGTGGCTCTAGAGTGTAACTTTTCTTCTTGCCGTCCTTAGCCATTAGACACTTGTGGATGACGTTGGGGAAGAGGAGGCCCTTGTTGACGGCGATGTTGGCGCGTCCTTGTCGGATGAGGAGCCGATGGAGCTCTCGTCAGAGTCCCATTCATGGCATATGTGGGCATCGCTGCCCTTCTTCTTGTAGTATTTCTTCTTCTCCTTCTTCTTCCCCTTCTTGCCTTCATCCCAGTCACTTCCACTAGAAATTGGACATTTAGCTATGAAATGACCGGGCTTACCACATTTGTAGCACACCCTTTTGGAGCGGGGTTTGTAGTCTTTCCCCCTCATTTGCTTGAGAATTTTGCGGAAGCTCTTGATGATTAGCGCCATCTCCTCGTTGTCGAGCTTGGAGGCGTTGATTGGAAGCCTACTTGATGTAGACTCCATCTTCTCTTCTTCCGTCGCTTTGAATGCGACGGGTTGCACCTCGGGTGTGGAGGTCGCGCCTTGCTCCAAGTTGACAATATGTTTGGAGTCTTTGATCATAAGTTCAAAGCTCACAAACTTGCCAATCACCTCCTCGGGAGACATTAGCTTGTATCTAGGATCCCCACATATTAATTGAACTTGAGTAGGATTACGAAATACGAGGGAACTAAGAATAACCTTGATCATTTCATGGTCATCCCATTTTGTGCTCCCGAGGTTGCGCACTTGATTGACCATCATCTTGAGCCAGTTGTACATGGCTTGCTGCTCTTCCCCTTTGTTGAGGACGAATCGACCGAGTTCTCCCTCGATCGTTTCACGCTTGGTGATCTTGGTCACCTCGTCCCCTTCGTGCACGGTTTTGAGGACGTCCCAAATTTCTTTGGCGTTCTTTAACCCTTGCACCTTGTTATACTCCTCTCGACACAAGGAGGCGAGGAGTATAGTTGTGGCTTGGGAGTTAAAGTGCCTAATTTGGGCGACCTCATCCGAGTTGTAGTCTTTGTCCCCTACTTTAGGTACCTGTGCTCCATACTCAACAATATCCCAAATACTTGCGTGGAGTGAGGTTAGATGGTGCCTCATTTTATCACACCACATATGTGACACCCTGAATTTGGGGGTATAAAATTTCTTTCTCAGTATCATCCAAATTCAGGTGTTACTCTTCTCTATCTCACTCTAGTTTCTCTCTCTCTAGTTTTTCTCCCTCTCTTCCTCTTTTGATTAGAGTTAGTTTAATTAGTGAAGGATTATTTATTTTATTTTGCCCAAAACATATGAGTCATGGAACGTTGCATCATATTGAGCTTAAATATTCTTTGAATTGTTGCACATATTTGATTTGGTTTGAATTTGAAACTTGATTTGAATTTGAATTGAAAACCTTAGAGAAAATAAATAGAAAAGCAATTAGAAATTCTAGGAAAGGAAAAAGCCAATTCAGTCCAAACCAGCCCACTAAGCCTAGCCCTCGCGCACGCCCTTGGTGCCTAACAGGCGGGCCCCGCCTGTCGGCGCCAACCCGAGCGCTCACTCCCTCTCTCTCTCGTTGCTCTGTGGGGCCAAGCTGTCGGCACCGTTCTTTTCCCCCGTGCCCACACTCTCTCTCTCTGTCCCACCGTCCCCACCTGTCAGTCGTCCTTAACCTCTCGCCCATGATCTCCCCGCCGTGGATGCGCCCACGACCGCGCGTTCTCCGGCCACGTCCTCGCGCCCGTGCCACTTTTGAGCCCCACGTCCTGCTCGCCCACCTCCCCTTGCTCATTTGCGTCCTCAGCCAAACCCCCTCGCCCTCTGTCTCGCTTTGCCCACGCGAGTAGAGAGCTTTGCCACCGCCCACCATCGGCTGTTGCCCGTTCTACGGTCACCATCGCGTCCGTGCCCCGTCCCATACCATGGTGAGTTCCGCCTCGCTGTTAGCTGCTTGGGACACCCTTCAGTGTGCCCTTCCCCTGACTGGTTCGTCCGGTTCGTGCTCACCGGAGCGATTCTTGCATAGCCGGAGCCCCGTCGTTGTCGCCCTTTCGCGTCCTTGCACCTTCGTCGTTGCCCCGTGACTCCAGCGCTTCCCTTCAAGGTGAGCAACCCGCCCGGACCCTTAATTTGGTCATTACTGCTCTATTGCTCGCGCGATTGCTCGTCGAAGCTTTCTCGCACCGCCGTTAGCCCGCCTCACCGTGTGCAGCGCCTTCTGGTGTTTCCGCGCTGGCGTGATACCCATGGCCGAGCCCGCCAGACCGCCCTAGACTAGCCCCCAAGCCTCTGGAGCCCCGCCGTGGCCAGCCTCCTTGTTTCCGGCGAGCTCTCGCCATAGGACCAAGCGGCGCCACCGCGCCTGTGTCCGCCCCTGGCCGTTAGATCTCGGGCGACCATCTGAGATCAGGCGGTTTAGACTTAACTAGAGCAGATCTGATCGCAGCCCTCCGTTCCAGATCCAACCACCTCTCTCTCTTCCCCCTCACCCGCGTCTCTACCTCTAGGCCCGGCTGGTCAGTCCGCCCTGGCTCGCTGATGCCCAGGCCCCGCCTGTCAGCCGTGTCCACGCGCCCATGCCCACGCCCACGTTATCTAATCCTGGTCGTTGATCTCTGATCTAATGGCTAAGGTTACCCCATACCCCTTCGGGTGTAAGTTTTGCTTAAGAGACCCCCTGGTTTTAGAAAATCAACTCGTCGTCCTCTGTTTTAGCGCACAGGCCCCTGGTTTATTTTGAATAGCCCCCTGTACTTTTATTTAATCACAGATTTAGCCCTAATTTCTTATTTAGAACTTCAAAACTTGTTTATTTCGTATCTTTTTCATATGAACTCCAAATTTAGTGGTTCAAATTGCAAAATATTTATAAAATTATTCTTTGTTCAAATAAAATATGACCAGTTATAGTCTGTATACTTTAATTTTACACTTAGAATATAGGATTAAAGTATATGTTGATTTATTCATTTAATGAAATAAATAAAAGGAGAATCCTAGGAGTTAAAGTATATTTAATCTTATGAGATTAATAATATGTACTACATGAATTCACCTCTGGTCTAACTTTTAGGTCTCAATGAAATGAATAGAATTAGCTTATGTAATTATGGATAACACTTAAAGGATAATCAAATTCCTAAATGAGAGTAGTTCATCTTATAATTTAATCTTTTATTTGTTTAATTACTACTTTACCTTTTTGAGCTATGTTCTAATACTTAGAGAGTAATCAATCCCCAATTAAGATTAGTCCATTTTATAACTTGATCTTATTCTCCTTTATTTAGTGCTACCTCTTTTGAGTTGTGTTCCAATGTTTGTACATGTTTGATGTGATGTTTATTTGTACTTTCCAAATGTATTGAATGTATGATCGCTTTATTTAGACAACGAGCAGCCCATGGTTCCTGAGTGTGTTGCCGAAGATCCCTCTGAGCAACAACCTGGTGAAGGCAAGTGTCCTCAGACCTATCATGTCCTACTTTACTTTATAATTCACTGTCCCGCATTACATTATTGAAACTTAAGGATTGACTAGTCTGTATTTACCTTACCCTTGTTTATGCCTTTGGGTTAATCATGGTTAGTTTATGCTATTGCTTTAACTTAATTAATGAACATGATGTGATTATTTATGATACGATGATGTTATCCCGATGAGGTTCTTGTGATTACCTTAGGGGGCTCAGGCTGTTTCATGAGTACCTCTCCGTAAGGACCTGTTTGGGGAGTGACAACCCGGGATAACAGTGCAACCATGAGGGTGGAATGGGATGCCCTTAGCTAACTAATTAGAGGAACCAGAGGAGTAGTTGGCTTCATCGTAGGGTCATCAATGGGGTCCGGGCACAGTACTTGCTCTGCCGAGGCTGGTTGCAGAGGTTCTTTGATTTGGTTTTGTTAGTCACCCTTCCTTTGGGGAGATGTACAGTGTTTATCAAACTGGAGAAACCTAACAGGCAACTATGACCTCTAGGAAATCTTTGTAAAGGCTACGTAGTGAGACCCTGCTAGGTCACCTTGGTAGTGATCAATGGGGAGGCTAGAACCCCGGGCAGAATGGGAATCATGGCTTGTGGGTAAAGTGTGCAACCTATGCAGAGTGTTAGAAACTGGTATATCAGCCGTGCTCACGGTTATGAGCAGCCTTGGGATCCTCTTCGATTAGAAGAACTTTGGTTACTTTTATGATGTGAATAGCAATGATGGTTATAAATCTGATCTCTGGTATTTCCTCTTGGAGGGAGTGCCTCTGGGTAATAACTGGGTTATTAATAAAATTTGGCTCTACTTATATTAATAAAACTTGACCAACTAAAAGCAATTGCTTAAACTTAACTCCACATACAACTAGTCCACTTTAGCCAAACGGGACCATTTGCTGAGTATGTTGATGTGTACTCACCCTTGCTTTACAAACCACCCCACCCCAGGTTGTCCCCACTGTACTTAGTGCTCAGGAGGTGAAGCTAGCAACATGGAGGACTTTGAGGAGTTCCAGGACTACGATGAATTCTAGTCTACTTTAGTGGCAAACCCCCAGTCAGCTACTTGTGTAGGCTTATCTTCTACGTTTCGTTACTCCGCACTTCGATGTTAATGTTAAACACTATAGATATGTATTAGACTCTGTGGATGTCTCAGACATCTTGATGTAATTAAAGTACGTTTCCGCTATTTAATTTGAGCATTGTGTGATGATGTCCAATTATGTAATCGCTTTGTACGTGAGTTCTGATCCTGGCACGTACATGGTTCGCATTCAGTTTATCTTCCAAAACCGGGTGTGACATAAGTGGTATCAAAGTCTTGCTGACTGTAGGACCGCTAACCTAGACTAGAATGGTCACCCTAAGGACTATAGACCCCTACTCTTACCTTGACCTTAGTGTCCTTTCAAAAGTTGGTCATCTTGACCAATTCTATGTTATTTACTAATCTCAAAAGTTTTGTCTCACTTTTCTTTCTGTTTACTTTCTGGTCTCATAGTTCTACTCTTACTCTTGTGCTTATGATGTCTTTTGTAGATGGCCGGTATTAGGTGCACTGCACGTAAGTCTGTGATCCCCTTTTTGCCTTCTCGCCTGGAGGAGCGTCCACTGCGACGCACGGTGCTAGGTTAGTCCAGTCACCTGGAGAGACTGCATCGTCGCCTGCACGAGGAGCAGGAGCGCCGACGCCAGGAGCAGGAGCAGGAGCAGCAGGACTCTTCCCCCTCGCCTCAGCGGGAGATGGAGTCTGAGAGGCCGCCTTCCCCTGCACCTCAGCCAGAGCTGCCCCCTGCACCACCACAGGGCATCCCAGCTGCTGGAGGAGACCATAACAGAGACGGAGACGACAACAACGCCGGTGGCAGTTCGAGCCATGACACAGAGCGCTCAGAGGAGCCGGAGCCGAAGGGATGGATCGCTAGACCCATCACTCGTGACGCCGCTCGCGGGTGTCACTTCCACGACCCTCTTGACACCCTGCTGGATCGGGCCTTCGATCGACACACTTGGTCGATCGAGTACCGTTGTGTAGTCTATCAGCATCGTCGCGAGTTATACCCAGACTAGTGGGAGGCTATTTGCTTGATGCGCCGTCCGGACGATGATCTCCGGGGTGCAGAGGCCTTCTCATAGCACTATTCTGTCACTGAGAGGGATACTGCCAAGGCAGCCATGTAAGATGCAGCACGACGAGCACTTTCTCAGTATTGCTCGTTGTTCAGCGGGGTAGCTAATGGCCTTGACCTAAAGTACTACCCTCGTCGTTCAAACAGCAGTGCTGGAGGTGTGATTGTCTCGCCAGTTGGTGAGGGCAATCCTAGGCTGAACAGCATGGTCAACCTGGCCGTCGTACTCAACACAGAGCTGGACCACGCCCTTGACGAGTTGGGCAAGGTTCGGGCGGAGGTTGCGAAATTGCGTGTTGAATGCACGGCACGCCACTATCTGGATGGTGGTTCTCCTGCCCCTGTCGGGATTCAGCACCCTTACCGCTCATCGCCCCGTGGTCGCTTCGACTATGGTACCCTAGACTATAGGACCCGGATAGATTTAGATCCATAGATCGATAGAGTCGGAGTCTGTAATAATGCTTAATTTAGTGTCTTAGTCTAGTCAGTCTTAGTTAGAGTTAGTTTGTTTATCTTATGTTGGATGCTTGTCATGATGAACATGTAATGACGTTGGATCTTTGTAATGATTGTCGCCAAGGTGTGGTATCCCCTGTAACTTGGTGTAGTTATTAATAAAGTCAGTTATTTAGTTGGGTAATCCATTTATTTCCACTTTTCTCTTTATCCGAGAAGTTGTCAGTGAAGATGATCATTTGTTCAGTGCTATGAAGATTTCCGTATATCTTTTCTTATGCTAAAAGACTGCAGAGTCATATCTGATATGTGTGTGATTTCTACAGATGTCTGAGAACAGGCGCAGAGGTGTGAGGCGTGCTCAGCCAGAACAACAGGCACCCTAGGAGGATGCAGCCCAACAGCTGCAGTCGCCACCGCCACCCCCAATGACAATTGAGCAGATGTTCATGATGCAAACTCAGGCAGTCCAAGCAATTGGTCAGACCTTAGCAGCGATGCAGCAGGTGCAGCAGCAGCCACCCCCACCTCAGCCTCCAGTGCAAGTTCAGATGCCGCAGGTGCCCAGAGACAAGCGGGCAGAGTTCATGAGGGGCCATCCCCTGTCTTTGCCCACTCCGCTGATCCCATGGAAGCGGAAGATTGGTTGCGTACCATGGAGCGTGAGTTGCACACTACCCAGTGCAATGACCGTGAAAAGGTGTTGTATGGTCCCTGACAGTTGAGGGGAGCAGCATAGTCTTGGTGGGAGTCTTACCTCGCCACCCATGCCAACCCTGAGGCCATTACTTGGGAGGAGTTCAGGGACAACTTCCGTCGCTACCATGTGCCCGAAGGACTGATGATAGTGAGGAAGGAGGAGTTTCTCGCCCTGAAGCAAGGTCCCCTGTCCGTCAGTGAGTACAGGGATAAGTTTTTGCAGCTGTCACGTTATGCCCTAGAAGATGTCAACACGGATGCTAAGAGGCAGTACCGCTTTCTAAGAGGATTAGTTGATCCCCTCCACTACCAGCTAATGAACCACACTTTCCCCACCTTCCAGCACTTGATAGACAGAGCAACCATGACTGAAAGGAAGCGTCGGGAGATGGAGGATAGGAAGCGCAAGATCGGAGGATCTTAGGCCGGGAGTAGCAGTCGTCCCCGCTACTCAGGCAACTGACCATAGCAATTCAAGCAAGGTCACCAGCACCAGCATCAGCGTCAGCACCAGCACCAGTACCAGAGGCAGTTTCCTCAGCAGCAGCAGCAGTACCGTCAGAACACCCAACCTAGAAGAATTCAGTACCAGCGTCAGAACAACCAGGTAGCTCGCCTTCCTGCCCCAATACCTAACCAGAATGGCCAAGCAACCCCAGCGCAAGTAGGAGGTCGTGCATGCTTCTACTGTGGAGAGCAAAACCACTAGGCGAAGAACTGTCCCAAGAAAGCAGCTCAGCAGCCGCCAGCAGTCAACGCCCCAGCAAGACAAGGAGCACCACAGCAAGCACCAGGAGGCCGTGGTCAGGCCTACAACCTTGGAAAGGTGAATCACCTAGAGGCCGAAGCAATCCAGGATGCTCAGGACGTGGCAGTAGGTATGTTTCCAATCGAATCCTACCCAGCAAAAGTATTATTTGATACTGGTGCCACGCATTCTTTTGATTCTACATCTTGGGTAGAATCACATAACATCCCCATAGAACCAATGATCCCACCTTTAAGAGTTAATTAAGTAGGGGGAAAGTTCAGTCCGATAGGATTTGTCTGAATCTAAGGATTGAAATAAGGGGGATAGACTTCCCCGCTAGCCTAGTAGTAATGGGAACTCAAGGGTTAGATGTCATCCTAGGGATGAATTGGCTACACAGAAATCAAGCCACTGTCAGTTATGACAAGAGAACAGTTAAGTTGGTGTCCCCATCCGGAAAGGAAGTAGTAACTAATTTGTACTTACCTAAACTAGAAGAAGGAGCCTGTCACCATTTATTAGTAGATGACAAGGAGTCCAATCCGATTGAAGCAATTAGGATTGTGTCAGAATTCCCCGATGTATTCCCTGAGGAGTTACCAGGTATGCCACCTGAAAGGAAAGTTGAATTTGCCATAGAGCTTATCCCAGGCACCGCCCCTATTTCCAAGAGAGCTTATCGAGTGTTCGGACCAGAGTTGGTAGAACTTAAGAAGCAAATTGATGAGTTGTTGGAGAAAGGCTACATCAGACCAAGTACCTCACCTTGGACAGCCCTAGTGTTATTTGTGGAGAAGAAGGTTGGCACGAAAAGGATGTGCATCGATTACAGAGCTTTGAATGAAGTCACTGTCAAAAACAAGTACACCCTGCCTCGAATTGAAGACTTATTTGATCAGTTGAGAGGAGCCAGTGTGTTCTCAAATATAGATCTGAGGTTAGGTTACCATCAACTCAGAATCCGACCCTCAGATATACCGAAGACAGCATTCATCACCAAGTATGGACTATATGAGTTCATGGTTATGTCATTCGAATTGACGAACGCGCCAGCTTACTTCACGTACCTAATGAATAGTGTGTTCATGGACTACCTCGACAAGTTTGTAGTGGTGTTCATTGATGATATTCTTATATATTCCCAGAATGAGCAGGAGCATGAGGAACATTTGAGGAAGGTACTTTAGAGGTTACGAGATTGTCATTTGTATGCCAAGCTTAGCAAGTGCAAGTTCTGGATCAGCGAAATTCTGTTCTTGGGTCATATTATAAACCGAGATGGACTAGTTGTAGATCCAAAGAAGGTAGCAGCGATTCTGGACTGGAAAGCACCAAAAGATGTCCGAGGAATCAAGAGTTTTATTGGAATTGCCGGTTACTATCGGTGTTTCATTAAGGGTTTCTCCAAGATCGCCAGACCAATGATAGCCCTGTTAGCAAAGAAGGTTGAGTTCAAGTGGACCCCAGCGTGCCAAGAATCATTTGAGATGTTGAAGCAGAAGTTGACAACAGCACCGGTGTTGGTTCTGCTAGATGTTCACAAGCCATTCTGAGTATATTGTGATGCTTCATACACCGGACTGGGATGTGTGTTAATGCAGGAAGGGAAAGTAGTGGCATACTCATCCCGACAATTGAAAGTTCATGAGAAGAATTACCCCACTCATGATTTGGAGCTAGCAGTAGTGGTTCATGCACTGAAGACCTGGAGACATTATCTTTATGGGAAGAAGTGTGATATCTACACGGACCACAAGAGCCTCAAGTACATATTCACTCAGTCAGAGTTAAACTTGAGGCAGCGAAGATGGCTAGAATTGATTAAAGACTATGAGCTAGAGATTCATTATCACCCAGGCAAAGCAAATGTGGTTCCAGATGCTCTTAGCAGGAAGAGTCAAGTCAATATGTTGGCCGCTCACCTGATGCCGTTCGAGCTAGCAAAGGAATTCGACAGATTGAGTCTCAGATTTCTGAACAACACTTAGGGAGTGACAATTGAGTTGGAACCCACCCTAGAGCAAGACATCAGGAAAGGTCAGAAGGATGATGAGAAGATCAATGAGATCCGGTAGCTAATCATCGATGGGAAAGGTCCATATTTCCATGAAGATGCAGAAGGGGTGGTATGGTTCAAGGATAGGATGTGTGTTCCCGACATCACATTGATCTGGGAACTGATTCTCAAGGAGGCTCATGAGACACCATACTCTATACACCCTGGTAGCGAGAAAATGTACCAAGACCTGAAGAAGAGATTCTGGTGGTACGGTATGAAAGGGGAGATAGCAGAGTATGTGGCCAGATGCGACAGTTGTCAGAGAATCAAGGCAGAACATCAGAGACCCGTTGGTTTGTTGCAGCCCTTGCAGATTCCGCAGTGGAAATAGGATGAGATTGGGATGGACTTCATAGTCGGTCTGCCCCGCACTCGAGCTGGTTATGACTCCATCTAGGTAGTAGTGGACCGTTTAACAAAGGCGACCTATTTCATACCAGTCAAGACCACCTATAACAGTGCAGTGTTCGTAGAATTATACATGTCTCGGATTGTGTGCTTGCATGGTATTCCAAAGAAGATAGTATCGGACAGAGGCACCCGGTTTACCTCTCATTTTTGGTAGCAGCTACATGAAGCTTTGGGTACACACTTGAAATTCAGTTCAGCTTATCACCCGTAGACAGATGGTCAAACTAAGAGAACCAACCAGATTCTTGAGGATATGTTGAGAGCTTGTGCTTTGCAAGACAAGTTAGGTTGGGACTAGAGGCTACCGTATGCAGAATTCTCCAACAACAACAGCTATCAAGTCAGTCTGAAGATGTCACCATTCGAAGCGCTTTATGGGAGGAATTGCCGAACTCCATTGCAATGGGACCAACCCGGCGAAAGACAGGTGTTCGATCCAGAGATTTTGCTTGAAGCTGAAGAGAATATCAGGATGGTCCAGGAAAGTCTGAAGGCAGCAAAGTCCAGACAGCGAAGCTATGCTGACACCAGAAGAAGGGAACTCAGTTTGAAGTGGGAGACTACGTCTATTTGAAAGTGTCACCCATCAGAGGAACCAAAAGGTTTGGAGTCAAAGGTAGGCTAGCACCTCGATATATCGGGTCGTATCAGATTCAAGCAAGACGTGGAGAAGTGGCTTATAAACTCAGCTTACCAAAGAATCTGTTCGCAGTACACGATGTGTTTCACGTGTCTCAGTTGAAGAAATGCTTGCGAGCACCAGAAGGGCAGTTGCCAATGGAAGACCTTGAAGTTCAAGAGGATCTGACATACATTGAGAAGCCAACGCAGATTCTAGAGACAGCAGATCGGTCACCTGGAGGAGCACCATCAGGATGTGCAAAGTCAAATGGGGCCATCAATCAGAAGAAGAAGCAACCTGGGAAAGAGAAGATGATCTGAAAGCCAAGTACCCTGAACTCTTTGCTAGCTAGCCCTGAATCTCGAGAGCGAGATTCTTTGAAGGGGATAGGTCTGTAACACCCTGAATTTGGGGGTACAAAATTTCTTTCTCAGTATCATCCAAATTCAGGTGTTACTCATCTCTATCTCACTCTAGTTTCTCTCTCTAGTTTTTCTCCCTCTCTTCCTCTTTTGATTAGAGTTAGTTTAATTAGTGAAGGATTATTTATTTTATTTTGCCCAAAACATATGAGTCATGGAAGGTTGCATCATATTGAGCCTAAATATTCTTTGAATTGTTGGACATATTTGATTTGGTTTGAATTTGAAACTTGATTTGAATTTGAATTGAAAACCTTAGAGAAAATAAATAGAAAAGCAATTAGAAATTCTAGGAAAAAAGATAAAAGCCAATTCGGCCCAAACCAGCCCACTAAGCCCAGCCCCCGCGCGCGCCCTCGGTGCCTGACAGGCGGGCTCCGCCTGTCGGTGCCAACCCGAGCGCGCTCACTACCTCTCTCTCTCGCTGCTCTGTGGGGCCGAGCTATCAGCGCCATTCTTTTCCCCCGCGCCCACACTCTCTCTCTCTCTGTCCCGTCGTCCCCACCTGTCAGCCATCCCTAACCTCTTGCCCACGATCTCTTCGCCATGGACGCACCCACGACCGCGGGTTCTCCGGCCACGTCCTCGCGCCTGTGCCCCTTTTGAGCCCCGCGCCCTTCTCGCCCACCTCCCCTCCCTCATTTGTGCCCTCAGCCAAACCCCCTCACCCTCTCTCTCGCTCTGCCCACGCGAGCAGAGAGCTCCGCCATCGCCCGCCATCGACTATTGCCCGTTATGCGGTCACCATCGTGTCCGCGCCCCGTCCAGTGCCACGGTGAGTTTCGCCTCACCGTTAGCTGCTCGGGACACCCTTCGGTGTGACCTTCCCCTCTCTGGTTCATCCGGTCCGCGCTCACCGGAACGATTCTTGCGCAGCCAGAGCCCCGCCGCCGTCGCCCTGTCGCGTCCTTGCGCCTCCACCGTTGCCCCATGACTCCAGCGCTTCCCTTCAAGGTGAGCAACCCGCCCGAACCCTTAATTTGGTCATTACTGCTCTGTTGCTCGCGCGATTGCTCGCTGGAGCTGTCTCACGCCGCCGTTAGCCCGCCTCGTCGTGTGCAGCGCCTTCTGGTGCTTCCGCGCCAGCGTGATACCCATGGCCGAGTCCGCCAGACCGCCCTAAACACGCTCGAACTTGCCCCCAAGCCTCTGGAGCTCCGCCGTGGCCAGCCTCCTCGTCTCTGCGCCTGTGTCCGCCCCTGGCCGTTAGATCTCGGGCGTCCGTCCGAGATCGGGCGGTTTAGACTTAACCAGAGTGGATCTGATCGCAGCCCTCCGATCCAGATCCAACCGCCTCTCTCTCTTCCCCCTCACCCGCGTCTCTGCCTTCGGGCCCGGCTGGTCAGCCCGCCCTGGCTCACTTACGCCCTGGCCCCGCCTATCAGCCGCGTCCGCGCGCCCACGCCCGCGCGATCTAATCCTGGTCGTTGATCTCTGATCCGATGGCCAAGGTTACCCCATACCCCTTCGGGTGTAAGTTTTGCTTAAGAGACCCCCTGGTTTTAGGAAATCAACTTGCCGTCCTCTGTTTTAGCGCGCAGGCCCCTGGTTTATTTTGAATAGCCCCCTGTACTTTTATTTAATCACAGATTTAGCCCTAATTTCATATTTCAAACTTCAAAACTTGTTTATTTCATATCTTTTTCATATGAACTCCAAATTTAGTGGTTCAAATTGCAAAATGTTCATAAAATGATTCTCTATTCAAATAAATTATGACCAGCTATAGTATGTATACTTTAATTTTACACTTAGAATATATGATTAAAGTATGTGTTGATTTATTCATTTAATGAAATAAATAAAAGGAGAATCCTAGGAGTTAAAGTATATTTAATCTTGTGAGATTAATAATATGTACTACATGAATTTACCTCTGGTTTAACTTTTAGGTCTCAATGAAATGAATAGAATTAGGTTATGTAATTATGGATAACACTTAAAGGATAATCAAATTCCTAAATGACAATAGTTCATCTTATAATTTAATCTTTTCTTTGTTTAATTACTACTTTACCTTTTTGAGCTATGTTCCAATACTTAGAGAGTAATCAATCCCCAATTAAGATTAGTCCATTTTATAAGTTGATCTTATTCTCCTTTATTTAGTGCTACCTCTTTTGAGTTGTGTTCCAATGATTGTACATGTTTGATGTGATGTTTATTTGTACTTTCCAAATGTATTGAATGTATGATCGCTTTATTTAGACAACGAGCAGCTCGTGGTTTCTGAGTGTGTTGCCGAAGATCCCTCTAAGCAACAACCTGGTGAAGGCAAGTGTCCTCAGACCTATCATGTCCTACTTTACTTTATAATTCACTATCCCGCATTACATTATTGAAACTTAAGGATTGACTAATCTGTATTTACATTACCCTTGTTTACCCCTTTGGGTTAATCATGGTTAGTGATCAATGGGGAGGCTAGAACCCCGGGCAGAATGGGAATCACGGCTTGTGGGTAAAGTGTGCAACCTCTGCAGTGTGTTAGGAACTGGTATATCAGTCGTGCTCACGGTTATGAGCAGCCTTGGGATCCTCTTCGATTAGAAGAACTTTGGTTACTTTTATGATGTGAATAGCAATGATGGTTATAAATCTGATCTCTGGTATTTCCTCTTGGAGCGAGTGCCTCTGGGTAATAACTGGGTTATTACTAAAATTTGGCTCTACTTATAGTAATAAAACTTGACCAACTAAAAGCAACTGCTTAACCTTAACTCCACATACAGCTAGTCCACTTTAGCCAAACGGGACATTTGTTGAGTACGTTGATGTGTACTCACCCTTGCTTTACAAACCACCCCACCCCCAGGTTGTCCCCACTGTACTCAATGCTCAGGAGGGGAAGCTGGCAACATGGAGGACTTTGAGGAGTTTCAGGACTACGACGAATTCTAGTTTACTTTAGTGGCAAACCCCTAGTCAGCTGCCTGTGTAGGCGTATCTTCTATGTTTCGTTACTCCGCACTTTGATGTTATTGTTAAATGCCATGGATATGTATTAGACTCTATGGATATCTCAGACATCTTGATGTAATTAAAGTACCTTTCCGCTATTTAATTTGAGCATTGTGTAATGATGTCCAATTATGTAATCGTTGTGTACGTGAGTTCTGATCCTGGCACGTACATGGTTCGCATTTGGTTTACCTTCCAAAACCAGGTGTGACAACATACAATAATATTCCCCACCAAAATATGGTGGTTTCTTTAAGGGAACGGAAAGTAATTGAGTGCGCTTTGAAATACGGGGATAGCGTCGGGGCATCTTACTATACTTCTTGCGCTCATGGCGCTTAAAAGTAATCGACGACTCGGAGCCAAAGGTGGAGGGTGACGAAGAGTCGGTCTCGTAGTAGACCACTTTCTTCATCTTCTTCTTCTTGTCACCTCTCCGATGGGACTTGATGGAGGAAGAGGATTCCTCCTTGTGTTTGTTGCCGGACTCCCTTGAGAGGGTCCTCCCCGAGCTCACGGGCTTGTCGCCGGTCACGATATCCCTCTTGGCATGATCTCCAGACATCACTTTGAGTTGGTTAGACTCTTAATGAAGCACTGGCTCTGATACCAATTGAAAGTTGCCTAGAGGGGGGTGAATAGGTGAAACCTGAAATTTATAACTTTAAACACACACTACAAGATGGGGTTAGCGTTAGAATTAAATTCAAGTCCGAAGAGAGGGAAAACAAATCAAACAAGAATCGAGCAAGTGGACACAATGATTTGGTTTACCGAGGTTCGGTTCCAAAGAACCTAGTCCCCATTGAGGAGGTCACAAAGACTGGGTCTATTTCAACCCTTTCCCTCTCTCAAACGGTCACTTAGACCGAGTGAGCCTTCTTCCTTAATCTCATGGGTCACTTAGACCCCACAAGGACCACCACACACTTGGTGTCTCTTGCCTTGCTTACAAAGCACTTGAGAATAAGAATGGAAAATAAAAAGGCTAAACCAAGCAACAAGAGCAACTAAAGAACACAAAAGATCCACTCACAAGTCCTAATGCACTAGAGTTGATTCGGAGACTTTGAGTGGATCAATCGCTTTGATTGTATCTTGGAGTGGAGTCTTTTGCTCTTGTATTGAATGCAATATTCAGAATGCTTGGGTTGATATGAATGAGGTGGTTGGGGGTATTTATAGCCCCCAACCACTTCCATAGCCGTTGGGGAGGCTACTGGCGATGGACGCACTGGACAGTAGCTGGTGCGCCACCGGACAGGCACTGTTCCTTGTCCGGTGCGCCGCCACATCACCCAACCATTAGGGTTCGGAGCTGGTTGTAACACCCACTTTGTAAGAAAATCGAAAAGGAGAAAATTATATCCCTTTGTATACATGAGTGTGTCATCTCTATCTATCATTTCATGTGAACACATTACTTACACAAATAAACCATTAACAAGAGACACCCAAATAAATTGTGCATCATGCTGGAGTTTATGTGATTGTGCATTTGTGGATAATAAAAATAAAAGTGTCAATAACAATATATAAATGGGTCCATAGAATTTAAACCCTAATTTGAAAATAAAACCTTGAAAATTAGAGAAGAAGAAAGAAAGGTACAAAAATTATACAAAATAAATATTATAAATAAAAGTAATACGGGTATGTTCAAATTATGTGTTAGTTGAGAATAATAAAACCACAACAGTTGGTGAATTCAAAATTTAAAGTTCAAATCAAAAAGGCAAAAGAAAAAGGAAGAAGAAAAATAAAAGAAAAAGGAGAAACACTACCTGGGCCGGCTGCTACCAATTCGGCCCATTTCCTTCTAACCCCGCACAGCCCAACTCCTCACCGCAGCCCAGGAAACAGCCGCTCTCCACCTTCACCGACCTGTGGGCCCGCTCCATGGCTCCGACTCCATGTCGATGGCCGCGTTTGTGGCACTGGCGAATAGACCCCACTGGACAGAAACTCCTCTTCCCTTTCCCCACGCCTACGCCGCCGGAGACTTCGTCTTCCTCGTAACAGCTAACAAACTCACCTACACTGCTATGTCATCCGCTGAAATCGGATCACCCAAACGGCCCTTGGAATCAGGCTTTGCCAGCGTGAGCGAATAAAGAAAACTGGGACCTATTGCCGCCTCCGCATCTCGTCATTATGCCGCCCTCTAGCCACAGTCGAGTACCCGGAAGCCATGGCCCCCTCATCTCTCTACCAACATCGGCGCTGTCTGCTGGAGCTCGTGTCTCCCTGTTCCTTTGTGCGTGTGTCCTGGTACGCGATTCCTTTCTCCCTGGCGCGCGTCGGTTGCCTCCACCGCTGGTCCGTGCGGCACGGACGTAGAAGCCGGACGTGCTGAGATCCGCCGCCGCCGAACTGGGGAGCCCCCAGCTCGAGTTCTTCTTCGCCATGCCGCGCTGGGCATGACCATGGATTTGCCTGGGCGAACCCGTGCTCCGACGTCACCTTGCCGCCATCACGCACGTACCAGTTGCCCTGTCGCGTGGAACCAAGGGAGAAGAAATCACAGCCGTCCACCTCACGCTGAACACCAGATCGGTTTTGCCCCGTATGCACCGGTGAGACTATCGCAGAATTCTTCGCTGCGTCTTTCTCATTGCGATTGCATCTGTTGGTTAGTGAGTTGGGCAGTGGGGCGTTGACCGGGGCCTCGCCGGCGAGCAGCGCCGTTGTGGGATGCCTGCGCGACTCAGAGGCTCTGGCTGGAGGTGGACGATGGCCTCAGGCTGTTGGGTAATAGATCAATGGTTACGATTGCACCTGTGTACCGGATTGGCCAGATAAAATGCAGGCCACCGATCGGTGAGTGTGCGGCTCGGATTTGAGGATAGAGTTAACGCTTCGCAATGTTAAAATCTGGTCGCTGATCATCCATCCTACGGCTTGGGATATCACGTGCATCTCGGTCGTTCGTGGCGAATCTCGCGGCAGTGGCTTGCTCATACCCCCTTCGTCCGTTCATTTTGCGAATAAGACCCTATTCTTTTACTAAATAAACCCACGATCCACTGCACGGGTAAACTGAGTCTTAGGAAAACTTACACCGGGACCCCTGAACTTCTCTGTATTAGTGCGCCGAGTCCAGAGAGTCAGAAAAATCAGAAAACAAATATAGAATTGGATTTTTAATGTAGAAATAAATGCTAGAATTGGTTTAATTCATAGAAAATTCATATGTAGTCCAAATTAATCCATTTCAGTTTCTATAATTTTGTAATAATGTTGTTTATCACCCTGTGTCTCTGTTTCAACATGAAAATGGTATTAAAATTTATTTCTTAATTAACCTCGTATCAAATACATAAAACCTTAGGAAATTAGTATCTCCTTCGTTTTAACTCCGATTTGATCCGTTCAAGTTGCTTTAGTCTCGTAGCAACGTGTAGATTATTATTATTCAGATTGTTCTTATGTTTGGTGTGATGTTAATTTTATCTATACCATGTTTGTTTGTATTGCTATGACTAGTGCGAGGACTCGCGTCACCTAAAGATCACCCTGGTAACTGGAATCTCAAGTGCCAGGCAAGTTGTGCCCTTGATTCACTTTTGTTACCCAATAATGTTCTTTATAATCATTTACCATGCATAGGTTTAATTTTGATGGGACCCAATAGGTCACCCTAGATTGTTTATCTCATTACCTTGTTTACCCCTGAATCACTTGGGTAGTTTGCTATTGCTTTACATGGTTTTGGGATAATCATTTATTATATCTATGTTCCAATTCTTTTGTTATTCTATTTATGTTCATGTCAAGATCATTAATGTTAATTGGAACATAGAGCTTAACTTGAGAATGGGACCCCTTGGCTAACTAATTAGGAAAGCTAGTGGAAGACTATCTTACCCGAAAGGGGCAAGGGCAGTAGGGGAGTTGCATGCAAGGAGGTTCTCGGGTTGATTTTGCTGCGATGGCGGTCAGACGAGGGATTCTTGCAAGTGCTCTTCCCATAAACTGTAGCGGGTTTTCGGAAGCTAGTGGAACTTTGTAAAGGCCTTATAGTGGATCCCTATCCATTCACCTTAGAAGTGTCTAAGGGCCTTGCAAACCCTGGCGACATGGGAAACACGACTTGTGGGTAAAGGGTACAACATCTGCAGAGTGTAAAACTGGTATACTAGCCGAGCTCACGGTCTTGAGCAGCTCAGGACTCTCTGATGATTAAATTATGGAACTTAAATTCAATTTGTCATCTGCATTTGCATGGGATTTGTTATTGATTTAGTTCTATTATTATTATGGTTTGGTATTTACTTACACTTAGTAACTGCTAATAAAATTTTGACCAACTTATAAAAGCAATGCTCAGCTTCAAGCTTTATTTTGTTGATCAGCCTTACACTTCACATGAACTCCCACCTTTGGTGAGTTCATGCCACATTATTCCCCACAACTTGTTGAGCGATAAACATGTGTGAGCTCACCCTTGCTGTCTTACACCCCCCCACAGGTCAAGGATAGGTACCACTGGATGAGGCGCATGGTGGATGTTGCGCTGTGTTTGTGAGAGGTCTAGGTCGTCGTCTCCCAGTTGACTTGCGCCAAGGATGATCCTTAGTTCGTGTTATATTTATCTTTTATTTTTGTAAGACTTCCGCTATGTAATATGTACTCTGATTATATTGTGATATTTATCTCTATACACTCTGTTATTATATATGTTGTCTACTTTGGCGCATGTATGAGATGCACCCGGCTTTGTCCTTTAAAGCCCGGGTGTTACAGAAGTGGTATCAGAGGAAATGTTGACTGTAGAACGAAACCTAGATAGAAATGGACAATCCTTACCTACTTCATTCTATACTTACCTTATCTTGATCATGTCTCACCTTTTGCTGTCATACTCTGATTACTCTTATCTTTTCAACTCTAAGACAAGATGGATTTCGCACCTTGGAATCCTACATTTAAGACCTTTTAAGAGATAGGAGACCTAAGACAAAAATTAAAACTATTTTCTCTATTAAAAAAATGTTGGTTGATTGTTCTGATGATAAATGCTTGATTTGCTTCTTTGATTGATTGAAACATTATAGTTGGGCATCTTAGCATGTACCACTATAAGGTAATGTATTAGCTTTAGTGGGTGACACACTAATCTACTTAGCTAATAAATCCCCCATAGTAACATTCCTCGTAATTACTCTCCTTGTCTACAATTCTTCCTTTCTTACCCTGTGTTTCTAACCCAGATGGGCTAACCCTATACTGTTAGAAGAGAGTAGTATAGACTTGATCCTTGGTATGTCATGGTTAAGTGAGGCAAAGACAGTATATACATTGTGCTAAGGGAACCATAGAACTCACCAGTTCCAAAGAACAAAGATTTGAAGTTGAAGTTGCAGTAACTACCACCATCAAACTAGCAGCATTCTTAGTAGATGAGAAGTTTGTGGGTGACAACATCCGTGCAGTTAAAGATTTTTCCGGATGTCTTTACAGAGGAGTTACCAGGAATGCCACCATAAAGGGAAGTTGAATTTGTAATTGATCTTCTACCTGGAACTACCCCTATTTCTAAACGGCCATACAGGATGTCTGTAGAAGAGTTAAAGGAATTTAAGAAGCAATTAACAGAGTTACAAGGGGCTGGGTACCTTCATTCGAATTCTTCACCTTGTGGAGCGCCAGTTCTATTTGTACAGAAGAAAGATGGATCGCAAGGGATGTGCGTGGATTATAGGCCCCTTAACGATGTCACTGTGGAGAACAAGTATCCACTACCCCGCATTGAGGATTTATTTGATTAGATGGGAGGTGCAAGGGTATTCTCGAAGATTGAACTCCGACTGGGTTATCATCAAATGAAGATTAGGCCATCGGATATTCCCAAGACGAATTTCTCGACCCGATATGGTTTATATGAGTTCACCGTTATGTCATTTGGACTAATCAATACACTAGCCTATGTTATGGATCTGAAGAATAAGGTATTCATGTTCTGTACAGATTCGTCATGGTTTTTCATCGATGATATTTTTATTTCAAGAGTGATAGTGATCATGAGGAACATCTGAGATTGGTGCTACAGAAGCTATGAGACAATCAACTCTACGCCAAGTATAGCAAATGCGAGTTTTGGATTGGCGAGATGCCCTTTCTTGGACATATCATTTCTAATGGAGGAAAATCAGTGGATCCTGCTAAAGTCAAGGAGATAATGGCGTGGAGCGTACCCACTATAGTTACGGAGATTCGGAGTTTCTTGGGACTTGCAGGATATTATCGGAGTTTTATTGAAGGGTTTTCTAAGACTACTAAGCCTATGACCTCGCTTCTAGAGAAGGGAAGAGAGTTTAAGTGGGATGAGAAGTGGATAACTTTGATCAATTAAAGAAGAGGTTGATGTCGCCACCAGTGTTGGTTATGCCAGATCTGCAGAAGGGATTTGACATTTATTGTGATGCATGTGGCCAAGGCTTGGGATGTGTGCTCATGCAAGAAGGACATGTGATCGCCTACGCGTCTCGTTAGTCACGGAAACATGAGTTGAACTACCCCACGCATTACTTAGAACTGGCAGTCGTTGTGCATGCGCTTAAGATTTGGAGACATTATATTATGGGAACCAAGTGCCAAGTATACACGGATCATAAGAGTTTGAAGTATATATTCACTCAGAAGGATCTCAACCTTAGGCAACGTCGTTGGTTGGAGCTTATTAAGGATTATGATTTGGAGATTCACTATCACCCAGGCAAGGGAAATTTGGTTGCAAATGCCTTGAGTCGAAAGGAGCATGTTCATTCAGCTGTTGTTGCCCAGCTACCCGATGAGATTGTTGAGGATTTCAGGAGACTTAACCTGGGGATAGTTGCTCACACTGAAGGGATTACTATTGATGTGGAAACTACCTTGGAACAAGAAATCCGTAAAGGACAGATTGGTGATGCTAAGATACAAGAGATTAAGGATCTTATTACGGAAGGAAGAGGTCCAGAGTTTATGGAGGATGAGCAAGGCACCATATGGTTCAAGGACAGGATATGTGTTCCTGATATTGAATGCCTTCGTGAGACTATTTCAAAGGAGGCCCATGACTTGGATTATTCTATTCATCCTGGTAGTACCAAGATGTATTGGAATTTGAAGCAGAAATACTAGTGGTATGGATTGAAGAGAGAGGTGGCTGCACATGTGGCTATGTGCGATGTGTGTCAAAGAGTTAAGGTCGAACACCAAAGACAAGCTGGACTATTATACCCACTAAAGATACCCGAGTGGAAGTGGGAAGAGATCGCTATGGACTTCATTAGTGGATTGCCTCGCACCTCGAAAGGATATGATTCTATATGGGTTATTATGGATAGATTGACCAAAGTGACTCATTTCATTCCGGTCAAGACTACTTATAAGGTATCTCAATTGGCAGAGTTATATATGGCTCGGATTGTGTCTCTACGCGGTGTACCGAAGAAGATCATCTTGGATAGAGGATCATAGTTTACCCCCTAATTTTGGAAAGGTTTTCATGAGAATATGGATGCGAAGTTGAATTTTAGTTTGGCCTACCTCAGACTAATGGACAGACTGAAAGGACTAATCAAGTATTGGAAGACATGTTGAGAGCTTGTGCCCTTCAGCATAGTAGTAGTTGGGACAAGAGTCTACCTTATGCAGAGTTCTCATATAATAATAGTTACCAGGCCAGTCCGAAGATGTCACCACTTCGTGGAATGAGGAGATTCAAAGTTAAGGGCAAATTGTCCCCTCGCTTTATTGGACCATTCAGAGTTTTTAGGCGAGTTGGAGAGATGGCCTATCAACTCGAGCTACATGATAATCTATCGGATGTGCATAATGTGATCCACATATCTCAACTGAAGAAGTGTCTCCGTGTCACTGAGGAACAGTTACCAATGGAAGAGCTCAGTGTTCAGGGTGATTTGACTTGCACGGAGTATCCTATGAAGATTCTTGATACATCGACTCACAAGTAATAAGGTGATAAAGATGTGCAAAGTGCAATGGAGTCGCCATGGAGAAGACGAAGCTACTTGGGAGAGAGAAGAAGAGCTTCACATAGATTTTCCACATCTTTTCTCTTGTTCTTCCTAAATCTCGAGGACGAGATTCTTTTAAGGGGGGTAGGATTTGTAACACCCACTTTGTAAGAAAATCGAAAAGGAGAAAATTATATCCCTTTGTATACATGAGTGTGTCATCTCTATCTATCATTTCATGTGAACACATTACTTACACAAATAAACCATTAACAAGGGACACCCAAATAAATTGTGCATCATGCTGGAGTTTATGTGATTGTGCATTTGTGGATAATAAAAATAAAATGTCAATAACAATATATAAATGGGTCCATAGAATTTAAACCCTAATTTGAAAACAAAACCTTGAAAATTGGAGAAGAAGAAAGAAAGGTACAAAAATTATACAAAATAAATATTATAAATAAAAGTAATACGGGTATGTTCAAATTATGTGTTAGTTGAGAATAATAAAACCACAATAGTTGGTGAATTCAAAATTTAAAGTTCAAATCAAAAAGGCAAAAGAAAAAGGAAGAAGAAAAATAAAAGAAAAAGGGGAAACACTACCTGGGCCGGCTGCTACCAATTCGGCCCATTTCCTTCTAACCCCGCACAGCCCAACTCCTCACCGCAGCCCAGGAAACAGCCGCTCTCCACCTTCACCGACCTGTGGGCCCGCTCCATGGCTCTGACTCCATGTCGATGGCCGCGTTTGTGGCACTGGCGAATAGACCCCACCGGACAGAAACTCCTCTTCCCTTTCCCCATGCCTACGCCGCCGGAGACTTCGTCTTCCTTGTAACAGCTAACAAACTCGCCTACACTGCTATGTCATCCGCTGAAATCGGATCACCCAAACGACCCTTGGAATCAGGCTTTGCCAGCATGAGCGAATAAAGAAAACTGGGACATGTTGCCGCCTCCGCATCTTGTCATTAAGCCACCCTCTAGCCACAGCCGAGTACCCAAAAGCCAAGGCCCCCTCATCTCTCTACCAACATCGACGCTGTCTGCTGGAGCTCGTGTCTCCCTGTTCCCTTGTGCGTGCGTCCTGGTACGCGATTCCTTTCTCCCTGGCACGCGTCGGTTGCCTCCACCGCTGGTCCGTGCGGCACGAACGTAGAAGCCAGACGTGCTGAGATCCACCGCCGCCAAACTGGGGAGCCCCCAGCTCGAGTTCTTCTTCGCCATGCCGCGCTGGGCACGACCATGGATTTGCCTGGGCGAACCCGTGCTCCGACGTCACCTTGCCGCCATCACGCACGTACCAGTTGCCCCGTCGCGTGGAACCGAGGGAGAAGAAATCACCGCCGTCCACCTCACGCTGAAGACCAGATCGGTTTTGCCCCGTATGCACCGGTGAGACTATCGCTGAATTCTTCGATGTGTCTTTCTCGTTGCGATTGCATCCGTTGGTTAGTGAGTTGGGTAGTGGGGCGTTGACCGGGGCCTCGCCAGCGAGCAGCGCCGTCGTGGGATGCCTGCGTGACTCAGAGGCTTTGGCCGGAGGTGGACGATGGCCTCGGGCCGTTGGGTAATAGATCAACGGTTAGGATTGCACCTGTGTACCGGATTGGCCAGATAAAATGCAGGCCACCGATCGGTGAGTGTGCGGCTCGGATTTGAGGATAGAGTTAACCCTTCGCAATGTTAAAATCTGGTCGCTGATCATCCATCCTGCGGCTTGGGATATCACGTGCATCTCGGTCGTTCGTGGCGAATCTCGTGGCAGTGGCTTGCTCATACCCCCTTCGTCCGTTCATTTTGCGAATAAGACCCTATTCTTTTACTAAATAAACCCACGATCCACTGCACGGGTAAACTAAGTCTTAGGAAAACTTACACCGGGACCCCTGAACTTCTTTGTATTAGTGCGCCCAGTCCAGAGAGTCAGAAAAATCAGAAAACAAATATAGAATTGGATTTTTAATGTAGAAATAAATGCTAGAATTGGTTTAATTCATAGAAAATTCATATGTAGTCCAAATTAATCCATTTCAGTTTCTATAATTTTGTAATAATGTTGTTTATCACCCTGTGTCTCTGTTTCAACATGAAAATGGTATTAAAATTTATTTCTTAATTAACCTCGTATCAAATACATAAAACCTTAGGAAATTTGTATCTCCTCTGTTTTAACTCCGATTTGATCCGTTCAAGTTGCTTTAGTCTCGTAGCAACGTGTAGATTATTATTATTCAGTTTGTTCTTATGTTTGGTGTGATGTTAATTTTATCTATACCATGTTTGTTTGTATTGCTACGACTAGTGCGAGGACTCGTGTCACCTGAAGATCACCCTGGTAACTGGAATCTCAAGTGCTAGGCAAGTTGTGCCCTTGATTCACTTTTGTTACCCAATAAAGTTCTTTATAATCATTTACCATGCATAGGTTTAATTTTGATGGGACCCAATAGATCACCCTAGATTGTTTATCTCATTACCTTGTTTACCCCTGAATCACTTGGGTAGTTTGCTATTGCTTTACATGGTTTTGGGATAATCATTTATTATATCTATGTTCCAATTCTTTTGTTATTCTATTTATGTTCTTGTCAAGATCATTAATGTTAATTGGAACATAGAGCTTAACTTGAGAAACACGTGACACCACAAGGGAGGAATGGGACCCCTTGGCTAACTAATTAGGAAAGCTAGTGGAAGACTACCTTACCCGAAAGGGGCAAGGGCAGTAGGGGAGTTGCATGCAAGGAGGTTCTCGGGTTGATTTTGCTGCGATGGCGGTTAGACGAGGGATTCTTGCAAGTGCTCTTCCCATAAACTGTAGCGGGTTTTCGGAAGCTAGTGGAACTTTGTAAAGGCCTTATAGTGGATCCCTAGCCATTCACCTCGGAAGTGTCTAAGAGCCTTGCAAACCCTGGCGACATGGGAAACACGACTTGTGGGTAAAGGGTACAACCTCTGCAGAGTGTAAAACTGGTATACTAGCCGAGCTCACGGTCATGAGCAGCTCAGGACTCTCTGATGATTAAATTATGGAACTTAAATTCAATTTGTCATCTGCATTTGCATGGGATTTGTTATTAATTTTGTTCTATTATTATTATGGTTTGGTATTTACTTACACTTAGTAACTGCTAATAAAATTTTGACCAACTTATAAAAGCAATGCTCAGCTTCAAGCTTTATTTTGTTGATCAGCCTTACACTTCACATGAACTCCCACCTTTGGTGAGTTCATGCCACATTATTCCCCACAACTTGTTGAGCGATGAACATGTGTAAGCTCACCCTTGCTGTCTCACACCCCCCCCCACAGGTCAAGGACAGGTACCACTGGATGAGGCGCATGGTGGATGTTGCGCTGTGTTTGTGAGAGGTCTAGGTCGTCGTCTCCTAGTTGACTTGCGCCAAGGATGATCCTTAGTTCGTATTATATTTATCTTTTATTTTTGTAAGACTTCCGCTATGTAATAAGTACTCTGATTATATTGTGACATTTATCTCTATACACTCTGTTATTATATATGTTGTCTACTTTAGCGCATGTATGAGATGCACCCGGCTTTGTCCTTTAAAGCCCGGGTGTTACACTGGTCGACTGTTGGAGGCTTTGTCCTCTTGCGGCACCGGACAGTCCGGTGCCGCACCGGACAGTCCGGTGCCCCTCTGACTTTGCTGCTTGACTTCTGTGCGACACTGTTCATCACTGTAGCACTTTGCAGAGTCGACCGTTGTCGTAGGGAGTCGTTGCTCCGCTGGCTCACCGGACAGTTCGGTGTCACACCGGACAGTCCGGTGAATTATAGCGAAGGGCGCCCTGGAATTCTCGAGAGTGGCTGGTTTGGATTTGTACGGTCATGGTGCACCGTACACTGTCCGGTGGCACACCGGATGGTCCGGTGCGCTATTCTTCAGCACACTCAAGTTCTTTTGCTCCAATAAAATTGTGTCCCTAACTTGATTTCTTTCTTGGTTTGTGTTGAACCTTATGCACCTGTAATATATGAATTCTAGACAAATTACTTAGTCCACGTGTTTGTGTTGGTCATCAACCACCAAAATTAATTATAAAAAATGGTTAACCCAATTTCACTTTCACCCCCGTCTAAAACAAGCAACAAACTCCAGGTTCTGGCAAGGGATTCAACATTGCCAGGGTCAATCAAGTCAGTGATGATGCTACTGCAGACGGAGCTGACATCGCTATTGGTATGTTTTATATTAATTCAATTCCTGCAGCAATACTATTTGATTCTGGTGCTACACATTCATTTATTTCTGCTCGATATACCAATACAAATGAGTTACCACTACAAAATATGCAAAAGCCACTAGTAGTAATCACCCCTAAAGGGCATGTTGAAGCAAATTATATGACCAACAGATTAACCTTGACAATTATGGGAACAGAATTCTAGGCTACCCATATAGTATTAGAGGAAAGCAGCCTAGACATTATACTTGATATGTCATGGTAAAGGAAGGCCAAGGCAGTTATACAATGTGCTAGGGGGCTGTAGAACTCACCAGCTCTAAAGGAGAAAGATTTGAAGTCGAAATTACCATAATCGCCTCTACCAAACCCATTGTATTTCTAGTAGATGGGAAATTTGTGGGCAGCAACATCCGTGTGGTTAGAGATTTCCCCGATGTCTTTCTAGAGGAGTTACCCAGGATGCCACCGGATAGGGAAGTTGAGTTTGTCATTGACCTCTTACCTAGAACCGCTCCTATTTCAAAAAGGCCATATAGGATGTCAGTAGAAGAACTAAAAGAACTTAAGAAGCAACTAACATAATTACAAGAGGCTGGGTACATACATCCGAGTTCCTCACCTTGGGGAGCGTCGGTTCTGTTTGTACAGAAGAAGGATGGATCACAGAAGATGTGTGTGGATTATAGATCACTTAATGATGTTACTGTTAAGAACAAGTATCCTTTACCCCGCATTGAAGAATTATTTGATCAGATGAGAGGTGCTAGAGTATTCTCTAAGATTGATCTTCGGTCAGGTTATCATCAAATGAAGATTAGGCCATCTGATATTCCCAAGACGGCTTTCTCTACCTGATATGGTCTATATGAGTTCACAGTCATGTCGTTTGTTTTAACTAATGCACCAGCCTACTTCATGAATCTGATGAATAAGGTGTTCATGGAGTATCTTGATAGATTCGTCGTGGTATTCATCAAAGACATTCTCGTTTATTCCAAGAATGATAGTGATCACGAGGAACATCTACGGATGGTGCTATAGAAACTACGAGATAATCAGCTCTATGCCAAGTATAGCAAGTGTGAATTCTGGATTGACGACGTGCCATTCCTTGGACACATCATCTCTAATGGTGGAATATCAGTGGACCCTGCTAAAGTGAGGAAGATAGTAGCATGGAAGATACCAAGCACGGTTATCGAGATCTGGAGTTTCTTGGGACTTGCAGGCTACTACTGGCGATTTATCGAAGGGTTATCCAAAATTGCTAAGCATATGACCTCACTGTTAGAGAAGGGAAAGGAGTTTAAGTGGACTTGGGAATGCCAAGATAGTTTCAATCAACTAAAGTTAAGACTGATGTCACCCCTAGTGTTGATTATGCCGGATCCGCAAAAGGGATTTGATATATATTGTGATGCGTGGCGCTAGAGCTTGGGATGTGTTCTTATGCAAGAAGGACATGTGATCGCCTACGCGTCTCGTCAGTTGAGGAAACATGAGTTGAACTACCCCACTCATGACTTAGAACTGGCAGCCGTAGCGCACGCTCTCAAGATATGGAGGCATTATAGAATAGGAACTAAGTGCCAAGTCTACACCGATCACAAGAGCTTAAAATACATCTTCACTCAGAAAGATCTCAACCTTAGGCAACGCCATTAGTTGGAGCTCATCAAGGATTATGTCTTGGAAATTCATTACCATCCAGGCAAGGCAAATTTGGTTGTGGATGCCTTAAGTCGGAAGGAGCATGTCCACGCAGCTATTGTCGCCCAGCTACCCGATGAGTTAGTTGAAGATTTTAGAAGACTCAACCTGGGAATAGTTGCACACAATGAAGGAATCACTATTGAAGCAGAACCTACCCTGGAGCAGGAAATCAACAAAGGACAGATCGGTGATGCTAAAATCCAAGAGATCAAAGATCTGATTACTGAAGGTAGAGGTCCAGAATTTACGGAGGATGAGTAAGGCACAATATGGTTTAAGCACCGGATATGTGTTCCTAAGATTGACAGCCTCCATGAGACTATATTGAAGGAAGCCCATGACTCTGATTACTCTATTCATCCTGTTAGCACTAAGATGTATCAGGATCTGAAGCAAAAGTACTGGTGGTATGGGCTGAAAAGAGATGTAGCTGCACATGTGGTTGTGTGTGATGTATGTCAGAGAGTCAAAGCGGAACGCCAAAGACCAGCTGGACTATTGCACCCGTTAAAGGTACCCGAATGGAAGTGGGATTTCATTACTAGGTTGCCTCGCACCTCAAAGGGTTATGACTCTATATGGGTGATCGTGGACAGGTTGACCAAAGTGGCTCACTTCATTCCGGTTTATACTACTTATAAAGGTTCTCAGCTGGCAGAGTTATACATGGCTCGAATTGTGTGTTTACACGGGGTACTGAAGAAGATTATTTCTGATCATGGATCACAATTCACCTCAAGGTTTTGGAAGAGCCTTCATGAGAACATAGGTATGAAGTTGAACTTCAGTTCGGCCTATCATCCTCAAACTGATGGCCAAACTGAGAGAACTAACCAAGTACTTGAGGATATGCTGAGAGCTTGTGCCCTTAAGCATGGGGGCAGTTAGGACAAGAGTCTACCATATGCTGAGTTCTCCTACAATAATAGTTACCAGGCCAGTCTGAAGATGTCACCATTTGAAGCTCTATATGTCAGGAAGTGCAGGACTCCTCTCTATTGGGATCAGACTGGAGAAAGGCAGTTCTTTGGGTCTGAGATTATTCAAGAGGCAGAGGAACAAGTCCATATAATCCGGGAGAACTTGAGGGTAGCATAGACTCGGCAGAAGAGCTATGCTGATAATCAAAGAAGACCACTGAATTCGAAGAGGGTGATCACGTGTACCTAAAGGTGTCACCAATTCGTGGAATGAGGAGATTCAAAGTCAAAGGCAAGTTATCCCCTCACTTTATTGGACCCTTCAGAATCTTTAGGTGAGTTGGGGAGATGGCCTACCATTTTGAACTACATGATCATCTGTCTGATGTACACGATGTGTTCCACGTGTCTCAACTCAAGAAGTGTATCTGTGTCCCCAAGGAACGGTTACCAATGGAAGAACTCAGTGTTCAAGGTGATCTAACTTACATAGAGTATCCTATCAAGATCATTGACACGTTGACTCGGGTTACAAGGAATAAAGTGATAAAGATGTGCAAAGTTCAATGGAGTCATCATGGAGAAGATGAGGCTACTTGGGAGAGAGAAGAAGAGCTTCGAATAGAATTTCCCCATCTCTTCCCTAGTCCTTTCTAATCTCGAGGACGAGATTCTTTTTAAGGGGGGTAGGATTTGTAATACCCAAATTGTAAATAATGAGAATGGAAATGACCTCCGTATGTGTTTTGCCTCTATTTGTGGTAACATGGGAACAACCATATTTAAAATGGTTAATTGGCTAATAACCCTTAAATAAACTATGCATCATGTCGGAGTTTCTTTGTGTGTGCATTTGGTAGCAATAAAAATAATGTTTATAGAAATATATTAGTAGACCAGTGTGGATTTAAAGACCTAATTAGAATTCTAAAATTTGGGAAAAGAGAAGGAAAATACTATACAAGATAGATAAAATAATATATAAATAAATTCTGTTCATACTATTATTTGAGTGTAGACATTTAACCTAAGTATGAACTCCACAAATATGAATTCAAATTTGAAACTTAAAACTAAAAATGTAAGAAGTAGGAAAAAGAAAGCAGAAAAGAAAAGAAAAAGGGAAAGAAAAAAGAAAACCACGCATGGGTCCAATCCTTGGTTGCGGCCCATTCTCTCCTTTCCTCCGCGCAGCCCAACTGAGGGATTCGCGTGCCGACACGTGGGGATGCGCCATCAGCGACTGCTCCTCACCCACACTTGTGCGCTGACACTTCGGTCCCACCTGCCTGGCGCTCCTTCTTCCGCTCACTAATGTGTGGGGCCCGGTGGTCGGGGTTATTCCCTATGCGCGTGGACGCACGTCCCACGACTGACCAGTGGCGCCCATTAGTCATTGTGCATGCCGCGCGCGAGTTCCGCTTGAAGCTTGTCTCCGTTTTCCTGAAATCATCGTGACCGCAACTGCTCCTCCAGACTCCCTGGCATCAGCTGGCCCTTGTAGTCGTGGCTCCATGCATACAAATAGGGAGGGGAAGCCTCGGCCACGCACACCAATGCCTTGCGCCACCATCCTGCAAGAAATCCGTGAGGAGAGTGACCCTCGGTGAGAATCGTCGCCGGTGTTGATTTCGACCCTTGCGGTAGGCAGGGGCTCTGCAGCTGGCACAGGGCGTGTCGCCAGGAGTCAAGGAACGCGTCCGTAGATCACTAGGGTCAGGGCATAAGGCTGGGTTACCGGAATTGCTCGACAGACTTTCACCTCCGCTATCCTACCGTGAGTCACCGCGGGTTGCATCCTCGACACTGCAAACTAGGGTAAGACTCAGCTCAATTGGTTCGTTGCATGCCCTAGATCGTTTAACACTAGGTTGTGTCGGTAGTCTAACCCCAGGTCGTCCCATCGTGCATCGCCGCAGCGGGGGAACACCACCGTGTTTGGACCATGGTTGGTGAAGGGAGCACTGGCGCCGTTAGATTCCTGGTGAACGGCGCAGATTAAGATCTCCATACCGCTTCGATGTGAGTAAATCCGAGCGTCGATCGAGGATCTGAGGGATGCGGATAACTCAAGCCATCATTGATTCTGGACCATCTGAATCACATCGGGCGGTTCAAGTCGTATACCGGTTCGGGGGGTGATCCAATCTAATCAGTGCCTTTCGCCCTAGATCGAACGACCGAGATCGATATATAACCCTTTGTCCAGGCATATTAGCATAAAAGCCCCTCAGTTGTTAAGGAATCAACCCGCGGTACACCGATGGAGTGCCCTGTGTCTTAGACTTTTTGTGCATTAGACCCTAAACTTCCTGTTAATAGTGCGCGCAGACCAGACATTTAATAAAGCGAGAAATCCATTTAGAAAATGATTTTAGTACAAAATTAATTACAGAAACTTGTTTAATTCCTAGAAAATTCATTTTAACTCCTTTTTAGTTCATTCTAGTTCCTATAATTTTGTATTAATATTGTCTATCACTTGGTAACACTGTTTTAACATGAAACCCATATTAGAATTGATCACTCAATTAATTTTGTACCAAACACTTAAGAACTTCGAAAAATCATAACTTAAAATCCGTAACTCCGAATTTAGTGATTCTTTTCCCCATGATCTCGTTTTAATGCGTAGATTTTTAATATGTATTCTGTATTCTTGTTTGGTGTGATTTTAATTTCTCCCTTGTACCATGTTTGTTTGTATTGTGGCGAGTAGAAGAGCTAGTGGCCGAGGATCCTAGTGTGCAGCAGGTGGAGACTGCTGAGCAGGAGCTCGTTGAAGGCAAGTTGTGCCCTTGACCACTTTTATTTACCCAATAATGTTCTCTATAATTATTTTATCATGCATATGCTTAATTTTGATGGGACCCAATAGGTCATCCTAGTATGGTTATCTTTTCACCTTGATTACCCATGAACTTTTGGGTAGTCTTTGCTATTGCTATATTGGTTTTGGGTGTTGAGATAACTATTACACTTGATCATTCTTTATTACTGTTCTATTTCTGTTCATGATAAGACAACTATGTTAATTGGAACATCGAGCTTAACTTGAGAAACACGTGCCACCACAAGGGTGGAATGGGACGCCCTTGGCTGACTAATTAGGAAAGCTACCCAAAAGGGGCAAGGGAAGTAGGGGAGTAGGCGTGTAGGGAGGTTCTCGGGTTGATTTTGCTACGATAGCGGTAAGACAGGGGATTCCTACATTGCTCTTCCTAGAAACTATAGCGAGTCTTCAGAAGCTAGTGGAACTTTGTAAAGGCATCATAGTGGATTCTTAGCCATTCACCTCGGCAGTGTCTAAGGGTCTAGCTAACCCTGGCTAGATGGGATACATGACTTGTAGGTACAGGGTACAACCTCTGTAGAGTGTAAAACTGGTATACTAGCCAAGCTCGCGGTCATGAGCAGCTCAAGGCACTTGCATGATTAATTTATGAAATTAAATTCAATTTGTTATTTGCATCGCATTAGGATTTATTATTAATTTTGATCTACTATTACTCTGGTTTGGTATCTACTAACATTTAGTAACTGCTAATAAAACTCGACCAACTTATTAAAAACAATGCTCGGTTTTAACCCTTATTTATTGGTCAGCCTTACACTTCACATGAACTCTCACCTTTGGTGAGTTCATGCACATTATTTTCCATAACTTGTTGAGCTATGATCTTTTGTGAGGTCACCATTGCGATATATAAACCCCCACAGGAGAAGAACATGTGGTCCAGGAGGAGCTGTACAATGAGGAGTACGAGTTGATCTAGGTGGCGCCTCCAAGTCATCTTTATGGCGCCAAGGAATAATACTTAGTTTGCTTTATTATTATCATTTATTTTTGTAAGACTTCTGCTATGTAATAATGACATTTATGATATTTATGACATTTATCTCTATATACTTTATCATTATATGTGATGTTCTTTTTTGGCGCATATATGAGACGCACCCGACTTTGTCCCTTAAATCCGGGTGTGACACAAGTTATCAGATTTGTCCAAACCAAGAAACTCCAAACAAGTACTACTACACATATAATAAAAAAGATATTAAAGATTTGACCTCGGGTAAACATAGCCCTCGATGGCTCGTTGTTTGGATGCAAAGACGTGCATGCAGTGAATCACGTACAAAACGCGTACTCATAGATGCATCATGCATGAACGGATGGCGCTCCACTGTGGGCTGGATTGGGCCGCCCAAACTGGCGTGTCACGTGATTTTGGTTGGGCTACCGTTGGATCCGCAACGACGAGTCGTGGTGACTGTGCAGCGACGTCCATGGGAGCGAGCGACCCCTGGTGTGTTCCGCACGCTGTTGGCATGGTCGCCGCCAACCCCTTTCTCTTCTCCTTCTCCGCCCATGGCCTCCGCTACCGCAAGCTCGAGGTCATCCTCACTATGGTAACGCCTCCACACACTCTCTATATCTCTTCTCTCTCTCAGTCTCTTTCCCTGTTTATTAAAACTGCGGTGCGTGTGTTAGCCAAGCGGTTGCTGATTTCAGTTACCGCGAGGTTTTTCAGATCTAGTTTCAGCTGTGCTGTCCTGGGATGGTCGCAACTCACTACAAAAGAGGAAAAATCGGAGTTTGTTTTCGAGCCATTTCGTAATGATGCACAGGTAGGTTGTGCAACTCATGAGCTAGAAATATTTTCCGACCTGCTTTATTGACGGTAGAAAACTTGATTGAAATGGCTCTTTATGTCTCTCCAAGGCCAAATATCAATTAACATATCTTCAGTTGATTTGTTCTTAGTATAAGAACATAGACGGGTTAGACGGGATTGGCTGGCAATCACGAGCCTATCAAGACAAAGGATAAGAAATTTTATGAGAGATCTAAACACTAGCTTTATCAAACTCCTCAACGAATTAAAGGCTACCTGAATCTGAGTTAGAAAGCATCGAGAGATCACAGTTATAGTTAAATACTATTCTTTTCTCAGATATCGCTTTCAAGAAGAAAAAAAACACCGAGCACTCTTCAAAATTCGCTTTGGCAAACATCTCGGATGCTAACTCGTGAGAAGACTTAACACCGGTCAAGCTCCACTAGTTTTGAGCATGCATGGCGGTGGTCTCTCCAGCCTCCCCGTGATATAAATTCTCCAGTCTCCACTCGTTGTTTCCATGCATCGAAGAAAAAACACGAGAATACGTCTGATTTGGCAAGTCTTGTTGGCCGCAGCGACGACCGTAACATCAGAATGCTACTGTTGCCCTGAGATTCCAAGACCAGGTCGTCCTTCTCCTTCCACTAGCTAGCAGAATGCTAGCTTGCCCCACGCAACTGCAAGTGAGATTTTTTTTTATTGTTTTTTGTTTTCTTCTGGCGCGCGCTAGCTGTTACAGTCTCTCAGCATATAAATTAATTAAACTAGTATATGTCTCACAGCACACAGGAAAGCACACCATCATCTGTCTCCATAAACAAGGCCTGCAGCGATGTGCTCCACTGCAGTGCTGCTAGTTCGCACATGCGTTGTGCTTGTGTGTTTGGCCGCCTTGGCGCGAGCGCCGGCCAAGGTCCATGCTGCCGCCGGCACCGGGGATGGGCTCCTTGCTATCCCTACCAACGCCTCCCTGTCGCACTGCCCCTCTCGCTGCGGGGATGTCCAAATCTCGTACCCGTTCGGGATAGGGCCGGGCTGCTTCCGGCAAGGCTTCGAGCTCAGCTGCGATCGCACAACTCCTTCTCCCAGGCTCTTCTTCGTGTCGGGGAACAGCTCGATCCAGGTGACTTCACTATATGTCCGCAACAGTGTGGTTTGGGTTTCAGCTGTTGGGTTCAACGTCACCATGAGCGCAGGCGTGGACACCTACACCAAGTCTTGGGAGGCCCCTACTGCCACGGGTGTTTGTTTTTATCCAGATTATAATAATCTGTACACTGTTGGATGTGGTGTCTACGTCTATGTGTTCGGTGATAATATGACAGATATCATTGGTTCTTGCACAAGTATTTGCACAGATAACAGAGAGATCATGGAGAGCGCAAACACTGGTTCTGGTGCCTGTGAAGGGTTAGGCTGCTGCAGCATTCCAATACGTGGCGGCCAAGGCTTCACTCTCAAACTAGGTCGCCTCAATAGTACCATTCCACAGTTCGGTGAAGCGCTCTCCAATGTCAAGATTATCTTTTCGCAAAACTATGACTTCGTTACAGATGATGTTTACGCAAGTTGGGTGGTGAATACAAGCAATGTTCACGCCATGCTACTTAACATTGCAATCACGGATCAACCAAGCTGCGCGAGTGCCCAGTCCCAAGAGAACAAGGATACCTACGCATGCAGTAGTGAAAGCATCTGCTACGACTATCTACCACCATCAGTATCTCAAAGAGGCTACACTTGCTTCTGCCCTGGTCAAATAGAGGGCAACCCCTATATTGAAGATGGCTGCATAGGTTGGTGCCTCTCTGCTGCTTCCTTTTTGCTCGTTTTTCCATGCTTTGGATCAATCATAACTCCTCTCTTTGTCTACCATATATGAAGCATATTACAACCCAGAGGCGCCCAATAGGAACTGTATGAGATTATGTGGAAACATAAGCGTTCCATTTCCTTTTGGGATTCAAGAAGGCTGTTACGCAAATGATAACCTACGACTCGACTGCACAAGTAACGACACTCTTATTCTTGATCGAGGGTACGCACAGTATCGCGTGACCAATTTGTCACTTGATGATGGGCTTCTGATGGTTACAAACATGTTGAATGACACAAGCTCCAACAATGTGGGGAGGATAATCATCACTAGTAACAATGACAAATACCAGGAGGTTATGGATGGTAATTATGATTTCTCTCAGGAGGACGTGGCAATAAAATGGGTTATATCAAACATAACTTGTCAGAAAGCAATGCAAAATAATGCTACATATGCGTGCGTAAGTGACAACAGTATATGCAAAGATGTCATGCGAGGAAATATACGTGACGGGTACCGCTGCAAGTGTTCCGATGGCTTCCAAGGAAACCCATACCTTCATAATAACTGTACAGGTTATATTCCTCTCTCTTTATGTAAACTTATTTCCGCTAGGTTTCTTGTTTCTCTAACAATAATCTATCTGGTGAGGGTATTAATAAACATGCTAAAATTTGATTTTAGCCATACTATATGATTTGCATTATATTCTCTTTCCTGACCAAGATACATGCATGTCTCTCTCTCTCTCTCTCTCTCTCTCTCTCTCTCTATATATATATATATATATATATTGTCGGTGTTTCGAAACCCGAGGGGTCCCTAGACCGACGAGTAAATCGTCGCCTCGTGCCCCAGCCCAGATGGGTCGGCGCGAGGCGGAACGCGAAGGGGGGAGAGAGCAGCCGGAGGGAGACAGGCGTCCACGCGGGAGGGAGCGAGCGGCCTTGCGCGAGCGCCGTCCCGTCCTTCCCCACGCGGCCAACCCTCTGTAAGAGGGCCCTGGACCTCCCTTTTATAGGCGTAAGGAGAGGATCCAGGTGTACAATGGGGATGTAGCAGTGTGCTAACGTGTCTAGCGGAGGAGAGCTAGCGCCCTAAGTACATGCCATCGTGGCAGCCGGAGAGGTTTTGGCACCCAGTTTGTGTGATGTCGTGGCCGTCGGAGGAGCGCTGGAGCCTGGCGGAAGGACAGCTGTCGGGGCTGTCGAGTCCTTGCTGACGTCCTCTTGCTTCCGTAAGGGGGCTGAGAGCCGCCGTCGTCATAGGGCATGCGGGGCGCCATCATTACTCGTATGGTGGAGCGAGCTAGATGGGACGCCGGTCTTGTTCCCCGTAGCCTGAGTCAGCTCGGGGTAGGGTAATGATGGCACCTCCTGTCGACGTGGTCGGTCCGTGCCCTAGGTTGGGCGAGGTGGAGGCTCCTCCGAGGTCGAGGTCGAGTCGGTCTTCCAAGGTCGAGGTCGAGTCCGAGCCCCCGGGTCGGACGAGGCGGAGACCGTCGGCTGAGGCTAGGGCTGAGTCCGAGCCCTGGGGTCGGGCGAGGCGGAGTTCGTCGTCTTCCGGGGCTGAGCCCGAGTCCGAGCCCTGGGGTTGGGCGAAGCGGAGTTCGTCGTCTTCCGGGGCTGAGCCCGAGTCCGAGCCCTGGGGTCGGGCGAAGCGGAGTTCGTCGTCTTCCGGGGCTGAGCCCGAGTCCGAGCCCTGGGGTCGGGCGAAGCGGAGTTCGTCGTCTTCCGGGGCTGAGCCCGAGTCCGAGCCCTGGGGTCGGGCGAAGCGGAGTTCGTCGTCTTCCGGGGCTGAGCCCGAGTCCGAGTCCTGGGGTCGGGCGAAGCGGAGTTTCCTATGACGCCTGAGGCCGGACTTGGCCGCTGTCAGCCTCACTCTGTCGAGTGGCTCAGCAGTCGGAGCGGCGCAGGCGGCGCTATCCTCTTGTCAGACTAGTCAGTGGAGCGGCGAAGTGACTACGGTCACTTCGGCTCTGTCGACTGGGGGGCGTGCGTCAGGATAAAGGTGTCAGGCCACCTTTGCATTAAATGCCCCTGCGATTTGGTCGGTTTGCTTGGCGATATGGCCAAGGTTGCTTCTTGTTGAAGACTGGGCCTCGGGCGAGCCGAAGGTGTGTCCGTTGGTGGAGGGGGTCCTCGGGCGAGACGTAGATCCTCCGGGGTCGGCTGCCCTTGCCCGAGGCTGGGCTCGGGCGAGGCGTGATCGCATCCTTCGAATGGACCGATCCTTGACTTAATCGCACCCATCAGGCCTTTGCACCTTTGTGCTGATGGGGGTTACCAGCTGAGATTTAGGAGCCTTGAGGGTACCCCTAATTATGGTCCCCGACAGTAGCCCCCGAGCCTCGAAGGGAGTGTTAATACTCGCTTGGAGGCTTCTGCCGCACTTTTTTGCAAGGGGACCAACCTTTTTTGGTTGCATTTTGTTCCGGTGGGTGCGCGCGAGCGCACCCGCCGGGTGTAGCCCCCGAGGCCTCGGAGGAGTAGTTTGACTCCTTCGAGGTCTTAGTGCGTTTCGCAACACTTCGGCTGGTCTAGTTGTTCCCTCATGCAAGTTGGCCGTAGCCCGGGTGCACGGTCGGGTCCCAAGTTCTCGGGCTGGTATGTTGACGCTGTCAACGGTTTGGCCGGAGCCGAGTTTGCGAGAGCAGCCCCCGAGCCTCTGCACAGGGCGAGAGGACGGTCAAGGACAGACTCGACTTTTTTACATACGCCCCTGCGTCGCCTTTCCGCAAGGAGGAGGGGGGAAAGCGCCATGTTGCCCTCGGAGGGCGCCGAACATGGTGTCTCCGGTGAGTTGCTGGCGGGTAATCCGAGCGGACGCCCGTGCCCCATTTGTTAGGGGTCGGCTAGAGGCCCGGAGGCGCGCTCCAAAAGTACCTGCGGGTGATCTGCCGAACCCGGTCCCCTTTGACGGGGTCCGAGGGCTCGATGCCTCCCTCTGATGGGATTCCGTTACAAGATCGCTCCCGCTGGTCTCGGAAATGTCCTAGGGTACCTCGGGAGCGTATCCCAAGCCTTGGTTATGTATCGAACGTACCCGGGGTCATCCCTCGCTCTGTGTCTGAGGCGACTGTGAACCCTTCGAGGGCCAGCCTACGAACCCCTGATCAGTAGTGGGCGCGGAGCCCGAGTGGCCTGAGGCGGCCGTTGAACCCTTCCGAGGGGCCGGCCATCGAACCTCTGACCAGTAGTGGGCGCAGAACCCAAGCGCTCTGAGGCGGCCGTTGAACCCCTTTGAGGGGCCAGCCTTTGAACCTCTGATCAGTAGGGAGGCTCGGGGCCTGTTTCCTTCACGGAGAAGGATCCTTTTCGGGGTATCCCCCTTTTCCGGTCCCTGTTGTAAGAGAGAGAAAGAGGAAAACGAAAAGGATACAAAATCGAATGACGTGGCGTACCTTTTTCGACGCGGTCATTATGGCGAAGGCGAAGCGTCGCTTGCTTCTCCCGCCTGAGGCGCCGCCTGTCCCGCCGCGGAGTTAATGCGACGGGGCGAGTGGTTCGCAAGGAAACCGTTGCGCGTGCGCGGGCCGTTCGAGGAACGGATCACGGGCGCGCCGTCTTCACACCGTGAGAGAGGGTTCTCTCGCTGCCCCTGGATGGGACGTAAGCCTAGCTGACGACGTGACCGCTGCTCCTGCCCGCCTGCCACCGCCATTACTGTCGGCCCATTTTTGACCGTATTTGACCGTCGTGCCTGGCTGGCACTGCTGGGTCATACGCAGGGTTGCCTCGAGTCGCGGTATTGGCTCCGCAGTCGAGGAGGCGCGGTAGTGGCGGTGTAGTTGCTCGCACGTAGCAACCGGCGCGCCGGTTGCATGACGTGTGGGCCTGGGCCTCCATGCTGGGTGCGTTGGAAGTCGAAGGGGCGCGCCCACCTGGCGCAGTTGCATGCCGACTGCACGGCTGTCCACCCTTTCACCCGTTGGTCTAGGCGAAAGTGGAGGAATGCCTGTAACTGCCGGGCGGTTGCATGCACCGCGTGCGGCGGTTTGGCTTTTTCTGCCCTGGACCGGCTTGCATGACGCGTGGGACCCAGCCCCCGCGCCGTAAGGGGGAGGACCTTGGAGCGTGTTGGAAAAGACTCAGCCCGCAACGGCTGAGGACGCAAGTGGGGAGAGTTGCCTTTAAAAGGAGGGTGACCCCCTTGAAAGACGACCATGTCTTCGCGCTCCCTTATGCACCGTGTCTTTCCACCTTCCGAGCCCCCGGATGGGGGGCGCCCGCAATCCTTCCGTCTTGTCGTCGGAGGAACGCAACTTCGTGGAAGTTGGTACCTTTCAGCCATCGTTCGGCTTCAAGGATTTTCATCATGCAGCCCGGCCACATCCCCTCGCCGGTGGTCACCCAAGACGGTGACCTCCAGCTTGATGGCAGGGAGAAGCGAACCGGGCTGCGGCCTCTGCCCCTCCCTCAGCTTCAAGGATGTTCATCGTCAGTGCTGGGGAGGGGAGTGTGCCGAGTTGGGGTCGGTCCCTACACGGGCGGCGGCCCGCTCCTTCCCTCAGTGATCGGGGGGAAGGGTGTTCGCCGTTCGTGTCGCTGGCAGCTGCCGCGTGCCTGGCTCTCTGAGCCGAGTGGCTCCGGAGCCGCTCCCGGCGCCGCCTTCCGCCACGGCAGCCGGAAGAGGTTTCTCCGCCGACGAGCTAGCCGGCGCCGCCCACGGACTGACCTCCAACTCTACGACCTTCTGCCCGTCCTTGCCTCTCGAGTGAGGGCAAGGGTGAGGGCCTCATGGCAGCAGCATCTGCCCTGAGGTCATCGCTGCTGCTGTTCGGCCCCCCGGAGCAGAAGTCGTCGTCGTCACCGCTGCTGGAGCGAGTGACGGCGAGCCGTTCGTCGGTCTTCTGTTGCTCCGCAGGCCCCCCAATCGTGTGGGGTTGTTCGTACCTGCGGAGGTGGAACCGGAGTTCCGTTTGTAATGGCACTTTGAGTGCCGGTGTCTTGTTCATTGCGGCTGTCGGGGCCCGAACATGTATTTTTGGCGCGGAGCCGTGTTTTTTCTTCATTTCGAGCACTAAGACTCGCCTGTTGGTTATCTGAACCGCTTCACCAAGCGTGAGTCGCCTCGTGCGAAGGTGATGAGTGAGGTATCCGTATCCCGGAGGCGTAGGAGTCCCTCGGCTCGGTCGGCCTTGCTGTCCGAGGCTTCTCTTGCTTAGTTAAAGGAACCCCTCGGCCGCTCTTTGATGAGCCGAAGCCGGAGGTAGCGGTGTCAGCACGGACAGAGGCAGAGTTGGCTCGAAAAGAAGATGTGGTCGGCCGGAGCCTGGCCGGGTCGTCCACTGGTGGGACCGACGCCGGAGTTAAGCTGTCGAGGCCACGAGCTGGGCTGATGTCTTCGGGGGACAGCTGGCCGAGGCCTCGGGGTGGCCGGCCGAGCCGTCTGCTCGAGCCGGATTCCTGGAGAAGACCCTGGCAGCGATGGCCCGGGTGTGGTGCTGATGTCGTCCTTCAGAGTGGAGATCCTCCGACCGCGTCGCCGTCCGAGGCTAGGTCAGACCCCGCCGAAGGTGTAGTTGACGCCGAGGGTGCTGCTGCCCCCTTCAACCGTCGACGTCCGAGCCTGCAGGATCGGGTTGTCTTGTAGTGTGTGTATGTTTTCTGCGGCCGCCGAGGCCCAAACACACTGTCGTCGTGTTGTGAGGCTGTGTCCCTTTTCCTCTTGTTTTGAGTATCCGGACTTATTTGTCGGTAACAGAATTGTTTGTGCGGGCGAGAGTTGCTTTTCACGGAAGGTGATGAGTGGGGTATCCATATCCCGGAGGCGTAGGAGTCCCTCGGCTCGGTCGGCCTTGCCGCTTACACGCACTCTTACTCGTCCATAAGGTTCTGTCACCGACGCAGTCGAGAAGGCCCGAAAAACCGTTCCGACAGAGAAGCTTTCGAGCGTGAAGACTTGTTCGGTCCGTGGAATCACTTATCCGAGCGCGAGTTACTTATCGCAGAAGGTGATGAGTTAGGTATCCGTATCCCGGAGGCGTAGGAGTCCCTCGGCTCGGTCAGCCTTGGCTGCTTACGTGTACTCCGTCGTTTTCAGGATCCACTTTCGAAGTAGTCGAAAAGCACGAAAGGCATTCTGGCAGAAAAGATTTTTTTTCTTTTTTCGAGGAAAATTTCGACGCAGAGGGGGTTCCCCCCTTCTAGCCCCCGAGGGAGGGTCGGGCTTTGCCGAGGCAAGGCTGACCCTTCCTTGACGACCAGACTTTGTGTGTGTACGGGGTGTACGAATAACTTGGAAGCATCTTAAGGGTAGAAGTGACGTAGCTGTTAGATGTTCCAAGCGTTGCTGTAGACCTCGCCTTGACTGTTGGCCAGCTTGTATGTTCTGGGCTTCAGAATTTTGGTGACGACGAACGGCCCTTCCCAGGGAGGCGTGAGTTTGTGCCGCCCTCGGGCGTCTTGTCGCAGCCAAAGCACCAGGTCGCCCACCTGGAGGTCTCGGGACCGAACCCCTCGGGCGTGGTAGCGTCGCAGGGACTGCTGGTACCGCGCCGAGTGTAGTAAGGCCATATCCCGAGCCTCTTCCAGCTGGTCCAGTGAGTCTTCTCGGTTGGCTCGATTGCTTTGGTCGACGTAGGCCCCCGTCCTCGGGGAACCGTATTCTAAGTCTGTGGGTAAGATGGCCTCGGCCCCATAGACTAGAAAGAATGGTGTGAAGCCCGTGGCTCGGCTCGGCGTCGTCCTCAGACTCCAGACCACCGAGGGGAGCTCCTTCATCCATCGCTTGCCGAACTTGTTGAGGTTGTTGTAGATCCGAGGCTTGAGTCCTTGCAGAATCATGCCGTTGGCATGTTCTACCTGCCCATTCGTCATGGGGTGAGCCACGGCAGCCCAGTCCACCCGGATGTGGTGATCCTCGCAGAAGTCCAGGAACTTTCTGCCGGTGAATTGGGTGTCGTTGTCGGTGATGATGGAGTTCGGGACCCCAAAGCGATGGATGATGTTGGTGAAGAACGCCACCGCCTGTTCGGACCTGATGCTGTTTAGGGGTCGGACCTCGATCCACTTGGAAAATTTGTCGATGGCGACCAGCAGGTGCGTGTAGCCCCCGGGTGCCTTCTGCAAGGGGCCGACGAGGTCCAGACCCCACACAGCAAACGACCAAGTGATGGGTATGGTCTGAGCCTGAGCGGGCAGGTGGGTCTGCCTCGCGTAGAACTGACACCCTTAGCAGGTGTGGACAATTCTAGTGGTGTCGGCCACTGCCGTCGGCCAGTAGAAACCTTGTCGGAAGGCGTTTCCGAGAAGGGTTCGAGGTGCTGCGTGATGGCCGCAAGCCCCCGAGTGTATCTCTTGTAAGAGCTCCTGACCTTCGGCGATGGAAATGCATCGCTGGAGGATGCCCGAGGGGCTGCGGTGGTAGAGCTCCTTCTCATCTCCCAGTAAGACGAACGACTTGGCGCACCGCGCCACTCACCGAGTTTCGGCTTGGTCGAGGGGTAGCTCTCCTCGGTGGAGATATTGCAGGTACGGGGTCTGCCAGTTTTGATTAGGCGTGACCTCGCTCTGCTCCCCCTCGACGCGCAGTGCCTCACCCTCGGGGGCCGAGGGTACCTCGGGCTGAGCCGAGGGTGACTCGGGTTGAGCCGAGGGTACCTCGGACCTAGCCACGGGTACCTCGGACCGAGCCGAGGGTGCCTCAGGCTGGGCCGAGGCCTCCTCGGGCTCGGGCGTGTCGTCGATCTTGACGGAGGGTTGATGCAGGTCTCGGGAGAATACGTCCGAGGGAACCGTTGTTCGCCCCGAGGCTATTTTAGCCAGCTCATCCGCAGTCTCGTTGTAGCGTCGGGCGATGTGGTTGAGCTCGAGCCCGTAGAACTTGTCTTCCAGGCGCCGAACCTCATCGCAGTAGGCTTCCATCTTCGGGTCGCGACAGTGGGAGTTCTTCATGACTTGGTCGATGACGAGCTGCGAGTCACCGTGAGCGTCGAGGCGTCGAACCCCTAGCTCGATGGCGATTCGCAACCCGTTTACCAGAGCCTCGTACTCAGCCACGTTGTTGGACGCCGGGAAGTGGAGGCGTAGCACGTAGCGTAGGTGCTTCCCGAGGGGCGAGATGAAGAGCAGGCCCGCGCCGGACAACGTCTTCATCAGTGACCCGTCGAAAAACATGGTCCAGAGCTCCGGTTGGATCGGAGCTGTCGGGAGCTGGGTATCGACCCATTCAGCCACGAAGTCCGCCAAGACCTGGGACTTGATGGCCTTTCGGGGGCGAATGAGATCGTCTCGCCCATGATCTCCACCGCCCACTTTGCAATTCTACCCGAGGCCTCTCAGGACTGGATGATCTCCCCCAGGGGAAATATGACACCACAGTCACCGGATGAGACTCGAAGTAGTGTCGCAACTTCCGCTGCGTCAGGATCACTGTGTACAGTAGCTTCTGAATCTGTGGGTAGCGGGTCTTGGTCTCGGACAGTACCTCACTGATGAAGTAGACTGGCCTCTGGACGGGCAATGCATGCCCCTCTTCTCGTCTCTCAACCACAATCGCGGCGCTAACCACCTGAGTGGTAGCGGCGACGTAGATCAAGAGGGCTTCTCCGGCAGCGGGGGCACCAATATGGGCGCGTTCGTGAGGAGCGCCTTCAGGTTCCCGAGGGCTTCCTCGGCCTCAGGGGTCCAAGCGAAGCACTCGGCCTTCCTTAAGCGGTGGTACAGAGGCAGGCCTCTTTCGCCGAGGCGCGAGATGAAACGGCTCAGAGCCGCGAGGCATCCCATGACCCTCTGTACGTCTTTCAAGTCCTTGATGGGCCCCATGCTGGTGATGGCTGCGATCTTCTCCGGGTTGGCTTCGATGCCCCGCTCGGAGACGATGAACCCCAATAGCATGCCTCGGGGAACCCCGAAGACACACTTTTCGGGATTAAGCTTCACGCCTTTCGCCTTGAGACATCGGAATGTCACCTCAAGGTCGGAAAGGAGGTCGGAGGCTTTCCTTGTCTTGACTACGATGTCATCGACGTAGGCCTCGACCGTTCGGCCAATGTGTTCGCCGAACACATGGTTCATGCATCGCTGGTACGTTGCACCCGCATTCCTCAAACCAAACGACATGGTAATATAGCAGTACATGCCGAAGGGTGTGATGAAAGAAGTCGCGAGCTGGTCGGACTCTTTCATCCTGATCTGGTGATACCCTGAGTAGGCATCGAGGAAAGACAGGGTTTCGCACCCAGCAGTGGAATCCACGATTTGATCGATGCGAGGCAGAGGGTAGGGAACTTTCGGACATGCTTTGTTTAGACCAGTGTAGTCTACACACATCCGCCATTTCCCCCCTTTCTTTCTCACAAGCACAGGGTTGGCAAGCAATTCGGGATGGAATACCTCTTTGATGAACCCTGCCGCCATTAGCTTGTGGATCTCCTCGCCTATGGCTCTGCGCTTTTCTTCGTCGAATCGGCGCAGAGGCTGCTTCACGGGTCGGGCTCCAGCTCGGATATCCAGCGAGTGCTCGGCGACTTCCCTCGGTATGTCGGGCATGTCCGAGGGACTCCACGCGAAAAACGTCGGCGTTTGCGCGGAGAAAGTCGACGAGCACTGCTTCCTATTTGGGGTCGAGCTCGGAGCCGATCCGGATCTGCTTGGAGGCGTCGTTGCAGGGGTCAAGAGGGACGGACTTAACCGTCTCCGCTGGCTCGAAGTTGCCGGCGTGGCGCTTCACGTTGGGCGCCTCCCTAGAGAGGCTCTCCAGGTCGGCGATGAGGGCCTCGGACTCGGCGAGGGCCTCGGCGTACTCCACGCACTCCACGTCGCATTCGTACGTGTGTCGGTACATGGGCCCGACGGTGATGACCCCGTTGGGGCCCGGCATCTTGAGCTTGAGGTAGGTGTAGTTGGGGACAACCATGAACTTGGCGTAGCATGGCCTCCCCAGCACTGCGTGGTAGGTTCCTAGAAACCCGACCACTTCGAATGTGAGGGTCTCCCTTCGAAAGTTGGAGGGCGTCCCGAAGCAGACGGGTAGATCGAGTTGTCCGAGGGGTTGGACGCGCTTCCCGGGGACGATCCCGTGGAAAGGCGCAGCGCCCGTCCGGACCGAGGACAGATCGACCCGCAGGAGCCCGAGGGTCTCGGCGTAGATGATGTTGAGGCTGCTGCCTCCGTCCATGAGGACCTTGGTGAGCCTGGCGTTGCCGATGACGGGGTCGACAATGAACGGGTATTTCCCCGGGCTCGGCACATGGTCGGGATGGTCGGCCTGGTCGAAGGTGATGGGCTTGTCGGACCAGTCTAGGTAGACTGGCGCCGCCACCTTCACCGAGTAGACCTCCCGACGCTCTTGCTTGCGGTGCCGAGCCGAGGCGTTTGCCACTTGCCCACCGTAGATCATGAAGCAGTCGCGGACCTCGGGGAACTCTCCTGCCTTGTGATCTTCCTTCTTAGCGTCGTCGAGGGCCTTGCCACCCTCCGCGGGTGGCCCGACCTTATGGAAGTGTCGCCGAAGCATGGCACACTCCTCGAGGGTGTGCTTGACGGGCCCCTGATGATAAGGGCACGGCTCCTTGAGCATCTTGTCGAAGAGGTTGGCACCTCCCGGAGGTTTCCGAGGGTTCTTGTACTCGGCGGCGGCGACAAGGTCCACGTCGGCGGCGTCGCGTTTTACTTGCGACTTCTTCTTGCCCTTCTTCTTGGTGCCGCGCTGAGTTGACGCCTCGGGAACATCTTCTGGTGGGCGGCCCTGGGGCTGCTTGTCCGTCCGGAAGATGGCCTCAACCGCCTCCTGGCCAGAGGCAAACTTGGTGGCGATGTCCATCAGCTCGCTCGCCCTGGTGGGGGTCTTGCGACCCAGCTTGCTCACCAGGTCGCGGCAGGTGGTGCCGGCGAGGAACGCGTCGATGACATCCGAATCGGTGACATTGGGCAGCTCGGTGCGCTGCTTCGAGAATCGCCGGATGTAGTCCCGGAGAGACTCTCCCAACTGCTGGCGGCAGCTTCGGAGATCCCAGGAGTTTCCAGGGTGCACGTACGTGCCTTGGAAATTGCCGGCGAAGGCTTGGACCAGGTCGTCCCAGTTGGAGATCTGCCCCGGAGGCAGGTGCTCCAGCCAGGCTCGAGCGGTGTCGGAGAGGAACAGGGGGAGGTTGCGGATGATGAGATTATCATCGTCCGTTCCACCCAGTTGGCAGGCCAGCCGATAGTCCGCGAGCCACAGTTCCGGTCTCGTCTCCCCCGAGTACTTTGTGATAGTAGTCGGGGTTCGGAACCGGGTCGGGAACGGCGCCAGTCATATGGCGCGGCTGAAAGCCTGCGGACCGGGTGGTTCGGGCGAAGGACTCCGATCCTCCCCGCTGTCGTAGCGTCCCCCACGCCTGGGGTGGTAGCCTCGGCGCACCCTCTCGTCGAGGTGAGCCCGACGGCTGTGGTGATGGTGCTCGTTGCCGAGGCGACCCGAGGCCGCAGGCGCTGTGTTGCGCGTGCGCCCGGTGTGGACCGAGGCTTCCCGCATGAATCGGGAAGTCGCGGCGCGATGTTCCGAGGGGTACTCCTGCCTTCGGGAGGCGGAGCTTTCGGCCCGTCAGACCACGGCGTCCTCCAGGAGATTCTTGAGCTCTCCCAGGATACGTCGCCCCTCGGTGGTTGACGGCTCCGGCATCGCACGGAGAAGTATTGCCGCTGCAGCCAGGTTCTGGCCGACTCCACTGGAATCCGGTGGCAGCCTTACCCTGATGTCGTCGGCGATGCGGTGCTGGATGCCCTGGGGGAGATGACGCGCTTCTCCGGCCGGAGGTTGGCCCGCCCATTCCTGCCCGATGTCCCGGTGGATCGGCACAAGTGTTCCTGCTCCCTCGTCGAGCCTGGCCTGCATCTCGCGGATTTGCTCGAGCTGTGGGTCAGGACCCCCCACCGGGACGGGGACCACAGCTAGCTCCCGAAGGATGTCGACACGAGGCACGGGCCGAGGGGGATCACCGTTCTCCGGCATACCAAGATGGTTGCCTTCGCCGGAACCCCCTAGATCGACGTGGAAACATTCGCGACTTGGGCCGCAGTCCTCGTCGTCGAGGCTGCGGCTACCGTCGGAACAGTCGGAAAGGCAATAGTCGCATGCGGTCATGAAGTCCCGCATGGCACTGGGGTTACCAAGTCCGAAGAAATCCCAACAGAAAATGGGCTCGCCCTCTTCCTCGGACCTCGAGGGCCCGTAGGTCGAGGCGGCCGTCAGCCGGTCCCAGGGTGACCACACATGATACCCCAGAGGGTTTGGACTTGCATCTATGAGAGTGTCCACCGAAGCGGAGTTGCTTGGCGGGTCGAGGCCGAATCCAAAAGGCGCGAGATGGAAATCGGTCGGTACCTTTGGGTCGACGGGCGGTGACGAAGTCACGTCAGGGACTGACTGCATCGTCGTCTCAGGTACGAGGGTGACGCCCAGCAAGTCCTTCGCGAGCGTGCTGGCGTCGTCCGTTTGCTTGAGGTTGGTGTGTTGCGGGAGACGGCGCTCGTCTTCGTCTCAGACGCGAGACCGATGCCCGACGCGCTCTCCGTTGGGGCGTTGGCGCCGTCGACTCGCTCGACAGCCAACGAGGTGCCGCCTCCCGCTTGGCCTTGGTTGCCCCGCCTCCTCCTCCGTCGGCGTGGGAGGGGACGGGACAAGCCCGAATGTCGTCCTTCCACCACGTGGGGAAGGCGTCGTCGATTTCCCTGCCGGCGGGTGGGTTGTCGACCGCCATTGTCGCTGTCGCACGGCGGGGGAAGGAGTATCATGTTGTAGCTGCCGTCGAGGGACATGAACTCAAGACTCCCGAAACGGAGCACCGTCCCGGGCCGGAGTGGTTGCTGGAGACTGCCCATCTGGAGCTTGACGGGAAGCTGTTCGTCAACACGCAGCAGGCCCCTACCTGGAGCGCCAACTGTCGGTGTTTCGAAACTCGGGGGGTCCCTGGATCGACGAGTAAATCGTCGCCGCGTGCCCCAGCCCATATGGGTCGGCGCGAGGCGGAACGCGAAGGGGGGAGAGAGCAACCGGAGGGAGACAAGCGTGGAGGTGGAACCCGCGGCCTTCGTGTTAGCCCCGCGCCCAGGTCGGGTGCGCTTGCAGTAGGGGGTTACAAGCGTCCACGCGGGAGGGAGCGAGCGGCCTTGCGCGAGCGCCGTCCGGTCCTTCCCCGCGCGGCCAACCCTCTGTAAGAGGGCCCTGGACCTCCCTTTTATAGGCGTAAGGAGAGGATCCAGGTGTACAATGGGGATGAAGTAGTGTGCTAACGTGTCTAGCGGAGGAGAGCTAGCGCCCTAAGTACATGCCATCGTGGCAGCCGAAGAGGTTTTGGCACCCAGTTTGTGTGATGTCGTGGCCGTCGGAGGAGCGCTGGAGCCTGGCGGAAGGACAGCTGTCGGGGCTGTCGAGTCCTTGCTGACGTCCTCTTGCTTCCGTAAGGGGGCTGAGAGTCGCCGTCGTCATAGGGCATGCGGGGCACCATCATTACTCGTATGGTGGAGCGAGCCAGATGGGACGCCGGTCTTGTTCCCCGTAGCATGAGTCAGCTCGGGGTAGGGTAATGATGGCGCCTCCTGTCGACGTGGTCGGTCCGTGCCCTAGGTTGGGCGAGGTGGAGGCTCCTCCGAGGTTGAGGTCGAGTCTGTCTTCCAAGGTCGAGGTCGAGTCCGAGCCCCCGGGTCGGACGAGGCGGAGACCGTCGGCTGAGGCCAGAGCTGAGTCCGAGCCCTGGGGTCGGGCGAGGCGGAGTCCGTCATCTTCCGGGGCTGAGCCTGAGTCTGAGCCCTGGGGTCGGGCGAAGCGGAGTTCGTCGTCTTCCGGGGCTGAGCCCGAGTCCGAGCCCTGGGGTCGGGCGAAGCGGAGTTCGTCGCCTTCCGGGGCTGAGCCCGAGTCCGAGCCCTGGGGTCGGGCGAAGCGGAGTTCGTCGTCTTCCGGGGCTGAGCCCGAGTCCGAGCCCTGGGGTCGGGCGAAGCGGAGTTCGTCGTCTTCCGGGGCTGAGCCCGAGTCCGAGTCCTGGGGTCGGGCGAAGCGGAGTTTCCTATGATGCCTGAGGCCGGACTTGGCCGCTGTCAGCCTCACTCTGTCGAGTGGCTCAGCAGTCGGAGCGGCGCAGGTGGTGCTGTCCTCTTGTCAGACTAGTCAGTGGAGCGGCGAAGTGACTACGGTCACTTCGGCTCTGTCGACTGGGGGGCGTGCGTCAGGATAAAGGTGTCAGGCCACCTTTGCATTAAATGCCCCTGCAATTTGGTCGGTTGGCGTGGCGATATGGCCAAGGTTGCTTCTTGTTGAAGACTGGGCCTCGGGCGAGCCGAAGGTGTGTCCGTTGCTGGAGGGGGTCCTTAGGCGAGACGTAGATCCTCCGGGGTCGGCTGCCTTTGCCCGAGGCTGGGCTCGGGCGAGGCGTGATCGCATCCTTCGAATGGACCGATCCTTGACTTAATCGCACCCATCAGGCCTTTGCAGCTTTGTGCTGATGGGGGTTACCAGCTAAGATTTAGGAGCCTTGAGGGTACCCCTAATTATGGTCCCCGACATATATATATATATATGTATATATATGTATATATATATACTAGTTGAGCGCCCGTGCGTTGCAACGGTATACAAAATATTCAGTAAAATATTATTGCACAGCAATTACATAAAAAATACCACATATATTATCGATCTCAATATATCATAAATTCTTTGGCAACAATCAATACATAACTAAATTGATACGGATCAAATTATATTACAATACGACAATAATGTCATCTTCAAAAAATGCAGAGTTCAAAAACGGGTTCCATTCAGGTGCTACAAGTCCATAAAGAAATAAGAAGTCATTGATGTAGTACTTGAAAGGCACACTGCTTCACCAGCCCTATGTAGAATGCCCATGTACAACTTCATGCATCAGAAAAGAGAAGCAATAATTTTCTCTCCTTACTTCGGATAAGCAATGACTCATGACTACTACAAAAGTACATGTTGGAGAAATGTTGACTCCTAAAAGTTGGCTTAGCTCAAGGGCCTTCCATGCTCTGGAACACCTACCTAAAAAGTTGGCAAACCTTAATAACCTCAATAAGAACTTCAGCAACACAATTAGATCGAGCACCAACCGATCGAGCATCAACTTCATGGGCACCTTTTTGCCATCCTTACTCGAAATGCCTTTTCAGAATGATCTGTGAACAACCTGATTCAGGTATCCAACAGGAAAGCCAACCCACCATCACTACAAGTATCAACAAGGAAAGCAAACAGTAACATGCCCAGCCATACAAAAGGACTCAGTTCATTTAGTTTCTAGAAAACATATGGCCAGGACAGCATCAGCATGAGCAATTGCCAAAGAAAGCCCAAAGGCAATCCGAAGATGGTGCTTACAATTTTTGAAAGGGCAGATAGTGTTAAACTGCTTGGTACTTACTGTGTCTATATGCTCGCGGATGAAATCGACCAACTGCTGGCTTGACATGCAGTCCCTAATAACCCAGAGGATACTGTTGTTACTTCTGACAAAAGCAATAATCATGTTGAAGTAGTAGTAGAGATAATATAAGAACATACCCATGGAACTCAAATCCAGACTGTTACGCTGCAGCTCGAAAACGCTAAATCTCTACTGCTCCTCATCACAAATACTTGTGACATCCCAATGAAAGCCACTAGATAGAAGATGACCGACAGAATTAAGATAGACTCCACCAATAAGTTACATTGTTACAGTTGTGTACAAACAGACAAGCCACATGGTTTCTTCTTTTATGCAATGTGATTCAGCAATATGATATAGTGTGTACACACACTCAGGTGCAGATCGAATCGTAAAAGCTAGAAAGTGCTTGGTTATACTTCAGCATGTTGTTATAATCAAGTAATATGGACTCGGTTCTACGATAATTGTTTAAAAAATGTCTGGAGCAACAGGTAGCCATATATAACTATTTATCTATGAGCAAAAAGGTATTTGCACCTAGAAAGCTTGGCCTTGGGAAGGTCACATGATACTAAATAGGCAGGCGCTAGTGATCTGCAATTGAACCACTTCATTTCAGTCATCGGCCAATTAGCCCACTCTGTGTACTCGTTAGTACGGTTAGATGTCTCTTGATCTAGCTGAGAAACACCTGTCTCACGACATGTGTTGCAGCCTACACTGGTGTTCCCAAACGCCCCAGAGACCAAACAAGATGCGACATAATAAACTAAAGGAGCTGCAGATAATAACTACTTGGTTTAATATGTTCTTGCTTTGTTAAGCTCTGTTCTTTGTTATGGTGTAGTGTGACATGTCGGCTATTTCAGGCTAGGAAAGCAATATTTATTTTGACATATATAATTCTCATTTTTAGACAAATATGTCAGCCTTGGCTCTTCAACCTATCAAAATGATGTTCGATGGAAAACTGAAAATAGAGCTTTTTCTGCTATAACTTTTTCCACCATGGACTATTACCAAAATCCTACCAGCACCAGAACTCCCTAGTAAACTACAAGGAATAGTCGGAACAAAAGAATATCGTGATAAACAACTATTAGTAGGTTATGGCGCTATTCTGAAAAAGATTAAGAATGTACCTAAAAGAAGCTTTAGAAAAACTGAGTCCTAATGCATAGAAACGTGTACCAATTCATCACACACTTTGTGAAAGGGTAGTACCTAATTCATAAACATTGCAACAAAATCAAAATACCCATGTGAAATGAATATGGCATAAGTTCTCCTCTGAACCAATTCATACACCATCCAATGCTTCATAAAGATTGAAGAATTTACCTTAAGGTTCCTGAGCTTCTACAGATCTCTAGTGGGCTAGTGTCAAAGAACTCGAATAGAGGCAGTGCTTAATGAAGAACGACTCATCGCTTGGGTCTATAGATCGCCTTCTGGGGCTCTTGTACTTGTGGTACCTGAACAAAGATGTGGGCTAGAAACAATAATCAAATATCTGTACCTAACTGAAACTTTAAGATAGTACAAGGAGAAAACAAAACAGAAAATCCATATGCACAATGTTTAACAAACTTGCCTCATTGAGAGGTTGCATATACATATAACCTAATAAGGCATCTAGAATGAGATAATGAAAAACATCATGTATAGGGTGTGTTTGGATTGTGCCTACAAGTGCCCAATCAAAACATTGGTCAGTAACCGTATGTAGAATAGGAGCTTGGATTCTAGTCGTGTTTTGTTTTGCCCAACGTCGTGCAACCAATGCATAGTACATTCAGGCTAATGCCCAGCTGATTCCTGGGCCGCCTAAAATTGGCCAGCCAACCATTTGGAAGAGCACAAAAAAGGGAGCAACCAAACACACCCAAAGTGCACAATATCAGTTTATTGTATATAAATAATCGCTAGTAGTATTTGGTTCAAAAATTGAAAATAGAACACTACAACAGCAATACATACAGCTGCAATAATCGGTGTCTGGAAAAGCAACTTGTCATTCAGGATCTTAATCACACATTTAATATCATAAGCGTATTTGAAACGGAACAATTAATGGTACATGCCAAAACTAAAACCGAATGGATAGGATTAGTTAGGAGGAAAATATGCTGCAACGAGAGCCTAACCATATCCTTAATTATAGTATTTTAAATATGTTGGGTTGAACAGTATTCTGCATAAACTCAACAACCACACAAGTAAGAACAAAGTGAGCATCACTTCACATCAATTTCATCAAACATCTAGATACCTCGAGGAACAGAGTGAAGGATAATTGCATATTAAATAGACATGCATGAGATTATGATGATATCTTAAAGTGTAACACATATGATTGTCAAACTGCTCGATACAGAGAGCCCAACATCCACTATATCTCACAGATTTCTCCAGTAAGCATGTACAGGTGTTCAAGGCTAACATATAGTGCAACCAAAAAGTATCACCATGTTCTTTGTAGACAGCACTCTCTGACATAGGAGTCAGTGATTTTCGAGCCAACAACAACCTATGATATCCACAACTGAGATAAGTGAACCTTATATGGGTAGATAGAGGCATATATTCACGTGAAAATAACAACTACGTGAGAAAAGCAACCATCAATCAATTTAACAGAAAGGGGGGACAGGTCGCACGCAAGCGGCAAACCTTCCTTTCATTAGTTCATCACGAGCTTCAACCAGCTTTCTGCCAAAATGATAATCCCATCCACAACCACAGACCGTCTGCGGTGCCCAATCAGCGGAACGCTACATCACATAGAGAGAAAGGAAGCAACTACCTGGCGTGGTAGTAGAGCTAGGAGTCGGCATCCCACACGAACCCGTCTCCAATGTTCGCCACTGCGTCGTCAAAAATGCAGTAGATCATATGCTTCCCCTGTCCTTCCATCACCGAGATCCCGTGCCGCCGATGGTAGGAGGGCACTGAGGATGGAAGGGGGTCGACTGCACAATTAGCATAGCCAGCGACAGACAGAACGGCGGTGCACCGTGCTGTTCACCACGAAAAAACAATTATATTATACCATATACTGTTCTATGCTTTCAACCTTGTAGCATCCATGAGTCAACCAAAACACTTCAATCCACCATCCATACTTGCTCGTCTAATATGTTTTGAACCAATGAGCAGAACCATCAATGTGAGCAGTCAATTACGGTCAGCGGGGCAAATACACATATTAGTAATCACAATTAGTGTCTAACCTGGTCTAGTCTTGTAGGGTATTATGTAGCTCCCTTTGTGTTTAGGTCACCTTGAGGGTAGTTTTTTCTGTTTGTTTGTCATCTTGAGGGAAGGAGACCTCAGCTAGTTCCTTGATTCCTACATGAAACCAAGAACAGATCAAACCTGCAAAACCTGCAAAACCAATATGTGATGAAATTTGTGTAGCTAACAATATTTGAAGTTCTGAACTGAGAGCACATTACCTCGTATGACCAGCCAAGCAATCCCAACTTGCATTCCCTGGTTCTATCCCAACCAAATGTGATTTATCCCATGCACATACCACGGTGGGGTCCAGATCAGGACTCCATTGATAGTTAGTGTCAATTATTTAGACAGTGGCAGTTTCAAAGTGAAAAAAAGAATGAAGCAGAACCACAAACTATTCTCAACTATTAGCAGAAAACAATTGAGGTTCCAAAATAATTAACAATAAATAATGATGGTTTTTTTATATTTGCAACCATACCAAAATACATTTGTAGCACCTTAAACAAGAGCAGAGCTATATCGTAGCAATATTTCTTTTTCGTCAAGAGGGGCTTCAAACAACTGCATAACAAAAATGTAATCAGTAAACTAAGTTTAAATATGAATGAGAAAATCATGTCTTGTGAAGGAATAATCAGTAAACTTGCCAAGGGCTAGCATGCGTCTCTGTGCTCTGCTCCCTGAGGCTGCTGCGTCTATCTAGAAGGCGAAAGAATTCCGGGGGTGCGGCGAGATTTCTGAGGCCGGGGATGACTCATGGGGCGGGGATGGTGGAGGCCGGGGCATGGAGCACGGTGGGGATGGAAGGGGTGCGGGAGGAGTATGGAAGGGGCGGGGGAGGCGGCGTAACGCACGACCTTCCATCGGAGCGAGGCGGAAGGGCGCGGACGCACGGCAGAACCGTGCACCACGCAGTGGTGTGGACGTCTACAATAGCCTCTTAAGGAATAGCAGAGATAAGCGCCACAAATGAGATGCAGGTGGGTTTGCAACTGGATTTACAGCAAAGAATTCCTATAAATGCTTCAACGTAAAAAAATGAATTTCAATAATGCACATTGCCTACAGTGGAATTCCCTACAGAGAAATAGAGCTAGCTAATTCAATCGTACATTGTTGAATGCAGTAATACCAAATAAGAAAGGAACTTTTACAGAGTGAGAGCATTGTCACTTGGACAAACAAAACATATCGAGACCAGCGGTGTGTGAAAGTGAAACCGACAGACACATAGCTAACGAGGAACAGTGGCAACGATTCCCCAGCATGATTAGCATTTCAAAGTCACCGCCAAAATGCAGTTGAGACCGCCAAAAATCCCAAGAAGAAATTGGATAAGCACAGCGGAGAGATGGCAATAGTCAATTTTCTTTGTGAGGACGGCATCACTGCCAGCAGGCCGTCACGTTCGGCGGGGGCGATTTAGTCAACGTAGGGGAGAAAATCGAGCACTAACCTCGAGCTTATTGAACCTGGACGGCGGCGGCGGTGTCGCCTCGGGCTCGAGCGTGGGCGGTGGCGTCGCGTAGGACTTGGATGGGCGGTGGTGCGGCCCATGCGCCTGCGGTGGCTTGCCGAGGTCCGGCGCGGGCCGCGAGTCAGGCAACTTGGCGACGGGCGCTGTCGGCGTTTCGAGACAGGGGGGTCCCTAAGCCGACGAGTGAGTGTGCTGCGTGCCCCAGCCCAGATGGGTCGAGCGCGTGGGCGAGCGCGAAGGGGGGAGAGGCGAGGTGGCCGGAGTCGAGCGTGAGAGAGGTGTAAGTCCCGCGGCCTTCGTGTTCGTCCCGCGCCCAGGTCAGGTGCGCTTGCAGTAGGGGGGTTACAAGCGTCCACGCGGGTGAGGGAAGCGAGCGGCCCCAAGAGAGCGCCTGTCCCGTCCTCGGTCCTGCGCGGCCAACCTTCTCTGAGAAGGCCCTGGTCCTTCCTTTTATAGTCGTAAGGAGAGGATCCAGGTGTACAATGGGGGGTGTAGCAGAGTGCTACGTGTCTAGCGGAGGGAGAGCTAGCGCCCTAGGTACATGCCAATGTGGCAGCCGGAGAGATCTGGGCACCCTGCTGGCGTGATGTCGTGGCTGTCGGAGGTGCGGCGGAGCCTGATGGAGGGACAGCTGTTGGAGCGGTCGAGTCCCTGTTGACGTTGTCCTGCTTCCGTAAGAGAGCCGGGGGCCGCCGTCGTCATAGAGCTTGTGGAGCGCCATCATTGCCCCTCTGGCGGAGCTGGCCGGATGAGACGCCGGTCTTGTTCTCCGTGACCCGAGTCGATTCGGGGTAGGATGATGATGGCGCCTCCTGTTGACGTGGCGGTCTATGCCCTAGGCAGGGCGACGTGGGGGTTCCTCCGAAGCCGAGGTTGAGTCTGCCTTTTGTTGCCGTGGCCGAGCCCGAGCCAAGGGGTCGGGCGAGGCGGAAGTCGTTCGGCCGAGGCCAGGGCGGAGTCCGAGCCCTGGGGTCGGGCGAGGCGGAGTTTCGTCGTCTTCCGGGTCTTAGCCCGAGTCCGAGCCCTGGGGTCGGGCGGAGCGGAGTTCGCCGTCTTCCGGGTCTTAGCCCGAGTCCGAGCCCTGGGGTCGGGCGGAGCGGAGTTCGCCGTCTTCCGGGTCTTAGCCCGAGTCCGAGCCCTGGGGTCGGGCGGAGCGGAGTTCGCCGTCTTCCGGGTCTTAGCCCGAGTCCGAGCCCTGGGGTCGGGCGGAGCGGAGTTCGCCGTCTTCCGGGTCTTAGCCCGAGTCCGAGCCCTGGGGTCGGGCGGAGCGGAGTTCGCCGTCTTCCGGGTCTTAGCCCGAGTCCGAGCCCTGGGGTCGGGCGGAGCGTAGTTCGCCGTGGCAAGGCCTGACTGCCTGTCAGACTCACTCTGTCGAGTGGCACTGCAGTCGGAGTGGCGCAGGCGGCGCTGTCCTTCTGTCAGACTGGCCAGTGGAGCAGTGGAGTGACGGCGGTCACTTCGGCTCTGTCGGGGGCGCGTGTCAGGATAGAGGTGTCAGGCCACCTTTGCGTTAAATGCCCCTGCAATTTGGTCAGTCGGTGCGGCGATTTAGTCAAGGTTGCTTCTGAGCAAAGCCAAGGCCTCGGGCAAGCCGGTGATGTGTCCGCCATAAAAAGGGGGCCTCGGGCGAGACGGAAGTCTCTCGAGGTCGGCTGCCTTTGGCCGAGGCTAGGCTCGGGTGAAGCGTGATCGAGTCACTCGTGTGGACTGATCCCTGACTTAATCGTACCCATCAGGCCTTTGCAGCTTTATGCTGATGGGGGTTACCAGCTGAGAATTAGGCGTCTTGAGGGTACCCCTAATTATGGTCCCCGACAGTAGCCCCCGAGCCTCGAAGGGAGTGTTAGCACTCACTTGGAGGCTTTTGTCGCACTTTTTTGCAAGGGGACCAGCCTTTCTCGGTTGCATTTCGTTCTGGTGGGTGCACGCGAGCGCACCCACCGGGTGTAGCCCCCGAGGCCTCGGAGGAGTGGTTACACTCCTTCGAGGTCTTAATACTTCGCTTAACGCTTCGGCTGGTCTGGTCGTTCCCTCATGCGAACTGGCCGTAGCCCGGGTGCACGGTCGGGGCCCAAGCTCTCGGGCTGGTATGTTGACGCTATCAACGATTTGGCCGGAGCCGGTTTTTGCGAGAGCAGCCCCCGAGCCTCTGCACAGGGCGAGAGGACGATCAGGGACAGACTCGACTTTTTACATACGCCCCTACGTCGCCTTTCCGCAAGGAGGAGGGGGGGAGTGCGCCATGTTACCCTCGATGGGCACCGAACATGGTGTCTCCGGTGAGCTGCAAGCGGGTAATCCGAGTGGACGTCCGTGCCCCGTTCGTTGGGGGTCGGCTAGGGGCCCAGAGGCACGCCCAAAAGTACCTGCGGGTGATTTGCCGGACCCGGTCCCCTGGCGACGGGGTCCGAGGGCTCGATGCCTCCCTCCGATGGGATTCCGTTACAAGATCGTTCCCGCTGGTCTCGGAAATGTCCTAGGGTACCTCGGGAGCGCAGCCCGAGCCTTGGTTATGTATCGAACGTACCCCTGGTCATCCCTCGCTCGGTGTCTGAGGCGACTGTGAACCCTTCGGGGGCCAGCCTTCGAACCCCTGATCAGTAATGGGCGCGGAGCCCGAGTAGCCTGAGGCGGCCATGGAGCCCTTCGGGGGGCTGGCCTTCGAACCCCTGACCAGTAGTGGGTGTCGGGCCCACGCGATCTGAGGCGACTGTTGAACCCTTCGGAGGGCCAGCCTTCGAACCCCTGATCAGTAATGGGGGGCTCGGAGCCCGGTTCCTTCGCGGAGAAGGATCCCTTTCGGGGTATCCCCTTTCCCGGTCCCTGTTGCAAGAGATAGAGAAAGAGGAAAACGGAAAAGGATACGAAATCGGACGACGTGGCGTACCTTTTCTGACGCGGTTATTACGGCGAAGGTGAAGCGTCGCGCGCTCCTCCTGCCAGAGGCGCCGCGTGTCCCGCCGCGGAGTTAATGCGACGGGGCGAGTGGTTGGCGAGGCGGCCGTTGCGCGCGTGCGATCCGTTCGAGGAACGGGTCACGGGTGCACCGTCTCCACGCCGTGAGAGGAGGCTCTCTTGCTGTCTCAGGATGGGACGTGAGCCTGGCTGACGACGTGACCGCTGCGCCCGCCCGCCTGCCACCGCTATTACTGTCGGCCCACTTTCGGTCGCTTTGACCGACGCGCCAGGCTGGCGCTGTTGGGTCGCCTCGAGTCGCGGCATAGGCTCCGCAACCCAAGAGGCGTGATGGTGGCACAAGTGGCGGTGCGGTTGCTTGCATGCAGCAACTGACGCACCGGTTGCTCGACGCGTGGGCCTGGGTTCCCAAGCTGGCGTGTCAGAAGTCGGAGAAGCGCGTCCATCTGGCGCGGTTGCATGCCGCCTGCATGGCTGCCCGCCCCTTCTGCCCGTTGGTCTGGGCGAAAATGGGGGGTCGCCTGTAACCGCCGGACGGTCGTGCGCACCACGCGCGGCGGTTTGGCTTCTTCTGCCCTGAGCCGGCTTGCATGACATGCGGGACCCAGCCCCCGAGTCGCAGGGGAGGGCCTTGGAGCGTGTTGGAGAAGACTCAGCCCGCGGCGTCTGGGGGGCGCACGTAGGGAGAGTTGCCTTTAAAAGGAGGGAGACTCCTTTCGTAAGGCAACCATGTCTTCTTTCTCCCTTAAGCGTCGCGTCTTCCCATCTTCCAAGCCCCCGGATGGGGGGTATCCGCCGCCTTTCCGCCTCCTCGTTGGAGGAACGCAACTCCATGGGAGTTGGTACCTTTCAGCCATCGTTCGGCTTCAAGGATTTTCATCATGCTGCCCGGCTGCTTCCCTCCGCCGGCGGTCACCTGAGATGGCGACCTCCGACTTGATGGTGGGGGAAAGCGAGCCGGGCTGCGGCCTCTTCCCCTCCCTCAGCCTCAAGGATTTTCATCACCAGGGCTGGGGAGGGGAGTGCGCAGAGTTGAGGTCGGCCCCCGCGTGGGCGGCGGCCCGCCCCTTCACTCAGTGATCGGAGGGAAAGGCGGCCGTCGTCCGCGGCGCTGGCAGCTGCAGCGTGCCCGGCTTTCAGGCGCGAGTGGCTTCGGAGCCTCTCGCGGTGCCAGCACCCGCCACGGCAGCTTGAAGAGGTTCTGCTGCCGGCGAGATGGCCGGGGCCGGCCACGGGCTGACCTCCAACTCTACGGCCTTCTGCCCGTCCTTGCCTTACGAGTTTCGGCATGGGCGGGGGCCTCCTGGCAGCGGCACCTAGCCCGGGGTCGGCGTTGCCGTTGCCTGGTCCCTCGGAGCAGAAGGCGTCGTCGTCGCCGCTGCTGGAGCAGGTGACGGCGCACCGTTCGTCGACCTTCCGTTGCTCCGCAGGCCTTCCCCCTCGGAGTGGGGTTGTTCGTACCTGCGGAGGGGGAACCGGAGTTCCGTTTGTAATGGCACTTCGGATGCCGGTGTGTTTGTTCATTGCGGCTGTCGGGGCCTGAACGTGTATGTAATTTTGGCACGGAGCCGTGTTTTTTCCTCATTTTCGAGCATTAAGTCTCGCCTGTTGATTATCTGAACCGCTTTACCAAGCATGAGTTGCCCCATGTCAAGGTGACGGGTGAGGTATCCGTATCCCGGAGGCGTAGGAATCCCTCGGCCCGTTCGGCCTTGTTGTCTGGGGCTCCTCTAGCTTAGTTGAAGAGACCCCTCGGCCGCCCTTCGGTGGACCGAGGCCAGGGGTAGCGATATCAGTATGAACAGAGGCGGAGTTGGCTCGAGAATGGGAACCTGGTTGGCCGGAGCCTAGCCGTGTTGTCCGTCAGCGGAGCCGACGCCAAAGTCGATGAGTCGATGCCTCGGGTTGGACTGGCGCCCTTGGAAGCCGGTTGACCGAGGCCCCAGGGGTAACCGGTTGAGCCGCCTGCTCGGTCCGGATTCCCGGAGGAGTCCCTGGACCGCGGCGCCGCCCGAGGCTGGGTCGGGCTTTGCTGAAGACGTCGTCGATGCCGAGGGTGCTACGGCTCCCTTCAGCGTGAAGACCCGAGCCTGCAGGATCAGATCATCTTGTAGCGTGTGCTTTCTGCGGCCGCCGAGGCCAGAAGAACACACCCTCGCCGCGCTTGCGAAGCTGCGTCTTTTTTCCTCTTGTTTCGAGCATCTGGACTCTGTCGGTAACAGGGATGTTTGTGTGAGCGAGAGCTGCTTTTCGCGGAAGGGACGAGTGAGGTATCCGTATCCCGGAGGCGTGGGAATCCCTCGGCTCGGTCGGCCTTGCGGCTTACGCGTACTTTCACTCGTCCATGAGGCCCTGTCCCCGACTTAGTCGAGAAAGCTTGAAGGACTGCTTCGGCAGGAGAGCTTCCGAGCGTGATGACTCGTTCGGTCCACGGAGTCGCTTTATCCGAGCGCAAGTTACTTATCGCAGAAGGTGATGAGTGAGGTATCCGTATCCCGGAGGCGTAGGAGTCCCTCGGCTCGGTCAGCCTTGGCTGCTTACGTGTACCTCGTCGTTTCCAGGACCCGCTTTTCCGAAGTAGTCAGGAAGCACGAAAGAAATCCTGCTAAAAAGAGATCCTTTTTCGAGGAAAAATTCGACGCAGAGGGGGTCTCCCCCCTTTTAGCCCCCGAGGGAGGGTCGGGCTTTGCCGAGGCTAGGCCGACCCTTCCTTGACGACTAAACTTTGCGTAGGTGCGAGGTATATAAACAACTTGAAAACATCTTAAGGGTAGAAGCGACGTAGCTGTTTGATGTTCCAAGCGTTGCCGTAGATCTCGCCTTGATTGTTGGCCAGCTTGTATGTTCCGGGCTTCAGAACTTTGGCGATGACGAATGGCCCTTCCCAGGGGGGCGTGAGCTTGTGCCTCCCTCGGGCGTCTTGCCGCAGCCGAAGCACCAGGTCGCCCACCTGGAGTTCTCGGGACCGGACCCCTCGGGCATGGTAGCGTCGCAGGGACTGTTGGTACCGCGCCGAGTGTAGTAAGGCCCTGTCCCGAGCTTCCTCCAGCTGGTCCAGCGATTCCTCTCGGCTAGCTTGGTTGCTTTGTTCGGTGTAGGCCCTCGCCCTCGGGGAGCCATACTCCAGGTCAGTGGGCAAGATAGCTTCAGCCCCGTAGACCAGGAAAAACGGCGTGAAGCCCGTGGCACGACTCGGCGTCGTCCTTAGGCTCCAGACCACCGAGGGGAGTTCCTTCATCCATCGCTTGCCGAACTTGTTGAGGTCGTTGTAGATCCGAGGCTTGAGCCCTTGTAGAATCATGCCATTGGCACGCTCTACTTGCCCATTCGACATGGGATGAGCCACAGCGGCCCAGTCCACCCGGATATGGTGATCCTCGCAAAAATCCAAGAATTTTTTGCCGGTGAACTGGGTGCCGTTGTCGGTGATGATGGAGTTCGGGACCCCGAAGCGATGGATGATGTTGGTGAAGAATGCCACCGCCTGCTCGGATCTGATGCTGTTCAGAGGTCGGACCTCGATCCACTTGGAGAATTTGTCGATGGCGACCAGCAGGTGCGTGTAGCCCCCGGGCGCCTTCTGCAAGGGACCAACGAGGTCCAGACCCCATACAGCGAAGGGCCAGGTGATGGGTATTGTCTGCAGGGCCTGAGCGGGCAGGTGTGTCCGCTTCGCATAGAATTGGCACCCTTCGCAGGTGCGGACAATTCTAGTGGCGTCAGCCACCGCCGTTGGCCAGTAGAAGCCTTGCCGGAAAGCATTTCCGACAAGGGCTCGGGGCGCTGCGTGGTGGCCGCAAGCCCCCGAGTGTACTTCTTGCAGCAGTTCCCGACCTTCGGCGATGGAGATGCACCGCTGGAGGATGCCCGAGGGGCTGCGATGGTAGAGCTCCTCTTCGTCGCCCAGCAAGACGAATGACTTGGCGCGTCGCGCTACCCGCCGAGCCTCGACTTGGTCGAGGGGTAGCTCTCCTCGACGGAGGTATTGCAGATACGGGGCCTGCCAATCTTGATCTGGTGTGGCCCCGCTCTGCCCTTCCTCGACGTTCAGTGCCCTGCCCTCGGGGGCCGAGGGTACCTCGGGCTGGGCCGAGGGTGCCTCGGGCTGAGCCGAGGGTACCTCGGGTTGAGCCGAGGGTACCTCGGGCTCGGGCGTGTCGTCGAGCTTGACGGAGGGTTGATGCAGATCCCGGGAGAAGACGTCCGGGGGGACTGTCGTTCGCCCCGAGGCTATCTTAGCCAGCTCGTCTGCGGTTTCGTTGTAGCGTCGAGCGATGTGGTTGAGCTCGAGCCCGAAGAACTTGTCTTCCAGGCGCCGAACCTCGTCGCAGTAGGCCTCCATCTTCGGGTCGCGGCAGTGGGAGTTCTTCATGACTTGGTCGATGATGAGCTGCGAATCACCGCGAGCGTCGAGGCGTCTGACCCCTAGCTCGATGGCGATCCGCAATCCGTTGACCAGAGCTTCGTACTCGGCCACATTGTTGGACGCCGGGAAGTGGAGGCGCAGCACGTAGCGCAAGTGCTTTCCGAGGGGCGAGATGAAGAGCAGGCCCGCGCCGGCCCCCGTCTTCATCAGCGACCCGTCGAAAAACATGGTCCAGAGCTCCGGTTGGATCGGGGTCGTTGGCAGTTGGGTGTCGACCCATTCGGCCACGAAATCCGCCAACACTTGGGACTTGATGGCCTTCCGAGGGGCGAACGAGATCGTTTCGCCCATGATTTCCACCGCCCACTTCGCGATCCTGCCCGAGGCCTCTCGGCACTGGATGATCTCCCCCAGGGGGAAGGATGACACCACAGTCACCGGATGGGACTCGAAGTAGTGTCGCAGCTTCCGCCTTGTCAGGATCACAGCATACAGCAGCTTTTGAACTTGTGGGTAGCGGATCTTAGTCTCGGACAGCACTTCGCTGATGAAGTAGACCGGCCTCTGAACGGGCAATGTATGCCCTTCCTCCTGCCTTTCGACCACAATCGCGGCGCTAACCACCTGAGTGGTTGCGGCGACGTAGACCAAGAGGGCTTCTCCGTCCGCCGGCGGCACCAAGACAGGCGCCTTTGTAAGGAGCGCCTTCAGGTTGCCGAGGGCTTCCTCGGCCTCAGGGGTCCAAACGAAACATTCGGCCTTCCTTAAGAGGCGGTACAGAGGCAGACCTCTTTCGCCGAGGCGTGAGATGAAGCGGCTCAGGGCCGCGAGGCATCCCATGACCCTCTGTACCCCTTTTAAGTCCTTGATGGGTCCCATGCTGGTGATGGCCGCAATCTTCTCCGGGTTGGCTTCGATGCCTCGCTCGGAGACGATGAACCCTAGGAGCATGCCTCGGGGGACCCCGAAGACACACTTCTCAGGATTAAGCTTGACTCCTTTCGCCTTGAGACACCGGAATGTCACTTCAAGGTCGGAGAGGAGGTCGGAAGCCTTCCGCGTCTTGACTACGATGTCATCGACGTAGGCCTCGACTGTGCGACCGATGTGTTCGCCGAACACATGGTTCATGCACCGCTGGTACGTCGCGCCCGCATTCCTCAAACCGAACGGCATGGTGACATAGCAGTACATGCCGAACGGCGTGATGAAAGAAGTCGCGAGCTGGTCGGACTCTTTCATCCGGATCTGGTGATACCCTGAGTAGGCATCGAGGAAGGACAGGGTTTCGCACCCAGCAGTGGAATCCACGATTTGGTCGATGCGAGGCAGAGGGTAGGGAACCTTCGGACATGCTTTGTTGAGACCAGTGTAGTCTACACACATCCGCCATTTCCCCCCTTTCTTCCTCACAAGCACAGGGTTGGCAAGCCATTCGGGATGTAATACCTCTTTGATGAACCCCGCTGCCGTTAGCTTGTGGATCTCTTTGCCAATCACTCTGCGCTTCTCCTCGTCGAATCGGCGCAGAGGCTGCCTGACGGGTCGGGCTCCGGCCCGAATATCCAGCGAGTGCTCGGCGACCTCCCTCGGTATGCCGGGCATGTCCGAGGGACTCCACGCAAAAACGTCGGCGTTTGCGCGGAGAAAGTCGACGAGCACTGCTTCCTATTTGGGGTCGAGCCCGGAACCGATCCGGATCTGCTTGGTGGTGTCGCCACTGGGGTCGAGGGGGACGGCCTTGACCGTCTCCGCTGGCTCGAAGTTGCCGGCATGGCGCTTCACGTCTGGCACCTCCTCGGAGAGGTTCTCCAGGTCGGCGATGAGGGCCTCGGACTCGGCGAGGGCCTCGGCGTACTCCACGCACTCCACGTTGCATTCGAACGCGTGTTTGTACGTGGGGCCGACGGTGATGACCCCGTTGGGGCCCGGCATCTTGAGCTTCAGGTAGGTGTAGTTGGGGACGGCCATGAACTTCGCGTAGCATGGCCTCCCTAGCACGGCGTGGTAGGTTCCTCGGAACCCGACCACTTCGAACGTCAGGGTCTCCCTTCGGAAGTTGGAGGGTGTCCCGAAGCAGACTGGGAGGTCAAGTCGCCCGAGGGGCTGGACGCGCTTCCTAGGGATGATCCCGTGGAAGGGCGCAGCGCCTGCTCGGACGGAGGACGGATCGACGCGCAGGAGCTTGAGGGTCTCGGCGTAGATGATGTTGAGGCAGCTGCCCCCGTCCATCAGGACCTTGGTGAGCCTGACATCGCCGACAACGGGGTCGACGACGAGCGGGTATTTCCCCGGGCTCGGCACATGGTCGGGGTGGTCGGCCCGGTCGAAAGTGATGGGCTTGTCGGACCAGTCTAGGTAGACTGGCGCCGCCACCTTCACCGAGCAGACCTCCCGGCGCTCCTGCTTGCGGTGCCGAGCCGAGGTATTCGCCGCATGCCCTCCATAGATCATGAAGCAGTCGCGGACCTCGGGGAACTCTCCTGCTGGGCGATCTTCGTTCTTGTCGTCGTCGTGGGCCCTGCCACCCTCGGCGGGTGGCCCGGCCCTGCGGAAATGACGCCGAAGCATAACGCACTCCTCGAGGGTGTGCTTGACGGGCCCCTGATGGTAGGGGCACGGCTCCTTGAGCATCTTGTCGAAGAGGTTTGCACCTCCGGGGGGCTTCCGAGGGTTCTTATACTCGGCGGCGGCGACAAGGTCCGCGTCGGCGGCGTCGCGTTTCGATTGCGACTTTTTCTTGCCTTTCTTCTTGGCGCCGCGCGGAGCAGACGCCTCGGGAGCTTCTTCCGATGGGCGGCCCTGGGGCTGCTTGTCCTTTCGGAAGATAGCCTCGACCGCCTCCTGGCCAGAGGCGAACTTGGTGGCGATGTCCATCAGCTCGCTCGCCCTGGTGGGGGTTTTGCGACCCAGCTTGCTCACCAGGTCGCGGCAAGTGGTGCCGGCGAGGAACGCGCCAATGACATCCGAGTCGGTGATGTTGGGCAGCTCGGTGCGCTGCTTCGAGAATCGCCGGATGTAGTCCCGGAGCGACTCCCCCGGCTGTTGCCGGCAGCTTCGAAGGTCCCAGGAATTTCCGGGGCGCACGTATGTGCCCTGGAAATTGCCAGCGAAGGCTTGGACCAAGTCGTCCCAGTTGGAAATCTGCCCCGGAGGCAGGTGCTCCAACCAGGCGCGAGCAGTGTCGGAGAGGAACAGGGGGAGGTTACGGATGATGAGGTTGTCGTCGTCCGTTCCACCCAGTTGGCAGGCAAGGCAGTAGTCCGCGAGCCACAGTTCCGGTCTCGTTTCCCCCGAGTACTTCGTGATAGTAGTCGGGGGTCGGAACCGGGTCGGGAATGGCGCCCGTCGGATGGCCCGACTGAAGGCCTGCGGACCGGGTGGCTCGGGCGAGGGACTCCGATCCTCCCCGCTGTCGTAGCGCCCCCCACGCCTGGGGTGGTAGCCTTGGCGCACCTTTTCGTCGAGGTGAGCCTGACGGTCGCGTCGATGGTGCTCGTTGCCGAGGTGGCCCGGCGCCGCAGGCGCGGTGTTGCGCGTGCGCCCGGTGTAGACCGAGGCTTCCCGCATGAATCGGGAAGTCGCGGCATGAGGTCCCGAGGGATATCCTTGCCTTCGGGATGCAGTGCTCTCGGCCCGCCAGGCCGCAGCGCCTTCCAGGAGATTCTTGAGTTCTCCCTGGATTCGCCGAGCCTCGGTGGTTGACGGCTCCGGCATCGCGCGGATGAGCATTGCTGCGGTTGCCAGGTTCTAACCGACCCCGCTGGATGCGGGCGGCGGCCTGATCCTGACATCGTTGGCGACGCGGTGCTGGAGACCTTGGGGCAGATGACGTATTTCTCCGGCCAGGGGTTGGCCCACCCATGCATGTCCGACGTCCCGACGGATCGGCTCAAGCGCTCCTGTTCCCTCGTTGAGCCTGGCCTGTGCCTCGCGGACTTGCTCGAGTTGTGGGTCGTAACCCCCCGCCGGAGCGGGGACCACAGCTAGCTCCCGTGGGATGTCGGCGCGAGGCACCGGCCTAGGGAGATCACCATCCTCCGGCATGCCAATATGGTTGCCTTCGGTGGGATCCCCTAGCTCGATGTGGAAACATTCGCGGCTTGGGCCACAGCTCTCGTCGCCAAGGCTGCGGCTTCCATCGGAACAGTCGGATAGGCAGTAGTCACATGCGGTCATGAAGTCCCGCACGGCACTGGGGTTGCCAAGTCCGGAGAAATCCCAACCGATGTCGGGATCGTCATCTTCCTCGGACCCAGAGGGCCCGTAGGTCGAGACGTCCGTCAGTCGGTCCCAAGGCGACCGCATACGGAACCTCAGTGGGGTTGCACTCGCCTCAATGAGAGCGCCCGCCAAAACGAGGTCGTTTGGCGGGTTGAGGCCGAGTCGAAATGACGCAAGATGGAAGTTAGTCGTTACCTTTTGGTCGACGAGGAGCGACGTAGTCACATCGGGGACTGGTTGCGCCGTCATCTCTGGTTCGAGGGCGACGTCCTGCAAGCTTTCCGCGAGCTCGCCGGCGTCGTCTTCTTGCTCGGGGTCAGCGTGCCGCGGGGGGACGGCGCTTGCCTCCGTCTTGAACGCGAGGTCGACGTCCGGCGTGCCTTCCGTCGGGGCGTCGGGGGCGTCGATTCGCACGACGGCCGACGAAGCGCGGCCTCCCGTCTGGCCTTGACGGCCCCGCCTCCTCCTCCGTTGGCGGGGGAGGGAACGGAGCGAGCCCGAATGTTGCTCTTCCACCACGCGGGGAAGACGTCGTCGATTCCGCCGCCGGCGGGCGGGTTGTCGGCCGCCATTGTCGTAGTCGCGCGGCGGTGGAAGAAGTATCATGTCGTAGCTGCCGTCGAAGGACATGAACTCAAGAGTCCCGAAACGAAGCACCGTCCCGGGCCGGAGAGGTTGCTGGAGACTGCCCATCTGGAGCTTGACGGGGAGCTGTTCGTCAGCACGCAGCAGGCCCCTACCTGGCGCGCCAACTGTCGGCGTTTCGAGACAGGGGGGTCCCTAAGCCGACGAGTGAGTGTGCTGCGTGCCCCAGCCCAGATGGGTCGAGCGCGTGGGCGAGCGCGAAGGGGGGAGAGGCGAGGTGGCCGGAGTCGAGCGTGAGAGAGGTGTAAGTCCCGCGGCCTTCGTGTTCGTCCCGCGCCCAGGTCAGGTGCGCTTGCAGTAGGGGGGTTACAAGCGTCCACGCGGGTGAGGGAAGCGAGCGGCCCCAAGAGAGCGCCTGTCCCGTCCTCGGTCCCGCGCGGCCAACCTTCTCTGAGAAGGCCCTGGTCCTTCCTTTTATAGTCGTAAGGAGAGGATCCAGGTGTACAATGGGGGGTGTAGCAGAGTGCTACGTGTCTAGCGGAGGGAGAGCTAGCGCCCTAGGTACATGCCAATGTGGCAGCCGGAGAGATCTGGGCACCCTGCTGGCGTGATGTCGTGGCTGTCGGAGGTGCGGCGGAGCCTGATGGAGGGACAGCTGTTGGAGCGGTCGAGTCCCTGCTGACGTTGTCCTGCTTCCGTAAGAGAGCCGGGGGCCGCCGTCGTCATAGAGCTTGTGGAGCGCCATCATTGCCCCTCTGGCGGAGCTGGCCGGATGAGACGCCGGTCTTGTTCTCCGTGACCCGAGTCGATTCGGGGTAGGATGATGATGGCGCCTCCTGTTGACGTGGCGGTCTGTGCCCTAGGCAGGGCGACGTGGGGGTTCCTCCGAAGCCGAGGTTGAGTCTGCCTTTTGTTGCCATGGCCGAGCCCGAGCCAAGGGGTCGGGCGAGGCGGAAGTCGTTCGGCCGAGGCCAGGGCGGAGTCCGAGCCCTGGGGTCGGGCGAGGCGGAGTTTCGTCGTCTTCCGGGTCTTAGCCCGAGTCCGAGCCCTGGGGTCGGGCGGAGCGGAGTTCGCCGTCTTCCGGGTCTTAGCCCGAGTCCGAGCCCTGGGGTCGGGCGAAGCGGAGTTCGCCGTCTTCCGGGTCTTAGCCCGAGTCCGAGCCCTGGGGTCGGGCGGAGCGGAGTTCGCCGTCTTCCGGGTCTTAGCCCGAGTCCGAGCCCTGGGGTCGGGCGGAGCGGAGTTCGCCGTCTTCCGGGTCTTAGCCCGAGTCCGAGCCCTGGGGTCGGGCGGAGCGGAGTTCGCCGTCTTCCGGGTCTTAGCCCGAGTCCGAGCCCTGGGGTCGGGCGGAGCGTAGTTCGCCGTGGCAAGGCCTGACTGCCTGTCAGACTCACTCTGTCGAGTGGCACTACAGTCGGAGTGGCGCAGGCGGCGCTGTCCTTCTGTCAGACTGGCCAGTGGAGCAGTGGAGTGACGGCGGTCACTTCGGCTCTGCCGGGGGCGCGTGTCAGGATAGAGGTGTCAGGCCACCTTTGCGTTAAATGCCCCTGCAATTTGGTCAGTCGGTGCGGCGATTTAGTCAAGGTTGCTTCTGAGCGAAGCCAAGGCCTCGGGCAAGCCGGTGATGTGTCCGCCATAAAAAGGGGGCCTCGGGCGAGACGGAAGTCTCTCGAGGTCGGCTGCCTTTGGCCGAGGCTAGGCTCGGGCGAAGCGTGATCGAGTCACTCGTGTGGACTGATCCCTGACTTAATCGTATCCATCAGGCCTTTGCAGCTTTATGCTGATGGGGGTTACCAGCTGAGAATTAGGCGTCTTGAGGGTACCCCTAATTATGGTCCCCGACAGGCGCGGAGCCGGTGCGCTCGGGCCGCGGCGTAGGCGTGAGGAGCTGCACGACCTCGACGTCCCAGAGCACCCAGTCCTGCGTGGCGGTGCGGTGGGGCACGTCGTGGGTTACCGAGTTCCTCCAGGGCGGGAGCCCCCCGTTGGCGCGGAGGAAGTGACCCGCCTTGGTGCGGAGGCGCGCCTGGAAGCCGTCCCGTAGGGGCTCCCAGTCCACGGACGCTTTGGTGGGGCGCCGTCTGCGTCACCTTCCGCCCCGTCATCCCTAGCAGGAACGACTCCCCGGAGGCGGTGAGGTAGCGCCCGTAGCGGCTGCGCAGGCGGACGGCGCCCGCGCTGTGCGGCGCCGCCTCGAAGGTCCACCGCGCGTTCGCCGAGGACCCGTCCCGGTCCTGCGTCACGCGCACCTCGTCCTTGTCCACGTACAGGAACTTGTTGTGGTGGCTCCTGAGCCGCACCACCTTCGCGCGTGCGAACAGCTCCATCGGTGACAGGAAGGGAGGAGAAGCCGGTGAGGACTGAGGACTCTAGAGTCTGGACTCTGGAGGAAGGAGGCCCGCGCCCGGATCTAAGCACGGGACGGGGCCGCCCAAATGGAAGCGACCGAGCGACAAGCTGCTCACCTGCGGTGAGCAATCGGAGCGGGTGGAACAGGAGGGGCGCGGCGGAAGGGAGGACGGCGACCCGGCGGTAGTGGATGAGATCTTCTCTGGGTGGGAGGTAGGGGAGGTTTTGGGGCGGGGCGCGGCGAGATTTCTGAGGCCGGGGACGACTCGTGGGGCGGGGATGGTGGAGGCCGGGGCATGGAGCACGGTGGGGATGGAAGGGGCGCGGGAGGAGTATGGAAGGGGCGGGGGAAGCACACACAGGCACACACGCACACCAATAGCAGTAGGAATGGGTATTTATCAGAGTATTAGGAGTTATAGTATCTTTTCCATAAAACATATTTAGATAATGTATATACAGATTTACAGATTTAAGGGATTGTTTTAGTTTATTCTATGTAATAACACATATAGGTAATAAGATGCATATTTGTGGAGGGCTAATTTATGATATCTTAGAAAATGGTAGAGGTGATAAAATAGTAATAAAATTAAGGATTTACTTTATACTATATTTTGGGTAAAAGCGAGTAACTTAGATATAGATTTGTAGGGTTGTTGACTATTTACTAATTGCATAATAAAGGAGGACTGATTTTCTTTACAAATAGAATTAATGGATCCAATAACTGTTGTGTCGATAAATAGAGGGTCAGACAACTACTGGTATCACCAATGGTTCTACATGATCACACATTGTATTACTTTTTTCGAAACGACAATAAATGCATGCATGCTTTACTTGTTGCCCCACCAACCTTTACAACCATCTTATTGCTACAGATATTGATGAGTGCCTTATTCCAAATAAATGCAATGGAGTATGCCACAATTTTGATGGAGGCTTCAATTGTACAAGTTGCCCTCATGGGAAAGAGTATGATCCAAAAAAGCATAAATGTGTCATGTCAGCTAAGCAGCGTATTCTAATTTTTGGTGAGTCATGTCTTTATGCAACAAATTAAAAGACATGAAATATTCATGGTCTCATTTAATGGATGTAGGGATTGTAATTGGGCTTGTTTGTGGTCTTGGATCCATAAGTTTTGCACTTGGTGCAATTGTACTCACCGGTAAGTGGAAAAAAGGTATCCAAAGGAGAATTCGAAGAGAGTACTTCAAGAAAAATCAAGGTCTACTCTTGGAGCAACTAATATCAAATGAAAATGCTACAAACAAAACAAAGATATTCACTTTGGATGAACTAGAGGAAGCAACCAACAAGTTTGATGCTACTCGTGTTCTAGGTCATGGTGGGCATGGCACTGTTTACAAAGGGATTTTGTCTGATCAGCGTGTCGTGGCTATAAAAAAATCTAAAATAGTGGAGCAAATAGAGATAGATCAGTTCATCGATGAGGTTGCTATTTTATCTCAAATCATTCACCGCAATGTGGTGAAGCTTTTTGGTTGTTGCCTAGAAGATGAGGTACCCTTGCTAGTCTATGAGTTCATATCGAATGGCACTTTGTATGACATTCTTCATGAAAATATTGCAACAAAATGCTTGTTGTCATGGGATGATCGAATTAGGATTGCAACAGAAGCATCAGGAGCACTTGCTTATCTACACTCAGCTGCTGCAATACCAATTTTCCATAGAGATGTGAAGTCTTCTAATATACTCTTGGACGACAACTTCACTGTAAAGGTTTCAGATTTTGGTGCTTCAAGATCTCTATCCCTTGATGAAACACATGTGGTGACAATTGTCCAAGGAACATTCGGTTATTTAGATCCAGAGTATTATTATACTGGTTCTCTAACTGAGAAGAGTGATGTGTATAGTTTTGGAGTGATACTTGTGGAACTTTTGACAAGAAAGAAACCAATTTTTATCAATGAATCGGGTGCCAAACAAAACTTATCTCATTACTTTATTGAAGGACTACAGTAAGGGACTCTCATGGAAATAATAGATTCTCAAGTTGTGGAAGAGGCAGACCAAGAAGAGATTAATGATATCTCCTCACTTATAGAAGTGTGCTTAAGATCCAAAGGAGGGCATAGACCAAGCATGAAAGAAGTAGATATGAGATTGCAATGTCTAAGAACAAAGAGGCTACGGAATAAAACACATCTTTTGATTGAAAAGGGTGGAGAAATGGAACCTTTGTTATGCGCAGAAGCTCAACATCCACATGAACGTTTGAATCCAATTTATAATGAGGAACATTTAACAATTCCAATGATGTCTGGGTGCTACAGTTTGGAGCAAGAACTTGCGGCAGCATCTAGTTTGGTTCGCTAACCTTAGTATTTGCTTGGATGTTGGACACATCTATAGTAACCATCTATTTTCAGAGAGGAACTATGGTATATTTTGTTCCCTTCGCATAAGACTATGGTATATATGGTGTGTATATGTATATAATACATATGACATTGCTATGTTTACATATAATGTAATTTCCTGTAATGCGTTTTAGTTTTGTTTTGATTACAAATTTGGTACTCTAATTGTAATAATTTCTAAAACCAATCATAATACATAGTTGTAATACACTTGAGATTTGGAATTTGTATTAGTATTGAAATAAACTTGAGATTTGGAGTATGTAATAGCATTGAAAAGTAGAATTTTGATATTTTCACTTAAAAAATCAAAAGAAATTCCATATTAGGTAAATATGAATATTACAACATGGGATTACACTGATTCATGCTCTTTTTAAGAATTCGATGCTGATTCTTCGTTTTGGTGACATGGATTCATTCGCTATGGTCGTACTCTTTTTGAACCATGTCAGTTCTACTGGCCAGTTTACCACTGGCCGTCAACCAACAACCGACCTGGGCACCTGGCACACGTTTTCTTTCATAGAATAGACCCAGTAGTGGAACGATGAAACGACGGCTGAACGGGCCACTTCGCGTAGTTCCGAAGCACCCGCCACACAACTCGCGCCCACGGCATCTGACCGGCGTCAAAACCCACCGGCCCAGCCCAACCCGTCTGCAGAAACCGTCGTCCCACACGCGCCTTCCAGGTACGTCCAGTCGCGACCCTATAAAAAAAGGCAGAGCGCAGAGGCCAGAGCCTAGAGCAAACTCTCACACCAACACATCCAAGGAACACGAACAGCGAGAGGAACCCGAAGATGAGCGTGGAGATCCTAGACGGGAGCACGGTGCGGAGCTTCGTGGAGGACGAGCGCGCCTTCAACTCCTCGGTTGACGGCCGCTTCGCCGCGCTGGACGCCGACCACGACGGCCTGCTCACCTACGCCGAGATGGCCGGGGAGCTCATGAGCCTGCGGGTGCTGGAGAGGCACTTCGGCGCGGACGAGGCCGCGGTGGCGCCGGAGGAGCTCAGGGCGCTGTACCTAGGGGTGGTAACGGGCCATTTAATTTAGCCTAGCAAATTTAAGGATCAGATCAAGTTAGGGCCGGATCATAAAACAATACAATTTTGAACTAACAAAATTAAGGGTCTTATTGCTTTGTGAAGGAAGTATTAGGGTCATGATCCATTACCACCCCTAGCTGTACCGCGGCCTGTTCGCGCGGTTCGACAGAGACGGCAGCGGCATGGTGGACCGGCACGAGTTCCGCGCGGATATGAAGGAGGTGATGCTCGGCGTGGCAACGGCCTCGGCTTCCTCCCCGTGCAGATGGTCCTAGACGAAGGCAGCTTCCTCAAGGTCGCCGTCGACAGGGAGCTCGCCAAAGCTGCCTGATATTATTCAGCGCAACAGCCAGTACTTCGCTTCAAGTTTTTCGGTTTCGTTACTGAATTTTTCGCCGTTTTTACATTGAGTTACAGTATATGTACTTCGTTTTTCGAAACACTTTTATTCTATGATCGCGCAAAGACTTGACTTGATACCAGCAATACATACCAGACTACCAGTGATTTGTGACTTGTGAGAGTGTGTTTTTTTTTTCTGTTTGTGAGAATGGCATGTCCTATGATCGGATTTCAGAAAGAAAAAAAACTACTGCTGTAAAAAGCAGAGTTGATTGGTAAGTAATACGATCCCAGTATAGTTAAATCTGGGCAGGGCTATACATGTAGATTAATTTGAAGTTTAATCAAACCTGTAATTCATAAAACTATACTACTATGTAGCAACAACTGGGTGTGAAATTTAACTTTACATTCTGAGATAGTTTGTTACTGCAGGCAATAAGCTGCTCTACGAGGCAGCAGAAGCGGAGATGTCTGCACGCTTTGTTCGTTCGTCTGCCTTGTTTGCGATATCATCCCCTTACACTGTTCTCAGATCCTAGATGGGATGAGCGGCGTGGAGTTTGACAGGTACGCCGCCGCGGCCGCCACGCCGCTACCTAGTTTCACTGGGTACCCCACATCCTTGAGCACCATCTCCACACCGCTCAGACATCCCAGCAGTTGCAGCTGACAAAGAAGGAAAAATGTTGGGGCATCATTCAAGATATAGTATGTTGCAGTGATTAATTAACGAATTGCTATTATTATATAACTCAACCCGTCCTGCAGTGCACTACCTCGTTGAGGTTGCCGAGATGGCCGATCCTGAAGACCTTCCCGGCGACCTTGTTGAGGCCGAGGCCGAGGCTGAGGTTGTACCGCTTCCACGCGTGCCTGACGACCTCGGCGCTGTCGATGTTGGGCGGCACGACGACGGCGGTGACGATGTCGCTGAACCACTCCTCCTTCTGGCAGCAGTTGCTTAGCCCCCACGCCTCGACGGCGAGCCTGGTGGCTGTCCCAAGGCGGTTGTGCCTCCTCACGACGTTGTCCAGCCCTTCCTCGAAGATGAGGTCGAGCGCGGTGCGGAGGCCGTAGAGGAGCTGGATGGAGGGCGTGTAGGGCCAGTACGTGCCCATGTCGTAGAACCTGAGTTAGTCCTTCCAGTCGAAGAAGACGCGCACGGACCTGGCCGTCTTGCTGGCCTCCAGCGCCCTGGGGCTGGCGCACACGATGCCCATCCCTGTCGGCATCGACAGCGCCTTCTGCGAGCCCGTGAGCGCCACGTCCACGCCCCACTCGTCCATGCGGAAGTCCAGCGCGCAGATGGACGACACGCCGTCCACCAGCAGCAGCGCCGGGTGCGCGTGCTTGTCCAGCAGCGCGCGCACGGCGGCCAGGTCGTTGGTGACGCCCGTGGCCGTCTCGTTGTGCACGATGGCCACGGCCTTGATGGCGTGCCGCGGCGCGTCGTCGCGGAGCCTGCGCTCCAGCGCGGCCAGGTCGGCGCCCTGGCCCCACTCGCTCTCCACCGCGTCCACGTCGAAGCCCAGGCGCCGCTGCTGGTCGATCCACAGCAGGCTGAACTGCCCGATGAGGAAGGACACGACCCTGTCGCCCGAGGACAGCGTGTTGATCAGCGCGCTCTCCCACGCGCCCGTCCCCGTCGTCGGGATCATCAAGGGCGTGCCCGTCGTGGTCTTGAAGATCTTCTTCACGTCCTCCAGCAGGACCTTGGTCAGCGCCGGCACCGCCGGCGAGCGGTAGTCCTCGTTCTGCCGGTTCATGGCGCGGATCACGGGGTCCGGGATGTTCACGGGGCCCGGCACGAACAGGTGGGTCCGCCCGGGGCCATACACGTAGTCCACCATCGTAGCTGATTACTATGAACCGGTTCCCTGCGGGCACATGCGCAAGAACGGTGCGGCATTAAACACTGACCGGAGTACTGGACAATTGGACCTCTACCTCATAAGTCATAACGTCTTTTCTTTTCTTTCTTTCTAAGCGTAAATCTGAATTGACAAAACTGCAAATGTGAGTAAAAAAATGCCAGCTACCGTAGCTCTATAGATGGCCAACAAAGCCTAGTTAACCGGGCAAGCACGGGGTACGGCATGGCACGATCGGTTCCGGGCCCATGCTGGCACGGCCCAATCCCTAGTGTTGTGCTTGGGCCGACGAGTGGGCACGCTGGGCCAGCACGGGCACGACACGATTAGGGTTAAAGCACATTTAGGCACGGCACCCATAACACATACCCCCCGCGGCCCCCAGCCCACACATCGTCCCTGTAACACCCCTGGTGTTACTATCACCAAAACTTGAGCATAACATCATGTGCATTGACATTTCATATGGTTGTTACACCTAGAATGCATTCACTAGGTCAAATTTTCAATCAAGTTGTGATGTTAGGACTTGATGAGTGGTTAACCTTAGGGTAGGGTACTAAACCCTGAGTTAGGGATTATGGATGTAAGTGAAGCCCAAATAAGCTAAAAACCCCAAAAGTTATGAGAAATATTCCTAAGGTATCACATTTGATGGACTTTGGTGGCACCAAAACCCTAATGTGCCCAAAACCCTAAAAACAAACCCTAGAAACCCTAATTAAAACCCTAAGGGGGTAATTGTAAATTTTGTGCACTTTTGGACCAAAGTGCAAATATCAAAGTAAAAGAGCACCTCAAACCAACTATCCTTCATGTTGGAGAATTTGCAAGTAGAATAGTAGAATTTGGACTTAATTGCAAAAGTGTCACATGAGCATTATGTGGCTAAGTCTGAATTTCTGTTGAATGGGATCAACTTTAGAGCTTTATATCTCTAAATCCATTGGGATTTTGTCCTATGTCAATATAGCAAACTTGTACAACTAAGATAGGAGTACAACTTTGCTTAAGTGATTAAGCCTTGGTGTTGTACAAAAATAGGAGATAAATAGGTTTAAAGTCTGGCTGTCAGACCACCCTGAGACTGAATACTGACTGACAGTGAGTTCTGATGAACTTTGGACTCGATTCAAGCTCGAGGGAGTAAGCAAATGAGCAAGATCTCTGTAGTCGAATTGTAGCTATTATATAGAGCTACAACTTTGATACAAATAGATTAAGTAGTTGCTACATAAAAATCAAAGATCCTGGCTCCTGAAATCACTCTGTCAGACGCTCTGATGGTGCTTGCCATGGTACAATGATTGAATAAGATCACAGGTTCAGCCCCCTCGCCGCCGGTGATCTCGCGCCCGGATTCGCGCCGGCGTCGCGATTCACGCCCGGTTGAACGCGGATAACGATCCCCGGTGAAAAATCAGGCGCTGGGGATGAGCTTAGGACACTGTTCCGCCCTGGCCACCGTACCCACTTGCCTCACGGCCGATCCAGATAAACTCGCCGGAGTTGGCCGCCTACCGCTCGGGTGCCACGTGCCTAGGTGCTCTACCACGTCGCAGTGACTTGCCTTAGCATGTTTGGTCATCGCCGGTGGTCAAGCCACGGTGAAAGCCACGAATCACTTACGCTAGTGACTACCCCTCTCTCCTCCCGCCGCGTGTCTTCTCAAAATTAGCCGCCACCGCCGATGGAACCTATAAATTGCCGCCCCAGTGAACTCCGCTAGGTAATTACGCATCCAACGCACCAGTCCTTGCCTCGGATTATCCACCAGAGCCTCCCAATTTCTCTCTTCCCCCAATTCGCTTCTCCACGCCGCCGTGAGCTATCACATCATGGACCACCGTCTCAAGGCCCGTTCACGCCCTCTGTTCCCTCGTTTCAGTACCCTTGTGTGCCCTTGATGCTTCTCGACCCGGCCAATTGAGCTAGAACGCGTAGGATCACCGGGAACGCCTCGGTTCATCCGTAGTTCGCGCTCTCATCGTGGACAGAGAGATTAGGAGCTAGAACTTTGCAATTGTTTCAGGGGTAATAGTCGTTAGGGGTTGAATTAGGTGTCGGCCATACCTGAGCGTCGGTCATTGTGTTTTCCAGCCAGTACAGGCTCGCCGGAGCCACTGCTCCGCCGTCCATGGTTGGGGACCTCACCCTGCGAAGGAATAGAAAGGGAAGGGCCTAACTGCGAATGTCAGTGACAAAGAGAACTAGTGCTAAGGACTCCTTATGGGGTTTTCAAATCGACAGGGTCCTCTGTGCAAACCTGGCAACACAGGCGCGCGCGCGGGCACGTTTCGCCTGCCGTGGGCCGACTTGGGCTGAATTGAGCCCAACACTGTTTATTGTTTCTACTTTTCTTTTTGCTGACAGATTAGAGAATTTGTAGGAAATTATATAAAAATGCTAAAAATATGAGAACAATTTTGTTGGACTCCTAAATTTCTCTAGTATTTAACAAAAATAGTTCCAAGATTTTTAGCCCAAACTAGGAATTATTCAGTATTTAAAAGGGGTTAAGCCTATACCTTTGGAATTTTAGAAAATACTTGGTAACTCCAAAAATCACAAATTTTTTAGGTAAGTCCAATATGGTACTTAGAACCCATGGGGAAAGTTTGATATGCTTTGGACATTGTTTGATTCCCGAAACCTAAAACCCTAGTCTTCTAGTTAATAATTGCCTTAGAAAAATGAGATATTAACCTAGAAGACCCTAGTTTCCCTAGTGCACCGTGAAGGAAAATTGTATTCAAGACCATAACTTGATATACCCTTATTATCATTGCATTTCCATAATCATCACATGAGCATTCATGGTTATATATGGTTATGTATAGAGAGCGAGGAAGAAGTAGTGGTTGAAGAAGAAGAAGCTACACCACCACCTGAGAATCCACTTGCCGGGAACTGTTTTTACTTTGATATTTGTGGAACAGAGCCCGACTCCCCTACAAAAGAAGGCAAGCCCTGGTGCATTTGCCACCTCCTTGCTGTTTTAAACTTTTATCACTTGATATAATGCATTAGGTGATAGGAGTTGTGTGCTAAACCAATTGATGCATTTCCTTCCTTGGAACTGTTTACCATTCCTTGTTTACCTATTTTATTAAAAGATTTTCTAATGCTTAGTCCCGCTTTAGAAAAACAAATGTTTTATTTTAAGCAAAAAGGTCATGCTTCAAGTGGAATGGGATGTTTTCAAAAATAAAACTTGATGGTGGATCCATCATGGCCGTGATGGGTTCAACATCAGACAAGAATTACCTCTACCAGGTACCAAGCTTTGGGTTTAAATGATAAAGCTGGGACTGGGCGGGTGACTTGCACGAGAAGAGAGTCTCGGTGTAGTGTCTTTGTCTGAGTCGATTAAGGACCGTCTCGATGTAGGCTTGATGATTGAAGACCTTTTAACTAGTCACATGCCTCATCATGGGTAAGCTTTGCCTCGGGCAGACTAATACTAGAAAGGCTAACACGCAATGGGAGTGGAGAGATGGCGAGAGTAGCGTGTACCCTCCGTAGCAAGAGGCTGGAGGGTGGTGTATCTGTGCTCTCGGTTAGCGTGAACCCGGTCTAGTCTTAAGAAACCTGGTGGCGATTTGATATATGCAAGGGTTAAGTGCTACATATGTCGTGTGATTGGAGATCCCCAGCTGGGTATTAATCGATTTGGATCGTCGTTACTTCTCAGACATGAAGACTTGGTCACTGCCCTACACGTAGCATTCCAGCGAACTAAAAGGATTGATAAAAGATGGCTAGTGTAGGCCAAGTGCTTGAACTAGGGTAGAAAAAACTCTAGATTCAGGTAATGACTTAACTTGCTAATAAAACTGGATATTTAAGGATCCACTATTAGTATGCATTTTTGCAAACAGAGTCTTGATTTTTGATCAGCCTTACCTTGACTCCCTCAAGCCAGCATATTCCTTGAGAGTCTTTTATTTTGACGGGTAAGACTTACGAAAGTACACTCCGTACTTAGGATTTTCAAACCCATGTTGTTGTAGGTGAGGAAATAGCAGACTTTTGTTGTTTTTGTTCTAAGGTGGTGCCCAAGGAGGAGTCTCGACAGTGAAGTGGTTGCAGGAGGATGTTGGCCTCCCTTTTGAAAAACAGTGTACTTTTATGCGGGGGGGGGGGGTTGCCTCCTAAGTTTGTAATAATACTACTTATGCACTCATACACCCTGGTTCTGTAATAACTATAATACTCTTTCTCTATATTTGAATAAATGTAAACTAAGTTATTGTAATTACTTCCGCTTATTCGTTCCTCCGATGTGTTGTAATATCTGCAGGACGGGTGAAGCGCTCTTGGGCAAGGAAATGAGGATACAGATACCGAACTTGTCGAGTAATTATGTACATCTACAGGGTAGTCCAAGGTCCATAGGACAAGGACAACTGTAGGTGGGCCTAATAACTTGGGAGGTTCCGTTACAGCTGGTATCGGAGCGAAGCCCATCTCTTCAGATAATATGAAGCATTTCAAAAAGAATTTTCAAATACTTATCCAGAAATATTCTTTCATTCTTACCTTGCCACTTTCTGGAAGTTCTTATGTGGTAAGACCAGATAATGGAGTGCAATCTATAGGAAGTTGGGGATCAACGGAGGTTGATTCAGTAATTATTGGGTTATGCATGCATCATGTTCAAAAATTATACTAATAACTGTGGCAGAACCGCCCGAATTATTCCAGCTTAAATGCCCAAGTCGCACCTTTAAAGGCAGCAACACACTTAAATCGGAATAACCCGTTAGTCCCTCAGATCTAGTCTGATAAAGCCAATTATCTAGGATCGAATACCACTAGCTCACTCGAAGGTGAGGCACAGAGAAATACAATAAAGCATAATACCACAAATTTAAGAAGTATCGGTAGTGATTACATTATCAGAGTTTTAGAAATAGTAACCATAAATTTTAATGTAGCGGAAATAACTAACAGAGAAAACCGAGTAACATGGCGAAGCTTGGCCATGCTACTCCTCCTGGTCCTCTCCTGCGGAAGCAGTAACCCACTCGACCATCTATCCCAGTGGCAGGGATGAAGGCCAAGTCACACCATCAACCAAATCAAGGAAGTACCTGCAAAAATTATGCCACAAGCAAGGCTGAGTATACTAATACTCAGCTAGACTTACCCGGTGTGAGGAGTCTACTCCTCTACCTCTAGACCATGAAGCTGTTTGGCTGAGGGGTTTGGTTCGCCAAAAGCACTAGCTGAGTCTAAAAACAAGTTTTAGCTTTTCAAGTTCTAGAATAATAATTTAGACTAGATGAGCACTTAACTATCCATACATGGTATCAAGCAATTTAGTCAATCAACATCTTTTGAAAGTAACCTCATTTCCACTTATTACTCAATGCAGTACAATGGATCAAGCAATCTCATTAGCTGTGAGAAGCAGATGATTTGAATCGAGTTTCAACCTTGCAAGGTAAACCTAAACACACGACATGTCAGGGCACTCTGTCCCCACACATATCAACCGTCCCCATCGATCCCTCGTTCGCGGCCAGGGCTCACCGCCTTAGCGTACAATGCTCCACTGACCCCAGCTACCGCCGTGCAGTGACCGCACTTGTACCCACTAGATCTAGAATGGGAGACCACGTCTCAGGACAAGTGAGGAGAAAAGTCCGCGCCCCACTTCACTCAGGTACTAGGTTTACCGGTTACCATATTTCCCGACATGTGTTTAGTACGTTCAAACGCTTGACACAGGTATCCGCACGTTAATCCTTATTCCAATTTCGTCTCGTAGACAGCGCATCCCCATGGATCCGTGTCCACAGACCATCATTATTCTGTTATCAAAATGGATACAACCAATTCCTGACCTCGCGCGAGTGCTAGAAAAATCACTCGACTTCTACCGAGATCCTGATTTAGCATAGCAGCTACTCGACCTAGCATACTAGTATCCATCTCAAAAGGAATCCTGAGTTCATGCAACTAGGGTTTCAACCAACTCCTACACTTAAGTGCACGGTACAAGCATACAAACGTTAAGTGTAGTAAAATAGCATATATAAACGGTTATGCATAAAACCGAGGCTTGTCTGGAATTCAACACTAGATAGTGTTTGCTGGGGATACTCGCTTCGCGAGCATCCACTGGTTAAGTCCATTATTCTCCAGGCTGTCCACCAATTGTATCTTGTGGTTGGCACCACATCATTTGCTCGATCGTCATCTCTCGGTCCTAATGAGATGCAATATGCATATGTATGAACACAATGAAAAATATCACAAGATATTCCAATGCCTGATAGCGAACTAAACACTAATTAGTAAGACACTGCAACGACTATACGCAAGTGCTAGCTAGTCGTACGTTATCGGCGTTCATTATTAACACCATTAAAAAGACGACAACATTTTAGATACTTACGCAACACAAATACGACATCACAATCAACTAGAGAAAGAAACATATAAAATAGGACACATATGTTATCTCAAACTTAGCCATGGAAAGTCTATATTAATTAAGAGCTAACCAAACATTTTTAGCAAAAAGGGTGAACTAAACAATCAAATAAGCACTTGCAGATTTTTGGACAGCTACATATCAATTACTTGTTTTAATCATAACTCTTCAAATATTAATCCAAAAATAGCAAACTAGGATTTTGTGGAAAGCTTAAGAAGTGCTCTACAACTTTAGTATTATCATCTCAACATGATTCAACACTTAGCAAGGTCAAAAAGTGCTAACACGATAGCTTTATCCAGATTTGGACAGATTCAGACTTACAGCTTCAAAAATTCACAACTAAAGGTTCAGACATCCAAACAAAGTGATCCTAGACTTTCTAGAAAAATAATTAAATGTTCTACAAATTATTTATAAACATCTCTTGCTGGTTTAATATGTGTCAAGTGTAAAATACACTATGAATGCTTTGTTGTCCACAACTAGACAGATTCAGTCTTCACAATTTAAACATCCATAACTTAATCTTCAAATCCCCAAAAAGAGTGATCCAAGACTTTTTGGAAAGCCTAGAAAAAGTACTACACAACGTTTATAATCACTAAAAAGCGATTCTATGTTTAACCAAGTCAAACAATTCAGTTTTCGAAATCTGTTCTGACAGTGGATAGAACACAGCAACCAGTTTATAAAATTCATAACTCTTAAACTATCAGCCCTATGGTTATGAAATTTTAACACAAGGAAGATAAGAAAAATATATACAACTTTTTTATAATGACCATGAACAGATTGTAACATTAACTTAAGCAAACAATTTAATCTCTGAAATCTGTACTGAAATTGGATAGATTCAGTTACTGAATTTGTAAAAAGTGTAACTTCTAAACGATCAGACTTATGACTGCCAGATTTTCACACAAGTAAGATAATAAAGTTATCTACAACTTTTCTATATGACGTTTCTACAGAAAACATAATTTAGTCCATCAAACATACAGCACGACGAAAACAGTGTGTGCAGCCTAAAACAGGAACTAATAAAAATTTAGCTCCTAATTACTTCAAGAATTGCCGCGTTCTAGAGACTTGAACCATTCTAACACGTTACCGTTTGTTAGAGTTAAAACAATCAAATTAGGACCCACAAGTAGACTTACTAACTTTTTATCCAAGTTATTTCGTGCCTAGAATTTCTATTCACAATTAACAACGCATCTACCACAATAATCTTACCTTGTACATATATGTTTATCGATGCGCCCTTCACACACTAATTTGCATTTTAACTTAGACATCTCATGAACACTACTACCTTTCATCCGCGACCATAACCATGCACATTTAGACTACAACAAGCCAATCATCATGATCACGAGCTTAACCAAAGCCGTCTAACAATTCGGCTAACTAGAGCAACGACATAGCCCGCTAAATAACATACACGTCGGCTAGCCCATTATTATCGCAATCCAAGACACAACATACACTACAACATTTTTTTATAAATATACATATTTACGCGTATATTCGCACTTCGACCAAATCATACGAACCGTAAACCACTAATCTCCAACTCGCAACCACCATGCACTTACTTCCCAAATCGTGAACACATACATGTTTATCATATGAACTGAGCATTTCAATAATCATTCTAAAACAAACTAACTACATTACACAACTTGTATCACGAACCTACTTGACCACCCAATGTGTCTAATCGAAATCGTGAGCACAACCATACACAATATGCAAAGCATAATTTAACAAACGCATACTGTGTATCGTCACGACTCGACTTATAAACATAGAGGAAACGATGACTACTTTGGCATGTCATCACCTCACCACACAAGCCAAAGCAATGCCTAGCCACATCAACCAAACTTCTAGTCGAGTAAAACCTACACCTCCTTGTCACGAATACAACCATATTGCGGCATGTATTCAGAACACTTCCATCCACCTGGCGCAACAATTGATGTAACATACTCCAGCACACCTGTTCAATGGCAAACTCTTTGTGCATACTTACGCCAGCAAATTTATATATATATAATACAAAATAATGTAGACTACTTATTGGCCGCTGCTTGGAACACTAAGCATACCCTACACATTAAAAGTTGCGACAACCAACACACTATTTTATGACAAGGCGTTTAACCACAATTTAATATAACCACGACGCATTTGTGCAACACATAAAGAATCATTGTGATTACCAAAATATATTATATCCGTTAATCGAACACTACCCGAAACAACAAATCGGCTTACCATAAACAACTCGGTTGATACCGCTGCACATATGGCGTGGAGATGAACGTGCCAACGTGTACCGGAGAGCAGAGCGAAGCCGAAGGAGCACGACGGGCACCACGACGCAACAAGGTGGAGCACACGCCATAGAGGAGTTGTTGCGGCTGCTGTTTTGTGTGGCAAAAAAAACCGGAAGGATAGCGTCAACAGGCAGGAATGGAGCAGGGCACCAAAAGCGATGACACTAGACACCGGGATGCTGCTGTTGGGCATTTTGTCGAACAGCACGCAAGCACGACAAGGGTAAGACATAGGGGTAATGTGCTGCTGCGGCTAGCGTAGCACAGCGAGGCATGGGACAGCGATGGACAAGGCAGGGACGAGTTGGGAGACGTCATCGGCGTGCTGGAGCTGCATGGGCGGCGGGGTTGCATGAGAAAATGATGAGCACATCAAGATCGATGATGCTCTCCACGACTCGCTGCCCTACTTAGCATTTCGTCGAACACCCCATTCACATGGCCACAACAATCCAAAATGGAGATCGATGGTGAGCTGTAGGGGAGGGCGTGCTATGGAGGAGAGGCGAAGAAGCAGCACGATGACGGAGGAACTTCAAGGCGATGGACAACAACAACTATGCACAAGGAGCAGTGAGGCTCGCGGCTAGCGTCGCTTCCGGTGAGGATTCCAGCCATGGATTTAGAGCTTGGGCAGGGGCATGCAGCGACTTGGGAGTCCTGGCGGCGAGCTCGCGAGCAGGGAACAATTGCTGCTTGCCGGAGGCAGGAAGCTGGCTGGGGAACTACGCCATGGGAATATCCATAGAGGGAGGAGTAGGGACAGAGAAGGGGGCGCCGAGTCTTTGCCTTGGGGAAGTTGACAGGGTGCAGGTTCGAATAACTAGCGTCGATGGGGAAGACAGGGATCTGACCATGGAGCTTACGGTTGCATGCGCCCATCACAGAGAAAAGGGAAGAGGAGTGCTGAGTGGGGGGAGGAGAGCATTGGCAAGCTCCTGTAGAAAGTTGGGTGCCGAGTGGGGGAATGGAGTAGAGGGAGTCGAGCTGCCCATTAGAGGAGGAAGAAGGGGACGTTGAGCTCACAGCCATGGAGGAGCAGAGGGGTCCGGCTTGTCCTAGCAGGTGGTGAGCTCGGCCATGGGAGAAATGGCGCCCGCTCCTTGGGGAAGAACGGCTCTGTGCTTGGGAGCTTCTGCTGCTAGTGCCCACGGAAGCGAGGCCAAGCAGGGGGAACCTCGGCCATGGGCGATTGCGCCATGGGAGGCTCCGAGCAGGGGGCGCCGATGAGGAAGATGTTGCTGGGGAATGGGAGCTGCTGCTCCCTGCTCTGAACAGATCGGAGGGGAGCTCGGCGTGTGCTGAGGGAGATGGTGGGGAGGTGGCCATGGACGAGCTTGGGGGAAGAAGAAGAGACGGTGGGGAAGACGGAGCCTGCGCTATTGTCCTGGGCTCATCGTGCGCAGGTCAGCAGAAGGAGCAGAGAAGGGAGATAAAAGGGGTTAGCAGCACACGGCATTGGTCGAAAAGGGGTGGCATTACCCACTGGTTGGCTGCAGCTACTGGCGAGCAGGTGCGGCATGCAGCCATTGGCTGGCGTAGCCGGTGGCCGGTCATTGGCTGCTAGCGAGAGCAGGCCGTGGCGTGTGGGAGAAAAGAAAATAGATGCTGGTGAACTATTTAAAGAGAAAAAGGGCTGATTGTTTAGGAGCTAAGTAATCTTTATTTTATTTCTTTGAGATAAGAGCTCCCGTATGATTTGCCTATTAGGACGGTGACAATTTATTGGTTGGAGAGGAGTGGTCATCTGTTAGCCGATTTGCGCAGCACTCACTCGTTGGCTGAGACCGACGCAGGGAACGAAGCGAACTGACGTCCGTACGAACGAAAGGCTACGGAATAAAATGAACCGAAACATTTTATTTGGGTGTCGCTTGGAAATTAAATTCTCGCGCATAAGTAGGAATAAAATGAATCGAGATCGGTCGGCTTCGGATTCAGCATCGAAATAAAATGAGTCGGATTAATAAAAATCATTGCCGATGTTGATTTTCGAATTTAGATTGGACATAGAGATTTTAAGCCGAGTTGGAGAAAAATTTATTAGGAGACAACACATTGAAATTCCACTTGAGAGTACGAACTCGGATTAATTTTTGGACATAGATCGAACATCGAGAAATTGGATTCGGACACAGTTCGACTAGCAACTGTCGAGCGTATGATTAAATGAGCTTTAGACGAGATTTATAGTTCGAGATTGATTACCGAGTTTGCATTCGTGCCAAGAATAAAAAGTTTTAGCAGGTTCCAAATTCGGCCTTCTGTGGGACTGAATAACTCTGAATCCGGTGAAATGAGAATAAATAGTCTGGATAGTCAGAGACATACGCGAGCAAGAAATAGAAATTTTCACTGAGCATCCAAGATCAGGATAAATCTTCTGACGTAACACAAAATAGACACCTGGGGTGTCACAGCCTTCCCCCTTAAAAGTATCTCGTCCCGAGATTCGGACAAAGATCTTCAAGGGTGGAGAAGCATGTAACTCCCAGGCTGATGATAGATGCAAATCCATGAGATGGTATCTGACACAATACGAAAGATAGATTTGGACCGAATACCATGACATATTGAGACAAAATGCCACGATCACTCTGAGAGAATGTTCACAAAACACAGCACATCGGTGTAGTTCCATAATGGATCACGACTATTAATCGCGATACCAGCGCGTGCCGAGCAGCTCAACGATGTGTGCACCATAGGAGGCTCTCGGTTTTGTCATGGCACCATCAGTCGTTAGCCATAATACCATTACCAAACGCAACCAATGAGAAATCCACATAGCACAGATAGATGGAGCCCATGAGAATATGGCTCAGAAAATGTGACTGAAGTTGAAGTAAAGATTGTTGGCAAAAGAGCATCACATGAGAATTTTCTTCAACTCCGAGAATTATTTTATGATTAACACGGAGATTATCAGGTCAGAGATTTATATGAGAGTGGATATGAGGGGAACCAACCATGAGATCAAGATTGGCAACTTGCTAAGACATGAGAGAACTAAAGTCAACAACATAATCCATTGAACCAAATGGATACACTGCTTAGAGATAAAATCAATAAAACAACGTCATGATCCGCAGAGAAGGGGGTATGAGAACAATCAGAAATGAGGGATTAGTGAAAGGGAATTAGGCTTACACCTAGTCCCTAATTAATTTTGGTGGTTGAATTGCCCAACACAAACATTTGGACTAACTAAGTTTGGCCAAGTGTATAGATTACACAGGTATAAAAGGTTCACACTCAGCCAATAAAAAGACCAATTTTTGGATTCAACAGAAGAGCAAAGTGGGAACCGAAGGCCCTCTGGTCTGGGAGCACCGGACTGTCCGGTGTACACCGGACAGTGTCCGGTGCACCAGAGGACTCCAGCTCAAACTCGCCACCTTCGGGAATTTCCAGAGGCGACTCCGCTATAATTCACCGGACTGTCCGGTGTACACCGGACAGTGTCCGGTGCGCCAAGGAGGAGCGGCCTCAGGAACTCGCCAGCTTCGGGAAAACTCCAACGGCTAGTCCGCTAAAATTCACCGGACTGTCCGGTGCAACCCCGGAGCAACGGCTACCTCCGCGCCAACGGCTCTCTGCCGCGCATTTAATGCGCGCTCTGCGCGCGCAGATGTCAGGCGCGCCCACTCCGGCACACCGGACAAGGAACAGTAGATGTCCGGTGTGCACCGGACACCCAGGCGGGCCCACAAGTCAGAAGCTCCAACGTTCAGAATCCAACGGCAGTGATGACGTGGCAGGGGGGAACCGGACTGTCCGGTGTGCACCGGACTGTCCGGTGCGCCATCGAACAGACAGACTCCCAACGGCCACTTTTGGTGGTTGGGGCTATAAATACCCCAACCACCCCACCATTCATTGCATCCAAGTTTTCCACTTCCCAACTACTACAAGAGCTCTAGCATTCATTCTAGACACACCAAAGAGATCAAATCCTCTCCAAATTCCACACAACGCCATAGTGATTAGAGAGAGAGATTTGCTTGTGTTCTTTCGAGCTCTTGCGCTTGGATTGCTTTCTTCCTTCTTGATTCTTTCATTGTGATCAAACTCACTTGTAAATTGAGGCAAGAGACACCAAACTTGTGGTGGTCCTTGTGGGAACCTTGTGTTCCAAGTGATTGAGAAGAGAAAGCTCACTCGATCCGTGGATCGTTTGAGAGAGGGAAGGGTTGAAAGAGACCCGGCCTTTGTGGCCTCCTCAACGGGGAGTAGGTTTGCAAGAACCGAACCTCGGTAAAACAAATCTCCGTGTCTCACTTGCTTATTCGCTTGGGATTTGTTTTGCACCCTCTCTCGCGGACTCGTTTCTTCATTACTAACGCTAACCCGGCTTGTAGTTGTGTTTATATTTGTAAATTTCAGTTTCGCCCTATTCACCCCCCCTCTAGGCGACTTTCAATTGGTATCAGAGCCCGGTACTTCATTAGAGCCTAACCGCTCGAAGTGATGTTGGGAGATCACGCCAAGAAAGAGATGGAGACCGGCGAAAAGCCCACTACAAGCCAAGGGAGCACTTCATCGGAAGAGTCCCGCACCAAGAGGAGGGAGAAGAAGAAGATCTCCTCCAACAAAGGGAAGGAGAAGAAATCTTCTTCTCACCACAAAGAGAAGAAGGAAAAATCTTCTTCCCACAAGCCGCATCGGAGTGGGGACAAGCAAAAGAGGATGAGGAAAGTGGTCTACTACGAGACCGACACTTCATCAACATCGACCTCCGACTCCGACGCGCCCTCCGTAACTTCTAAACGCCAAGAGCGTAAGAAGTTTAGTAAGATCCCCCTACACTATCCTCGCATTTCTAAACATGCACCTCTTCTTTCCGTCCCATTAGGCAAACCACCAACTTTTGATGGTGAAGATTATGCTAGGTGGAGTGATTTAATGCGATTTCATCTAACCTCACTCCACAAAAGTATATGGGATGTTGTTGAGTTTGGTGCACAGGTACCGTCCATAGGGGATAAAGATTATGATGAGGATGAGGTGGCCCAAATCGAGCACTTCAACTCTCAAGCGACAACGATACTCCTCGCCTCTTTAAGTAGAGAGGAGTATAACAAAGTGCAAGGGTTGAAGAGCGCCAAGGAGGTTTGGGATGTGCTCAAAACCGCGCACGAGGGAGATGAGCTCACCAAGATCACCAAGCGGGAAACGATCGAGGGGGAGCTCGGTCGGTTCCGGCTTCGCAAAGGGGAGGAGCCACAACACATGTACAACCGGCTCAAGACCTTGGTGAACCAAGTGCGCAATCTCGGGAGCGTAAAGTGGGATGACCATGAAGTGGTTAAGGTTATTCTAAGATCTCTTATTTTCCTTAACCCTACACAAGTTCAATTAATTCGTGGTAATCCTAGATATACTAAAATGACCCCCGAGGAAGTTATCGGGCATTTTGTAAGTTTTGAGTGCATGATCGAAGGCTCGAGAAAGATCAACGAGCTTGACGAACCCACCACATCCGAAGCTCAACCCGTCGCATTCAAGGCGACGGAAGAAAAGAAGGAGGAGGCTACACCAAGTCGACAACCAATAGACGCCTCCAAGCTCGACAATGAGGAAATGGCGCTCGTCATCAAGAGCTTCCGCCAAATCCTCAAGCAAAGGAGGGGGAAAGACTACAAGTCCCGCTCCAAGAAGGTTTGCTACAAATGTGGTAAGCCCGGTCATTTTATTGCTAAATGTCCTATATCTAGTGACAGTGACCGAGGCGACGACAAGAAGGGGAGAAGAAAGGAGAAGAAGAGGTACTACAAGAAGAAGGGCGGCGATGCCCATGTTTGTCGGGAATGGGATTCCGACGAAAGCTCAAGCGACTCCTCCTCCGACGAGGACGCCGCCAACATCGCCGTCACCAAGGGACTTCTCTTCCCCAACGTCGGCCACAAGTGCCTCATGGCAAAGGACGGCAAAAAGAAAAAGGTAAAATCAAGATCCTCCACTAAATATGAAACTTCTAGTGATGAAAATGCTAGTGATGAGGAGGATAACTTGCGTACCCTTTTTGCCAATCTTAACATGGAACAAAAAGAAAAACTAAATGAATTAATTAGTGCTATTCATGAAAAGGATGACCTTTTGGATTCCCAAGAGGATTGTCTTATTAAGGAAAACAAGAAACATGTTAAGGTTAAAAATGCTTACGCTCTAGAAGTAGAAAAATGTCAAAAACTATCTAGTGAGCTAAGCACTTGCCATGAGATGATTGACAACCTTAGACATGAAAATGCTAGTTTAAATGCTAAGGTTGATTCACATGTTTGTAATGTTTCAATTCCCAATCCTAGAGATAATAATGATGATTTGCTTGCTAGGATTGAAGAATTAAACATTTCTCTTGCTAGCCTTAGAATAGAAAACGAAAATTTAATTACTAAGGCTAAAGAACTGGATGTTTGCAATGCTACCATTTCCAATCTTAGAGATAAAAATAATATTCTTCATGCTAAGATTGTTGAACTTAATTCTTGCAAACCCTCAACATCTATTGTTGAGCATGTATCTATTTGTACTAGATGTAGAGATGTTGATGTTAATGCTATTCATGATCATATGGCTTTAATTAAACAACAAAATGATCATATAGCAAAACTAGATGCTAAAATTGCCGAGCATAACCTAGAGAATGAAAAATTTAAATTTGCTAGAAGTATGCTTTATAATGGGAGACGCCCAGGCATTAAGGATGGTATTGGCTTCCAAAGGGGAGACAATGTCAAACTTAGTGCCCCTCCTAAAAGATTGTCTAACTTTGTTAAGGGCAAAGCTCCCATGCCTCAGGATAACGAGGGTTACATTTTATACCCTGCCGGTTATCCCGAGAGCAAAATTAGGAGAATTCATTCTAGGAAGTCTCACTCTGGCCCAAATCATGCTTTTATGTATAAGGGTGAGACATCTAGTTCTAGGCAACCAACCCGTGCTAAGTTGCCTAAGAAAACTCCTAGTGCATCAAATGATCATGACATTTCATTCAAAATTTTTGATGCGTCTTATGTTTTAACTAACAAATCCGGCAAGGTAGTTGCCAAATATGTTGGGGGCAAACACAAGGGGTCAAAGACTTGTGTTTGGGTACCCAAAGTTCTTGTGTCTAATGCCAAAGGACCCAAAACCATTTGGGTACCTAAAGTCAAGAACTAAAATTGTTTTGTAGGTTTATGCATCCGGGGGCTCAAGTTGGATACTCGACAGCGGGTGCACGAACCACATGACTGGGGAGAAAAAGATGTTCTCCTCATATGAGAAAAACCAAGATCCCCAAAGAGCGATCACATTCGGGGATGGAAATCAAGGTTTGGTCAAAGGTTTGGGTAAAATTGCTATATCCCCTGACCATTCTATTTCCAATGTTTTTCTTGTAGATTCATTAGATTACAACTTGCTTTCTGTTTCCCAATTATGTCAAATGGGCTACAACTGTCTATTCACTGATATAGGTGTCACTGTCTTTAGAAGAAGTGATGATTCAATAGCATTTAAGGGAGTGTTAGAGGGTCAGCTATACTTGGTAGATTTTGAGAGAGCTGAACTCGACACTTGCTTAATTGCTAAGACTAACATGGGTTGGCTCTGGCACCGCCGACTAGCCCATGTTGGGATGAAGAATCTTCATAAGCTTCTAAAGGGAGAACACATTTTAGGACTAACAAATGTTCATTTTGAGAAAGACAGGATTTGTAGCGCATGCCAAGCAGGGAAGCAAGTTGGCTCTCATCATCCACATAAGAACATAATGACGACCGACAGGCCACTGGAGCTCCTACACATGGATCTATTCGGCCCGATCGCTTACATAAGCATCGGCGGGAGTAAGTACTGTCTAGTTATTGTGGATGATTATTCTCGCTTCACTTGGGTATTCTTTTTACAGGAAAAATCTCAAACCCAAGAGACCTTAAAGGGATTCTTGAGACGGGCTCAAAATGAGTTCGGCTTAAGGATCAAGAAAATAAGAAGCGACAACGGGACGGAGTTCAAGAACTCTCAAATCGAAGGCTTCCTTGAGGAAGAGGGCATCAAGCATGAGTTCTCTTCTCCCTACACGCCACAACAAAATGGTGTAGTGGAGAGGAAGAATCGAACTTTACTGGACATGGCAAGGACCATGCTTGATGAGTACAAGACTTCGGATCGGTTTTGGGCCGAGGCGGTCAACACCGCTTGCTACGCCATCAACCGGTTGTATCTACACCGAATCCTCAAGAAGACATCATACGAACTCCTAACCGGTAAAAAGCCCAACATTTCATATTTTAGAGTCTTTGGTAGCAAATGCTTTATTCTTGTTAAAAGAGGTAGAAAATCTAAATTTGCTCCTAAGACTGTAGAAGGCTTTTTACTAGGGTATGACTCAAACACAAGGGCATATAGAGTCTTCAACAAGTCCACTGGACAAGTTGAAGTTTCTTGTGACGTTGTGTTTGATGAGACTAACGGCTCTCAAGTAGAGCAAGCTGATCTTGATGAAATAGGTAATGAAGAGGCTCCGTGCATCGCGCTAAGGAACATGTCCATTGGGGATGTATGCCCTAAGGAATCCGAAGAGCTTCCAAATGCACAAGATCAACCTTCCTCCTCCACCCAAGCATCTCCACCAACTCAAAATGAGGATGAAGCTCAAGTTGATGAAGTAGAAGATCAAGCAAATGAGCCACCTCAAGATAATGGCAATGATCAAGGGGGAGATGCAAATGAGGAAGACAAGGAGGAAGAGGAACAAAGGCCACCACACCCAAGAGTCCACCAAGCAATCCAACGAGATCACCCTGTCGACACCATCCTCGGCGATATTCATAAGGGGGTAACTACTCGATCTCGTGTTGCACATTTTTGTGAACATTACTCGTTTGTTTCCTCTATTGAGCCACACAGGGTAGAGGAAGCACTCCAAGATTCGGATTGGGTGGTGGCAATGCAAGAGGAGCTCAACAACTTCACTAGGAATGAGGTATGACATTTAGTTCCACGTCCTAACCAAAATGTTGTAGGAACCAAATGGGTCTTCCGCAACAAGCAAGACGAGCATGGTGTGGTGACAAGGAACAAAGCTCGACTCGTGGCCAAGGGGTATTCACAAGTCAAAGGTTTGGATTTTGGTGAAACCTATGCACCCGTAGCTAGGCTTGAGTCAATTCGCATTTTATTAGCCTATGCTACTTACCATGGCTTTAAGCTTTATCAAATGGACGTGAAAAGTGCCTTCCTCAACGGACCAATCAAGGAAGAGGTCTATGTTGAGCAACCTCCCGGCTTTGAAGACAGTGAGTATCCTAACCATGTCTATAAGCTCTCTAAGGCGCTTTATGGGCTCAAGCAAGCCCCAAGAGCATGGTATGAATGCCTTAGAGATTTTCTTATTGCTAATGGCTTCAAAGTCGGAAAGGCCGATCCTACACTCTTTACTAAAACTCTTGAAAATGACTTGTTTGTATGCCAAATTTATGTTGATGATATTATATTTGGGTCTACTAACGAGTCTACATGTGAAGAGTTTAGTAGGATTATGACACAGAAATTCGAGATGTCTATGATGGGGGAGTTGAAGTATTTTCTAGGATTCCAAGTCAAACAACTCCAAGAAGGCACCTTCATCAGCCAAACGAAGTACACTCAAGATATTCTAACCAAGTTTGGGATGAAGGATGCCAAGCCCATCAAGACACCCATGGGAACCAACGGGCATCTCGACCTCGACACGGGAGGTAAGTCCGTGGATCAAAAGGTATACCGGTCGATGATAGGTTCATTACTTTATTTATGTGCATCTCGACCGGACATTATGCTTTCCGTTTGCATGTGTGCAAGATTCCAAGCCGACCCTAAGGAAGCTCACCTTACGGCCGTAAAACGAATCTTGAGATATTTGGCTTATACTCCTAAGTTTGGGCTTTGGTATCCTAGGGGATCCACATTTGATTTGATTGGATATTCGGATGCCGATTGGGCGGGGTGCAAAATCAATAGGAAGAGCACATCGGGGACTTGCCAGTTCTTGGGAAGATCCTTGGTGTCTTGGGCTTCAAAGAAGCAAAATTCGGTCGCTCTTTCCACCGCCGAAGCCGAGTACATTGCCGCAGGCCATTGTTGCGCGCAGTTACTTTGGATGAGGCAAACCTTGCGGGACTACGGTTACAAATTAACCAAAGTCCCTTTGCTATGTGATAATGAGAGTGCAATCAAAATGGCCGACAATCCCGTCGAGCATAGCCGCACTAAGCACATAGCCATTCGGTATCATTTTCTTAGGGATCACCAACAAAAGGGAGATATCGAGATTTCTTACATTAATACTCAAGATCAATTAGCCGATATCTTTACCAAGCCTCTTGATGAACAAACTTTTACCAAACTTAGGCATGAGCTCAATATTCTTGATTCACGCAATTTCTTTTGCTAGATTGCACACATAGCTCATTTATATACCTTTGATCATGTCTCTTTCATATGCTATGACTAATGGGTTGTCAAGTTTATCTCAAACCAAGTCATAGGTATATTGAAAGGAAATTGGAGTCTTCGGCGAAAGACAAAGGCTTCCACTCCGTAACTCATCCTTCGCCATCGCTCCAAGAAAAGGACCTTGTCTTTAAGGGGGAGAAATGAGCCCAAAGCAAAAGGACCGGACTTAGTCTTTGGTATAATCTTAACTCATTTATTTATGACCAAAGAGGAAGATAGCACTTCGCGGGCTCTAATGATTCCGTTTTTGGCGATTCATGCCAAAAAGGGGGAGAAATGAGCCCAAAGCAAAAGGACCGCACCACCACCAATTTCAAAAACTTAGTGTTGAATATTTTCAATTGGTATCCTATTGTGTTCAAAAGGGGGTGAGGTAGTATTTCAAAAATGGTATATCAAAACCCTCTTGAACACTAAGAGGTGGATCTCATTTAGGGGGAGTTTTGTTTTAGTCAAAAGAAAAGCATTTGAAACAGGGGGAGAAAATTTCAAATCTTGAAAATACTTTGCAAAATCTTATTCATTTACCTTTGACTATTTGCAAAAGAACCTTGAAAAGGATTTACAAAAGAATTTGCAAAAACAAAACTCGTGGTGCAAGCGTGGTCCAAAATGTTATATAAGAAAGAAACAATCCATGCATATCTTGTAAGTATTTATATTGGCTCAATTCCAAGCAACCTTTACACTTACATTTTGCAAACTAGTTCAATTATGCACTTCTATATTTGCTTTGGTTTGTGTTGGCATCAATCACCAAAAAGGGGGAGATTGAAAGGGAATTAGGCTTACACCTAGTCCCTAATTAATTTTGGTGGTTGAATTGCCCAACACAAACATTTGGACTAACTAAGTTTGCCCAAGTGTATAGATTACACATGTATAAAAGGTTCACACTCAGCCAATAAAAAGACCAAGTTTTGGATTCAACAGAAGAGCAAAGTGGGAACCGAAGGCCCTCTGGTCTGGGAGCACCGGACTGTCCGGTGTACACCGGACAGTGTCCGGTGCACCAGAGGACTCCAGCTCAAACTCGCCACCTTCGGAAATTTCCAGAGGCGACTCCGCTATAATTCACCGGACTGTCCGGTGTACACCGGACAGTGTCCGGTGCGCCAAGGAGGAGCGGCCTCAGGAACTCGCTAGCTTCGGGAAAACTCCAACGGCTAGTCCGCTAAAATTCACTGGACTGTCCGGTGTGCACCGGACTGTCCGGTGCAACCTCGGAGCAACGGCTACCTCCGCGCCAACGGCTCTCTGCCGCGCATTTAATGCGCGCTCTGCGCGCGCAGATGTCAGGCGCGCCCACTCCGGCACACCGGACAAGGAACAGTAGATGTCCGGTGTGCACCGGACACCCAGGCGGGCCCACAAGTCAGAATCTCCAACGGTCAGAATCCAACGGCAGTGATGACGTGGCAGGGGGCACCGGACTGTCCGGTGTGCACCGGACTGTCCGGTGCGCCATCGAACAGACAGACTCCCAACGGCCACTTTTGGTGGTTGGGGCTATAAATACCCCAACCACCCCACCATTCATTGCATCCAAGTTTTCCACTTCCCAACTACTACAAGAGCTCTAGCATTCATTCTAGACACACCAAAGAGATCAAATCCTCTCCAAATTCCACACAACGCCATAGTGATTAGAGAGAGAGATTTGCTTGTGTTCTTTCGAGCTCTTGCGCTTGGATTGCTTTCTTCCTTCTTGATTCTTTCATTGTGATCAAACTCACTTGTAAATTGAGGCAAGAGACACCAAACTTGTGGTGGTCCTTGTGGGAACCTTGTGTTCCAAGTGATTGAGAAGAGAAAGCTCACTCGATCCGTGGATCGTTTGAGAGAGGGAAGGGTTGAAAGAGACCCGGCCTTTGTGGCCTCCTCAACGGGGAGTAGGTTTGCAAGAACCGAACCTCGGTAAAACAAATCTCCGTGTCTCACTTGCTTATTCGCTTGGGATTTGTTTTGCACCCTCTCTCGCGGACTCGTTTCTTCATTACTAACGCTAACCCGGCTTGTAGTTGTGTTTATATTTGTAAATTTCAGTTTCGCCCTATTCACCCCCCCTCTAGGCGACTTTCAATTAGATTGATCGACATCCGGTACTTGAGAACAGGTTATAGCAGATAACCAGATAATGGGGCAGAATCAATGAAGGATCCAGAGATTCGGATGATAAAGCCACAACATGATTCACAAGAAAAAGATCTCCAGATCCAGGTGAAAAGAGAGGTAGTCGCATGAGATCGATTAGGATGAGCACCAGAAAGGTTATGAAGGTTCGGGACAGGATCTATGGAAAGAAACATGGCCTTGATAGGGTTTGCGCAACTAGACACCAAACAACATTTTTTTGACATAACAAGTGCACAAGGAAGCTTTAGTCGATTTAGGGGTCAAGCTATGGGAATCTACAAGTTGTGTAGGTGTAAATTCAAGTGTAAAAGATTCAAGGGCTAGAAAATACCAACACAAGCAGGATTTTTTAAGAGGTTTCACTTGCTAAACTCAATATATAAATATATTTTTGCTGGTTGGGGGGCAAAAAGGGTTGAACAGCTAAAACATTTCCTAGGTAGCAAGACAAGTGAAGTACATAACACAACCTAGTCAAGACTATCATGACACACAGGATGAGACATTTTTTTCAGTTCATAGCAATACAACACATTATTCACAATTTCTTATTATTGGAATAAAGGTGAGAGAAGCATGTTGGTGCACAAGAGACAATGATGCGACAATCATGATGCATGCTCATTCTAGTCATCTTCTCAGACCTAACTACTTTTTCCGGGTGCTTCTACAGCAGCCTTATTAATAATAGTAGTAGGCTTTATGGCCTATATAAATAGCCACCTAGCTACCCATCTATTCCTGAGGCTTCACGTCCTAGGTCTATCCTTATCGTCCAGACGATCTATCCAACATTGGTTTCTAAGCAAGTTTTACTTTTAAAAAGTTGGTATTCCTGACTTATTGACTTCTATGTAATGGTATTCGCTCCGATACCAGTTGTGGAGAAACCGCCCAAATTATTCCAGCTTAAATGCCCAAGTCGCACCTTTAAAGGCAGCAACACACTTAAACCGGAATAACCCGTCAGTCCCCCAGATCTAGTCTGATAAAGACACTTATCTAGGATCGAATACCACTAGCTCACTCTAAGGTGAGGCACAGAGAAATACAATAAAGCATAACACCACAAATTTAAGAAGTATCAATAGTGATTACATTATCGGAGTTTTAGAAATAGTAACCATAAATTTTTATGCAGCGGAAATAACTAACGGAGAAAACCGATGGCGAAGCCTGGCCATGCTACTCCTCCTGGTCCTCTCCTGCGGAAGCGGTAACCCACTCGACCATCTATCCTGGTGGCAGGGATGAAGGCCAAGTCACACCATCAACCAAATCAAGGAAGTACCTGCAAAAATTATGCCAGAAGCAAGGCTGAGTATACTAATACTCAGCTAGACTTACTCGGTGTGAGGAGTCTACTCCTCTACCTCTAGACCATGAAGCTGTTTAGCTGAGGGGTTTGGTTTGCTAAAAGCACTAGCTGAGTCTAAAAACAAGTTTTAGCTTTTTAAGTTCTAGAATAATAATTTAGACTAGATGAGCACCTAACTATCCATACATGGTATCAAGCAATTTAGTCAATCAACATCTTTTAAAAGTAACCTCATTTCCACTTATTACTCAATGCAGTAAAATGAATCAAGCAGTCTCATTAGCTACGAGAAGCAGACGATTCGAATTGAGTTTTAACCTTGCAAGGTAAACCTAAACACATGATTGTCAGGGCACTCTGTCCCCACACATATCAACCGTCCCCATCAATCCCCCGTACGCGGCTAGGGCTCACCACCTTGGCGTACAATGCTCCACTGACCCTGGCTGCCGCCGTGCAGTGCCCGCACTTGTACCCACCAAATCTAGAATGGGAGACCACGTCTTAGGACAAGTGAGTAGAAAAGTCCACGCCCGGCTTCACTCAGGTACTAGGTTTACCGGTTACCATATTTCCCGATATGTGTTTAGTACATTCAAACGCTTGACACATGTATCCACACGTTAATCCTTATTCCAATTTCGTCTCATAGACAACGCATCCCCATGGATCCGTGTCCATAGACCATCATCATTCTGTTATCAAAATGGATACAACCAATTTCTGACCTCTCACGAGTGCTAGAAAAATCACTCGACTTCTACCGAGATCCTGATTTAGCATAGCAGCTACTCAACCTAGCATACTAGTATCCATCTCAAAAGAAATCCTGAGTTCATGCAACTAGGGTTTCAACCAACTCCTACACTTAAGTGCACGGTACAAGCCTACAAACATTAAGTGTAGTAAAATAGCATATATAAACGGTTATGCATAAAACCGAGGCTTGCCTGGAATTCAACACTAGATAGTGTTTGCTAGGGATACTCGTTTGGCAAGTATCCACTGGTTAAGTCTATTATTCTTCAGACCGTCCACCAATTGCCTCTTGTGGTTGGCATCACATCACTTGCTCGATCGTCATCTCTCGGTCCTAATGAGATACAATATGCATATGTATGAACACAATGAAAAATATCACAAGATATTCCAATGCATGATAGGGAACTAAACACTAATTAGTAAGACACTGCAATGACTATACACAAGCGCTAGCTAGTCGTACGTTATCGGCGTTCATTATTAACACCATTAAAAAGACAACAACATTTTAGATACTTACGCAACACAAATACGACATCACAATCAACTAGAGAAAGAAACATATAAAATAGGACACATATGTTATCTCAAACTTAGCCATGGCAAGTCTACATTAATTAAGAGCTAACCAAACATTTTTAGCAAAAAGGGTGAACTAAACAATCAAATAAGCACTTGCAAATTTTTGGACAGCAACACATCAATTACTTGTTTTAATCATAACTCTTCAAATATTAATCCAAAAATAGGAAACTAAGATTTTCTGAAAAGCTTAAGAAGTGCTCTACAACTTTGGTATTATCATCTCAATATGATTCAACACTTAGCAAGGTTAAAAAGTGCTAACACGACAGTTCTGTCCAGATTTGGACAGATTTAGACTTGCAACTTCAAAAATTCACAACTAAAGATTCATACATCCAAACAAAGTGATCCTAGACTTTCTAGAAAGATAATTAAATGTTCTACAAATTATTTATAAATATCCCTGGCTGGTTTAATATGTGTCAAGGGTAAAATACACTATGAAGGCTTTGCTGTTCAGAACTGGACAGATTCAGTCTTCATATTTTAAACATCCATAACTTAAACTTCAAATCCCCAAAAAGAGTGATCCAAGACTTTTTGGAAAGCCTAGCAAAAGTACTACACAACGTTTATAATCACCAAGAAGCGATTCTATGTTTAACCAAGTCAAATAATTCAGTTTTCGAAATCTGTTCTGACAGTGAACAGAACACAACAACCAGTTTGTAAAATTCATAACTCCTAAACTGTCAGCCCTATGGTTATGAAATTTTAACACAAGGAAGATAAGAAAAACATCTACAACTTTCTTATAACAACCATGAACAGATTGTAACATTAACTTAAGCAAACAATTCAATCTCTGAAATCTGTACTGAAATTGGACAGATTCAGTTACTGAATTTGTAAAAAGCGTAACTTCTAAACGATCAAACTTATGGCTGTCAGATTTTAACACAAGTAAGATAACAAAGTTATCTACAACTTTTCTATATGGCTTTTCTATAGAAAACATAATTTAGTCCATCAAACAGACAACACGACAAAAACAGTGCGTGCAGCCCAAAACAGCAACTAATAAAAATTCAGCTCCTAATTACTTCAAGAATTGCCGCGTTCTAGAGACTTGAACCATTTTAACACCTTACCATTTGTTAGAGTTAAAACAATCAAATTAGGACCCACAAGTAGACTTACTAACTTTTTATCCAAGTTATTTCGTGCCTAGAATTTCCATTCACAATTAACAACGCATCTACCACAATAATCTTACCCGGTACATATATGTTTATCGATGCGCCTTTCACACACTAATTTGCATTTTAACTTAGACATCACATGAACACTACTATCTTTCATCCGCGACCATAACCATGCACATTTAGACTACAACAAGCCAATCATCATGATCACGAGCTTAACCAAAGCCGTCTAACAATTCGGCTAACTAGAGCAACGATATAGCCCGCTAAATAACATACACGTCGGCTAGCCCATTATTATCGCAATCCGAGACACAACATACACTACAACATTTTTTATAAACATACATATTTACGCGTATATTCACACTTCAACTAAATCATACGAACCGTAAACCACTAATCTCCAACTCGCAACCACCATGCACTTACTTCCCAAATCGTGAACACATACATGTTTATCATATGAACTGAGCATTTCAATAATCATTCTAAAACAAACTAACTCCATTACACAACTTGTATCACGAACCTACTTGACCACCCGACGTGTCTAATCGAAATCGTGAGCACAACCATACACTATATGCAAAGCATAATTTAACGAACGCATAATGTGTATCGTCATGACTCGACTTATAAACATAGAGGAAGCGATGAATACTTTGGCATGTCATCACCTCACCACACAAGCCAAAGCAATGCCTAGCCACATCAACCAAACTTCTAGTCGAGTAAAACCTACACCTCCTTGTCACGAATACAACCATATTGCGGCATTTATTCGGAACACTTCCATCCACTTGGCGCAACACTTGATGTAACATACTCTAGCACACCTGTTCAATGGCAAACTCTGCGCATACTTTCGCCAGCAAATTTATATATATAATACAAAATATTGTAGACTACTTATTGGCCACTGCTTGGAAATAAGCATACCCTACACATTAAAAGTTGCGAAAACCAACACACTATTTTATGACAAGGCGTTTAACCACGATTTAATATAACCACGACACATTTGTGCAACACATAAAGAATCATTGTGATTACCAAAATATATTATATCCATTAATCGAACACTACCTGAAACAACAAAACAGCTTACCATAAACAACTCGGTCGATATCACTGCACACATGGCGTGGAGATGAACGTGCCAACGTGTACCGGAGAGCAGAGCGAAGCCGAAGGAGCACGACGGGCACCACGACGCAACAAGGTGGAGCACGCGCCACTGAGGAGTTGTTGCGGCTGCTGTTTTGTGTGGCAAAACAACAGGAAGGATAGCGTCAAGGGGCATTAATGGAGCAGGGCACCAAAAGCGACAACACAAGACACCAGGATGCTGCTGCTGGGCATTTGTTCGAACAACACGCAAGCACGACAAGGGTAAGACATAGGGGCAGTGTGCTGCTGCGGCTAGCGTAGCACAGCGAGGCATGGGACAGCGATGGACACGGTAGGGACGAGCTGGGAGATGGCATCGGCGTGCTGGAGCTACATGGGCGGCGGGGTTGCATGAGAAAATGCCGAGCACATCAAGATCGATGATGCTCTCCACGACTCGCTGCCCTACTAAGCATTTCGTCGAACACCCCATTCACATGGCCACAACAGTCCAAAATGGAGATCGATGGTGAGCTGTCAAGGAGGGCGTGCTATGGAGGAGCAGCGAAGAAGCAACACGATGACGGAGGAACTTCAAGGCAATGGACAACAGCAACTATGCACAAGGAGCAGTGAGGCTCGCGGCTAGCGTCGCTTTCGGTGAGGATTCCGGCCATGGATTTGGAGCTTGGGCAGGGGCATGCAGCGACTTGGGAGTCCTAACGGCGAGCTCGCGAGCAGAGAATAATTGCTGCTTACCGGAGGCAGGAAGCCGGCTAGGGAACTGCGCCATGGGAATATCCATAGAGGGAGGAGTAGGGACAGAGAAGGGGGCATCGAGTCTTTGCCCTGGGGATGTTGACAGGGTGCAGGTTCAAATACCTAGCGTTGATGGGGGAGACGAGGATCTGACCATGGAGTGCTGAGTGGGGGGAGGAGAGCGTTGGCAAGCTCCTGCAGAAAGTTGGGTGCCGAGTGGGGGAATGGAGCAGAGGGAGCCGAGCTGCCCATCAGAGGAGGAAGAAGGGGACGTCGAGCTCACAGCCATGGAGGAGCAGAGGGGTCCGGCTTGTCCTAGCAGGTGGTGAGCTCGGCCATGGAAGAAATGGCGCCCGCACCTTGGGGAAGAACGACTCTGTGCTTGGGAGCTTCTGCTGCTAGCGCCCACGGAAGCGAGGCCAAGCAGGGGGAACCTCGACCATGGGTGATTGTGCCATGGGAGGCTCCGAGCAGGGGGCGTCGATGAGGAAGATGTTGCTGGGGAATGGGAGCTGCTACTCCCTGCTCTGAACAGATCGGAGGGGAGCTTGGCGTGTGCTGAGGGAGATGGCGGGGAGGTGGCCATGGATGAGCTTGGGGGAATAAGAAGAGATGGTGGGGAAGACGAAGCCTACGCTAGTGTCCTGGGCTCACCGTGCGCAGGTCAGCAGAAGGAGCAGAGAAGGGAGATAAAAGGGGTTAGCAGCACACGACATTGGTCGAAAAGGGGTGGCATTACTGTAAGGAAAATGGACCCCGGGCCATTTGACTAATTGAGTTTTCGTGTTTGATGAACAACACAATCCGTGAACTAATAAGTTTTCTAGTGTTTGTATTTGTAGTTCATAGGATGCGAAGAGAATTGGACCAAGGCAATGAGGATGCGACACCTCAAAAGAAGACATAAAAAGATGCATAGGAGTCCAATACTCAAGAACAAAGAAGCCCGAAGAAATCAGCGAAGAAATCCAAGAAAAGGGCTGTCAGCCAGCGCCTGGTGGCGCACCGGACATTGGTGTCCGGTGTGCACCGGACTGTCCGATGAGACACCAGACAGTCTGCGCAGAGAGGCCACAGACAGGCGCTCTCTGGCTGTAGCACCGGACTGTCCGGTGTGCCAACGGGCAGACGGCACCGGTCGGATCCAACGGTCGACTGCTATAGGCGCCAACGGTCGGCTGACGTGGCGTGCACCGGACACTGCACAGTAGATGTCCGGTGGTGCACCGGACTGTCCGGTGCACCCGACGACAGAAAGCTGCTGCTTTCTGTCCAACGGCTAGTTGGGGGTGTGGAGGCTATAAATACCACCCCAACCGACCATTCTCAAGTGTGAGAGCCCAAGCAACATACCAAGGCATATAGTGCACATTTCCAAGAGCTCATACACCCAAGTGCTTAATAGAATCACTCGGTGATTAGCGTAGGTGCTTTGCGAAGTGCTTAGGTTAGTTAGACCGCTTTAGCGCTTGCTCTAGGTGAACCCTAGTTAGTTGAGTGAGTTTTGTAAAACCACACAACCCCTCGGCTCTTGCGTGAGTCGTTGTAATTGTACCGAGTGGGGCGAGAGTCTTGCGAGACCGTGACAACCGCGTTTGTGTCACGGCCGCCACCGTGTACCGGAGGGAACGAGGCCCGCGGCGTTTCGGCCGGAAGCTCGATAGTGGAGACGGCGGGGAGCGTCCGAGAGGAGCCGGAAGCGGAGCACCACTTGCGCGTGGAGAAGGCCCGCGGCTCTCTACGGAGTTACTCGACCGTGGTGCTTGGCCCTCGCGTGGGCTTCCCTTTGCGTAGGGGCACCAACGAGGATTAGTCGGGACCTTGCGTGGTTCCGGATACCTCGGTAAAAATACCGGCGTCATCCACGAGAGTTTGCTTCTCTACTTAGCTCTTTATATTCCGCATTTATATTAAGCATTTAAGTTTCAATCTTGTAGTCATACTTATTTAGTGTAGATTGAAACTTAGCCTTTGCGGTAGAGATAGCAACACTTAGACAAAACCTAGTTTGCACATTCTAGTTTTGATTATTTGCATAGGTTTTGCTCTAGGGATTTAATTGTGGCCTAGTTTAGTAAAAGTTTTAGAAGTCCTAATTCACCCCCCCCCCTCTTAGGCGTCACCCGTTTCCTACAAGTGGTATCAGAGCCCAGTTTGGCTCATTTGAAACACTTTAGCTTCACCGCTAAAAGAGCCGACGCTTTTTAGAGGAAGGGATGGATACCCATAGGCCACCACACTTCGACGGCACTAACTTCTCATATTATAGTGCTAGAATGGCTTGTTACCTAGAGGCCGTTGATCTAGGTGTTTGGAGAGTCACTCGTGACGGGATGAAACCCCTCAAGAATCCCGAGAAACCCACCACGAGTGAGGAAAAAGAAATTCATTTAAATGCTAGAGCCAAAAATTGCTTGTATGAATCTCTTAGCATGGATATTTTTAATCAAGTATTTACCTTGAAAACTGCTAATGAGATTTGGCTAAAATTGCATGAGCTCCATGACGGCACATCCAATGTCCGTGAGCAAAAACATTGCCTAGTCTTAAATGAGTATAATTCTTTTGCTATGAAAGATGATGAGCTTGTTAGAGACATGTATTCTCGTTTGAATCTAATAATCAATGAGCTCGGCATTAATAAGCTAGGTGATGCGGACATTGTGAGGAAGATTATCTCCCTGCTACCACAACAAAGATATGGGAGCATCATCACCATCCTTCACAACATGGAGGACTTGAGCAACATGACCCCGACCATTGTGATTGGGAAAATCGCGGCCTTTGAGATGTCGCGAAAAATGAGTCGGGGAGAGGAGCCAACTTCCTCAAGACCATATGCTTTTGCATGTGATGAAAGGAAGGGCAAAAAGAAGGCTCCCACTCCAAGTTCCTCAAGTGAAGAAGAGGAAGAAGAAGAAAGTGATGATGATGAAGATAATCAACCATGCACATCATCCTCTGAGGACGAAGAGACAATCCGACGCGTCGGAAAGGTAATGGGGATGATCCGCAAGATTAATCTAATGGGTGTGCCCCTGTAGGTCGAGGATCTTCTCTTTAACATTGACAGGAAAAAGCAAAGGAAGAGAGGATGCTTCGCATGTGGGGAGAAGGGCCACTTCAGGGACAACTGTCCAAATATGGCCAAACCCAAAAAGGAGAGGAACAAAGGCAAGGCGCTAACAAGTGTTAGAACTTGGGATGATTCTTCAAGTGAAGATGAACCTCCAAGGACGCGCAGCCACCGGTCCTCGTCACGATCATCATGGTCATCACACAAATGCCTTATGGCAAGAGGTAACAAAAGCATTCCATCCTCTAGTGATGAAAGTAGTAGTGATGATGAAGGTGAGGGAAAGCCCTCTCTAGATGAGCTTGCGGAAGCCGTAGAATTTTTCCAGGATGTTTGCACTAAGCAAAAAGCTCAACTTAAAACTTTGAAAAATAAGTTGGTTAGCTCTCAAAATGATTACAAAGGTTTGCTAGAAAAATTTGAAACTTTTGCAAACTTAAATAGTGAGCTATCAACTAAAATTGAGCTATTAGAATCTAGTGCTCCATCCACTGCTACCGATGATAGCCTTATTAAAAAGAATGAAAAACTTAAGGCTAAGTTAGGTAGCTCCCAAGAAGCTATTGAAAATTTGCTAGAAAAAATGGAAATTCTTAGTATACACAATAATGAGCTAACTACTAAGCTAGAAAACATTGGTAGCACCCCAGCAGCACCTTTAATTGAAGTGCCTGAAATATTTATGAAAGATGCTTCTACTTCCTGCTTTGATTTAATTGATGATTCTAACCCCTGCAACCAAGTCGTTGTTGAGAACATTGTTGTAGAGACATGTTCGGATGAGGTTACAAAGGAAAATGAACAATTAAAGCAAGAAGTGACTCGCCTTGGCAAGGCTTTGTATGACAAGAAAAGCAAAGCCAAACAAATCTGACCTCCACAGGATAACACCACTGCGGGAGTGAACAAGCCTGTAAAGGAAGAAACTGTGATTTGTAGGCTATGCCACATGGAAGGCCACAAGTCTTTCCAATGCAAGGCGATGACCGGGGATAAACAAAGGCAAAAGCTCAAGCAAAAGCCATCAAGCAAAATCTCCAACACCTACATCAAAAAGGTGGATAAAAAGACTGCTACACCGTACTTAATCAAAAAGAAGACGAATGGAAAGGTGATAGCAATCAAGGCCAACAAGCAAGCCAACAAAGGAAAGGGGGTCAAACGCATCTGGGTGCCAAAGGAAATAATTTCAACCATGAAAAGCACCAAGAAGGTTTGGATCCCGAGAGGGAAGTGAGTGGACCAAAGGTCTTCGGGAAATTTGGAGACTTGGCAAAATTGGGATGTATATCATGGGATACATCATATTGGATCAAGTTTATTGCCAAGTGGATTAGTGAAAATTTTGGACCCAAATTTCCCACCCATGACTAAGGTAACTAGTTTTATTATATTCTTTGTGTTCAGATATGCGTATCTATTTACTTTTTATCTAGTTTACCTTTCTTGCCTAGTATTACATTTGTTATGTACTTTTGTTTAAAATCATGCATACTAGGTAAATCATATGGTAGGATTGCTTGTTTTTAATTCATATACTTAAGCAAACCTACATGGCTTAAAATGTTTATTTAAGCACGACACATAGCTTTTATATTACTGCATAGTAAATGATGCATCAATTGAAAACTTTGATTCCTACAAGTTGTATCATTTAACTTACATGTGCCAAAGTTTGGATTATGGATAATTTGCCCCTCTTGATATCAAATCAAAGTGCATGTCTCCTACAAGTATCCAAAACTTGTATGCACACCTTTAGGGGGAGGTTACTCTATAATCCAACACTTTGAGACTAACACCTTTTCAAGTCTATTTCATGTGATAGTCTCATTGTAAGGAAAATGAAGTCCCCGGAGAAAGACAACAATCTTCCACTGCAAAATCTCCAAGAACTCTCATGTCTCTCAAGCTCGCCATTGATCTTCAATTGATATCTTTTGAGGCTACATTCAGTATCATTTACATGTCTTCTCCAACATTTGATTAGACTATATTTCATATCATATGCTTCCATGTTGCTAAAAATGCATAAGTAGTTAACTCATATTCTGTTACCTATGCATAAGGGAAGCTAGTCTTTTCAAATCATGTCTTGCACCTCTAATTTTCACATGCTTTTTCCTAAGTAGAGGATCTCTGTCAGGGGGAGTATTTCTTCATCTCTAAAAAGGGGGAGAAAACTTCTTTCTAAAGTGAACACTCATTTAGGGGGAGTTCCTTTCAACTGGTATCATTCATATGGTTTAATCTAATATCCTTCTTGTGATATCATTTGATACAATTCTTGTTGAGGGCAAGCTTTTATTTACTTCCTACATGCTTTTATTGTCTTCCTTTTCGGTGGTTGATGCCAAAGGGGGAGAAGTTTAGGGACCAAAGCAATGAAAACTATATCAAACACCAAACACCACCAATTTAAATTTTATATCTACAAATGGTTTTTCAAGTGGTTTTGGTTATTTGGTCCAAAAATAGGAAGTAAGTGAATTATGGAGTTAGGGGGAGGCTTAAGTCCATAATATCACATTATGGGGACAATCATGCATCTTAGCAAGTAGAATGCACATTTTCATACAAAAACTTGTATTATTTGCTTGCTTTGGTTGTGTTGTCATCAATCACCAAAAAGGGGGAGATTGTAAGGAAAATGGACCCCGAGCCATTTGGCTAATTGAGTTTTGGTGTTTGATGAACAACACAATCCATGAACTAATAAGTTTTCTAGTGTTTGTATTTGTAGTTCACAGGATGCGAAGAGAATTGGACCAAGGAAATGAGGATGCAACACCTCAAAAGAAGACATAAAAAGATACATAGGAGTCCAATACTCAAGAACAAAGAAGCCCGAAGAAATCAGCGAAGAAATCCAAGAAAAGGGCTGTCAGCCAGCGCCTGGTGGCGCACCGGACATTGGTGTCCGGTGTGCACCGGACTGTCCGATGAGACACCAGACAGTCTGCACAGAGAGGCCACAGACAGGCGCTCTCTGGCTGTAGCACCGGACTGTCCGGTGTGCACCAGACTGTCCGGTGTGCCAACGGGCAGACGGCAACGGTCGGATCCAACGGTCGACTGCTACAGGCGCCAACGGTCGGCTGACGTGGCGTGCACCGGACACTGCACAGTAGATGTCCGGTGGTGCACCGGACTGTCCGGTGCACCCGACGACAGAAAGCTGCTGCTTTCTGTCCAACGGCTAGTTGGGGGTGTGGAGGCTATAAATACCACCCCAACCGGCCATTCTCAAGTGTGAGAGCCCAAGCAACATACCAAGGCATATAGTGCACATTTCCAAGAGCTCATACACCCAAGTGCTTAATAGAATCACTCGGTGATTAGCGTAGGTGCTTTGCGAAGTGCTTAGGTTAGTTAGACCGCTTTAGCGCTTGCTCTAGGTGAACCCTAGTTAGTTGAGTGAGTTTTGTAAAACCACACAACCCCTCGGCTCTTGCGTGAGTCGTTGTAATTGTACCGAGTGGGGCGAGAGTCTTGCGAGACCGTGACAACCGCGTTTGTGTCACGGCCGCCACAGTGTACCGGAGGGAACGAGGCCCGCGGCATTTCGGCCGGAAGCTCGATAGTGGAGACGGCGGGGAGCGTCCGAGAGGAGCCGGAAGCGGAGCACCACTTGCGCGTGGAGAAGGCCCGCAGCTCTCTACGGAGTTACTCGACCGTGGTGCTTGGCCCTCGCGTGGGCTTCCCTTTGCGTAGGGGCACCAACGAGGATTAGTCGGGACCTTGCGTGGTTCCGGATACCTCGGTAAAAATACCGGCGTCATCCACGAGAGTTTGCTTCTCTACTTAGCTCTTTATATTCCGCATTTATATTAAGCATTTAAGTTTCAATCTTGTAGTCATACTTATTTAGTGTAGATTGAAACTTAGCCTTTGCGGTAGAGATAGCAACACTTAGACAAAACCTAGTTTGCACATTCTAGTTTTGATTATTTGCATAGGTTTTGCTCTAGGGATTTAATTGTGGCCTAGTTTAGTAAAAGTTTTAGAAGTCCTAATCCCCCCTCTTAGGCGCCACCCGTTTCCTACAATTACCCACTGGCCGGCTGCAGCTACTGGCGAGCAGGTGCGGCATGCAGCCATTGGCTGGCGTAGCCGGTGGCCAGGCATTGGCTGCTAGGCGGAGCAGGCCGTGGCGTGTGGGAGAAAAGAAAACAGATGCTGGTGAACTATTTAAAAAGAAAATGACTGATTGTTTAGGAGCTAAGTAATCTTTATTTTATTTCTCTGTGACAAGAGCTCCCATATGATTTGCCTATTAGAACAGTGACAATTTATTGGTTGGAGAGGAGTGGTCATCTGTTAGCTGATTTGTGCAGCGCTCACTCGTTGGCTGAGACCGACGCAGGGAACGAAGCAAACTGACTTCCAGACGAACGAAAGGCTACGAAATAAAATGAACCGAAACATTTTATTTGGGTGTCGCTTGGAAATTAAATTCTCGCGCATAAGTAGGAATAAAATGAATCGAGATCGATCAGCTTCGGATTCGACATCGAAATAAAACGAGTCGGATTAATAAAAATCATTGCCGATGTTGATTTTCGAATTTAGATTGGACACAGAGATTTTAAGCCGAGTTGGATAAAAATTTATTAGGGGGACAACACATTGGAGATTCCACTTGAGAGTACGAACTCGAATTAATTTTTGGACATAGATTGAACATCGAGAAATTGGATTCGGACACAGTTCGACTAACAACTGTCGAGCGTCTGATTAAATGAGCTTTAGACGAGATTTATAGTTCGAGATTGATTACTGAGTTTGCATTCGTGCCAAGAATAAAAAGTTTTAGCAGGTTCCAAATTCGGCCTTCTGTGAGACTGAATAACTTCGAATCCGGTGAAATGAGAATAAATAGTCTGGATAGTCAGAGACATACGCGAGCGAGATATAAAAATTTTCACTGAGCATCCGAGATCAGGATAAATCTCCTGACGTAACACGAAATACACACCTGGGGTGTCACAATAAATCTTCCCCTTTTATGGAGATATGACACGTACAAGGAAAAGTGCACACAAATCATTATACCCTTTGGCGTGCCTCGTCATCAGTTAGCCCCCAGACATGAAGGGAGCAGTAGTGGCTCCAACGACCCTATTGGAGATCTGGAAGCTAAAGTGGAGCAACTCCGATCAGAGCTACACCATCGGAACAAGGCACAGGAGCAGGACAGTCAGCGTATAGCTGAACTGTCAAATGAAGTCAGCCGCTTGAGGTTTGAGATCTCAGAGCAGGATTCGGCCATCGACTAGGCCAGTAACTCGCGTTCGATCGCTTGGCACCGCGAAGCAAAAGCTCGAGCCTGTGTGGATGAGCTTGGCACGACCATCGATAACCTACAAGCATATTGTAATACATTACATGAAGAAGTTCATGTGCTGTATGCTCGACTGCACCCGGACGTGCCTTCCGACGCTACTGCAATGGAAGCTGGACCCTTAGGAACAGCAAACGCAGGACCTGAGGGGGAGTTGGACCTTTTTAAGTCCCCTCCTTCTATGAACCTGGCTGACGAGCGGTCTCCTGCAGCAGACAGTGAAGCAACCAAAGACGATGAAGACTAGAATAATATAGTTTAGGTATAATACTTATGTAAGATAAGTAATGAAGTCGGGTTGTACGCTGGAGTCTGTATAATTACATTTTGGTAATGTAATATGATGGTATGTACTGGCATGTTATATTTTTCCCAAATGTTTCTTTGCCTTAGATGCCATCACGGACTCGCGCGCACGACGGTGCAGGGACTTCCCGTGGTCGGGAAGAAACTCCCAACCCACCGCCTGTACCACCGACACTGGCCGAGGCTATCGCTGCCTTGGTCAATGCTACTGCAGATAATACCCATTTCCTGCATGAGATGGCGGGTAATCAGTTCCAACAGCATGGTAGGAGAGATCCTCCACAAGGACCACACGAAACCTCGAACATGGAATTCTACGAGACGCGTCCTGTGACGGAACCTCCCAAGTTATTAGGCCCACCTACAGCTATCCTTGTCCTACGGACCTTGGACAACCCTGTAGATGCACATAATTACTTGACAAGTTCGGTATCTGTATCCTTATTTCCTCGCCCAAGAGCGCTTCACCCGTCACGCAGATATTACAACACATCGGAGGAACGAATAAGCGGAAGCAATTACAATAACTTAGTTTACAATTATTCAAATATAGAGAAAGAGTATTATAGTTATTACAGAACCGGGATCTATGAGTGCATAAGTATTATTACAGACTTGGGAGGCAAAAACCCCTGCCGCATAAAAGTATATTGTTTTTCAAGTGGGAGGCCAACTTCCTCCCGCGACTTCACTGCTGTGATTCTTCCTTGGGCACCACCTTAGAACAAAAACAACAAAAGTCTGTTGTTTCCTCACCAACAACAACATGGGTTCGAAAACCTTGAGTACGAAGTGTACTTTCGCAAGTCTTACCCGTCAAAAAAAGACTCTCAAGGATATGCTGGCTTGAGGGAGTTAAGGTAAGGTTGATCAAATATCAAGACTCTGTTTGCAAAAATGCTTACTAATAGTGGATCCTTAAAAATCCAGTTTTATTAGCAAGTTAAGTCATTGACTAAATCTAGAGTTCCTTCTACCCTAGTTCAAGCACTTGGCCTATACTAGCCATCTTTAATCACCCCTTTTAGTTCACTGGAATGCTACGTGTAAGTCAGTGACCAAATCTTCATGTCCGAGAAGTAATGGCGATCCGAATCGATTAATACCCAGCTGGGGATATCCAATCACACGACATATGTAGCACATAACCCTTGCATATGTCAACTCGCCACCGGGTTTCTTAAGACCAGACCGGGTTCACACCAACCGAGAGCACAGATACACCACCGTCCAGCCTCTTGCCACGGAGGGTACACACTACTCTCGCCATCTCTCCACTCCTATTGCGTGTTGGCCTTTCTGGTATTAGTCTACCCGAGGCAAAGCTTACCCATGACGAGGCATGTGACTAGTTAAAAGGTCCTCAATCATCAAACCTACATCGACACGGTCCTTAACCGACTCAGACAGAGACACTACACCGAGACTCTCTTCTAGTGCAAGTCACCCGTCCGGTCTCAGATTTATCATTTAAACCCAAAGTTCGGTACCTGGTAGAGGTACATTTTTTCCGATGCTGAACCCATCACGGCCATGATGGATCCACCATCAAGTTTTTCTTTTTGAAAGCATCCCCTTCCCTTTGAAGCATCACCTTTGGTTTAAAACAATTTTTTTGTTTGCTAAAACAAGACTAAGCATTATAAAACCTTTTAATAACACAGGTAATCAAGGAATGGTAAACAGTTCCAGGGAAGGAAATGCATCAATGGGTTTAGCACGCAACTCCTATCACCTAATGCATCATATCAAGTGATAAAACTTTGAAAACAGTAAGGAGGTGGCAAATGCACCGGGGCTTGCCTTGTTTTGTAGGGGAGTCAGGCTCTGTTCCACAGATATCAAAATAAGAACAGTTCCCGGTAGGTGGATTCTCAGGTGGTGGTGTAGCTTCTTCTTCTTCAACCACTACTTCTTCCTCGTTCTCTATACATAACCATATATAACCATGAATGCTCATGTGATGCTTATAAAAATGCAATGATAATAAGGGTATATCAAGTTATGTCTTGAATACAATTTTCTATCACGGTGCACTAGGGAAACTAGGGTTTTTAGAGTTAGTATCATATTTCCTTAAGGCAATTATTACCTAGCAGGCCAGGGTTTTGGGTTTAGGAATCAAACAATGTCCAAAACATGTCAAACTTTACCCAAGTGTTCTAAGTACCATATTGGACTTACCTAAAAAGTTTTGTGATTTTTGGAGTTACCAATTGTTTTCTAAAATTCCAAAGGTATAGGTTTAACCTCTTTTAAATACTGAATAATTCTTAGTTTAGGCTAAAAATCTTGGAACTATTTTTATTAAATACTAGAGAAATTTAGGAGTCCAACAAAATTGGTCTCATATTTTTATTATTTTTCTACAATTTTCCATGAATTCTCTAACCCTGGCAGCAAAAGAAAAAGAGAAAGTATAAAAAGTAATGGACTCAATCTGGCCCGAGCCGGCCCATGATAGGCGAAAATGCGCCCGCGCACGGGCCCGCGCTGATGACTTTGCGCAAAGGCCCCTGGCGATTTAAACAACTTGAACAGAGTCCATAGCACTATTTCCATGAGTCACTGACAATTGCACCGAGACCCTCACACTTCTATTCCTTCACAACGCCAGGTCCACAATGCTGAACGGCAGAGCAGTGGCTCCGACGAGCCTGTACCGGCCGGATAACGCAACGACCGGCCTCAGGTATGGCTGACACCTAATTCAATCCCTAACGACCATTTCCCCTCAACCAATTGCACCAATTTAGGTCGGAATCTCTCTGTCCACGGTGATGACGCGAACTACGGATGAACCGAGGCGTTCCCGGTGATCTTACGCGTTCTAGATTAATTGGCTAGGTCGAGAAGCATCAAGGGCACATAAGGGTACTGAAACGAGGGAATAGAGGGCGTGAACGGACCTGTAGAGTGTTGGCCACGGTGAGCTTACACGCGGCGGCGCGGAGAACCGAATTAGGGGAAGAGAGAAATTGGGAGGCTCTGGTGGATAATCCGAGGTAAGGATCGATGTGTTGGATGTGTAACTACCTAGCGGAGTTCACTAGGGCGGCAATTTATAGGATTCATGAGCGGTGGCAGCTAATTTGGAGAAGACGTGCGACAGTCGGAGAGAAGGAAAGTCACTGGCGCAGGTGATACCGTGGACAACACATACCTCGACGACAGTCGCTTGGCCACGTCTCCGGCGCAAGTGGGCGAGCGACAGAGCGGCCACAATGTCCTGAGTTCATCCGCGATGAGATCTTTTTACCGTCGAGCGTAATCCATACATCTGAGGCACGAATCGTGATGGCCGGCGCGAATCCGGGAGGCGGATCACCAGCGGCGAGGTTCAGTGCACCTGGGATATTTTGCAGATACTGTACCATCAGACTTCTCATTAGAGCGCTTGACCGAGTGTTTTGCTAAGCTTAGATCTCTGATTCCTATAAAAACAACTTGTTAATCCACCTGTAACAAAGTTGTTCGTCTACAATTCATCTTCAATTTTGCTATAGCATCCCCAATCAAACAATCACTGGTTTAAACTCAAATCTGACTCCAAAGTTCATCTGACCTTACTGTTAGTCCCGATTCAGTTTTAGGGTGGTCTGACAGCCAGACTTCAAACCTATTTATCTCCTATTTTTGTACAACACCAAGGCTTAATCACTTAAGCAAAGTTGTAATCCTAACATAGCTCTACAAAGTTGATGTGTTGACCTAGGGCAACTTCCTTATGAATTGGGAGATATAGAGCTCCAAAGTTGACCCTATTCACTGAATTTCAGACTTAGGCATATATGGTTTATGGGGTGCTTTTTGCAAATAGGCCCAAATTCCACTATTCAACTTGCAAATTCTCCAATATGAAAGATAGTGGGTTTGAGGTGCTATTTTACTTTGATATTTACACTTTGGTCCAAAAGTACCTAGGATTTATAGTTACCCCCTAGGGTTCCAATTTAGGGTTTTCCAGGGGTCTTTTTAGGGTTTTGAGTACTTTAGGTTTCTAGTGCCACTAAAGTTCATCAAAGGTGATATCTTATGAACATTTATCAGGGTTTATGAGATCTTTACTCATTTTGGCTTCACTTTCATCTATAAGTCCTATTTTGGGGTTAAGTACCCTGCCCTAGGGTTAACCACACATAAAGTCACATCATTACAACTTGTTTGAAATTTTTACCTAGTGAATGCACTCTAGGTGTAACAAACACATGATATGCCAATGCTCATGATGTTATGCTCAAGTTTTAGTGCCAGTAATACTAGGGGTGTTACATCCTTCCCCCCATAAAAGGATCTCGTCCCAAGATTTAAGGTCCTAGGGTAAGTAATGGAAAAGGAAACACGTCACATCTTTATTTCCTTAATTGTCTTACAAGGCAGGGGGTGGTATGGGGTTTATTTCTCCTTTACAATCCAATGTACATATCTTACAAGTTACATGAAGCTAAAAAGCCAGGGAAATTCTTTTCGAAGAAGTCTTGAGTCTCCCATGTAGCTTCATCTTCAGTATGTTGATTCCACTGTATCTTATAGAACTTAAGAGTCCTTTTTCGGGTGATCCGGTCCTTCTGGTCCAAGACTCGAATAGGATGTTCTGAATAGGTCAAGTGTGGTTCTAAGACAACATCCTCTACATCAATGGTTCGATCCGGAACCCAAAGGCACTTCTTCAGTTGATATACATTGAACACATTATGCACTGCAGACAATGTTTCTGGTAGTTGGAGTTGGTATGCCACTGGTCCACATTGTTCAAGAATAGGGAACAGACCAATGTATCGGGGTGCAAGCTTTCCTCTTACCCCGAAATGGTTTACACCCTTTGTTGGTGATACTTTCAGGTACACATAATCATTGACTTGAAAGAACAAGGGTCGGCGTCGTTTGTCTGCATAACTTTTCTGCCGAGCTTGAGCTTCTTTCAAGTGGTGCCTTATCCGTTGAACCTTTGCTTCCGTTTCTTTGACTAAATCGGGCCTGAAATACTACCGTTCTCCAGGTTCAGACCAGTTTAAGGGTGTCCAACACCGTCGTCCGTACATGGCTTCAAATGGTGTCATCTTGATGCTCTCTTGATAGCTGTTATTATACAAAAATTCTGCCAAGGGCAGACAGTCATCCCATTTCTGCGGAAATTCTAGGACACATGCCCGCAACATGTCTTCAAGTATTTGATTTACTCTCTCAGTTTGTCCACTTGTTTGAGGATGGTAGGCCGAATTGTGGAGCAACTTAGTACCTAGAGATTTGTGAAGTTCTTCCCAGAATTTAGATACAAATTGTGGTCCACGGTCCGACACTATTGTCTTTGGAATTTCGTGCAAACTGAGAATGCGAGCAATATATATCTGGGCATAAGTAATGACCGGATAATATGTCTTGACTGGTAGAAAATGAGCTATCTTTGTAAGCCAATCAATTATAACCTAGATAGAGTCAAAACCTTTGGTTGTCCTGGGTAATCCCACAATGAAGTCCATGCTGATATCCTCCCATTTCCAAGTTGGGATGGGCAAAGACTGCAGTGGTCCAGCTGTCTTCATATGTATGGCTTTGACACGCCTACAGGTGTCACATTCCGCCACATAGCGTGCAATCTCAATCTTCATTTTTTGTCCACCAATAGTGTTGCTTTAAATCTTGATACATCTTAGTACTTCCGGGATGAATGGAATATCGACTAAGATGAGCTTCATCCAAAATTTGTTGGCGGACTTCCGCATCCTTAGGCACAACTGCACGATTATTAAACCATACCATACCTTGATCATCCTTTCTAAAGCAATTAGCCTTGTCGGCCTCTATCTTCTCATGAATATGTTTCATACCCTTGTCATTTCTTTGGGCATCAATAATCCTTTGCAGAAGAATTGACTCAAGCTTCAATTGGGTTAGAGTTCCATGTTATACCATTCCCAGATTTAATTTTTCCATCTCCTGGCATAGTGTGGTGTTAGAGGTCCCCATTGTAAGACAATGGCAGGAAGCCTTACGACTAAGTGCATCTGCCACCACATTGGCTTTTCCTTGGTGGTAGTGGATTTCTAGATCATAATCCTTAATCAGCTCAAGCCATCTCCGCTGTCTCATGTTTAGTTCTGACTAGGTAAAAATATACTTCAGACTTTTATGATATATATATAAATGGCAAGTATTTCCCAGCAGATAATGACGCCATATCTTGAGGGCATGAACAACTGCAGCTAATTCCAAGTCATGAGTTGGGTAACACTCCTCATGTCGGCATAACTGTCTTGAAGCATAGGCTATAACTCGTCCCTCCTGCATTAAGACACATCCGAGACCACTGCCTGATGCGTCACAGTACACGTCAAAAGGATTTTCAATGTCCGGTTGAGCCAATACCGGAGCAGTGGTCAATAATACCTTTAGCTGCTCGAAGGCTTTGTTGCATCTTGAGGACCAGTCAAATTTGGTATCGTTCTTCAACAAACTTGTGATGGGTTTCACTATCTTGGAGAAATCCAGAATAAACCTGCGGTAATAGCCAGCAAGCCCAAGGAAACTTCGAACTTGTTGTACTGTAGTCGGTGGTTTGCAGTCTAGAATATTCTTGACTTTGCTGGGGTCGACCGCAATTCCATTTGCAGACAATACATGTCCCAAAAATTGGATTTCCTCCAACCAAAACGCGCATTTACTAAACTTAGCATATAATTGGTGTTCCCTTAAGCATGTTAATACGATCCGTAAATGTTGAGCATGCTCCTCTTCATTCTTGGAATATATTAAGATATCGTCAATGAAGACCACCACAAATTTATCCAACTCGGGCATAAACACCGAGTTCATTAATATGTGAAGTGGGCTGGAGCGTTTGTCAATCCAAAGGACATAACCAAATATTCAAATAATCCGTACCGCGTAGTGAATGCGGTCTTGGGTATATCTTCGGGCCGAATACGAATCTGACGATATCCTGATCTAAGGTCAATCTTGGAAAATACCCGAGCTCTAGTAAGCTGGTCGAATAAGATATCGATCTGGAGCAGGGGGTACTTGTTCTTGATAGTGACCTCATTAAGGGGTCTGTAGTCCACGCACATTCGAAGTGCTTGATCTTTCTTCTTGACGAAAATTGTGGGACATCCACAAGGTGATGAACTAGGTCTAATGAATCCCCTCTCCAGTAGATCTTGTAATTGAGTCTTGAGTTCCGCCAATTCATTCGGTGGCATCCGGTATGACCTTCTAGAAATGGGAGCTATACCGGGCTTCAGTTCAATCACAAACTCTACATCTCTTTCTGGAGGTAATCCAGGCAGATCTTCAGGAAAGACATCCGGGAATTCACATACTACCGGAATATCCTGGAGTTCTGGCACAATAGCTTCATAGACTCGGCCAAATGGTTTAGCTGGAATAGCTACAAGGATGGACAAGAGAACTTCTTCATGGCCATGACTCAACCTGATGGTCCTTAAGTTAGTGTTGAGGATAGCTTTATGCTGGGCTAACCAATTCATGCCCAGAAGTACATCTATATCTTGGCCTTTTAAAACAATCATGTTGGTGGGAAATTCTCATTCAGCCTATGTTACTGGCACATGGAAGACTACTTCCTTGGTAAATATTTGTCCCCCAGGTGAATGTATAATAAACCCTTCCCTTGATTCAGTGCAAGGAATGCAATGCTTTTACACGAATTTCTTGCTTATAAATGTGTGTGAAGCACCAGAATCAAAGAGAATGACTGCTGGGTGATTGGCCACAAGAAACGTACCCATCATTATCGTCTCTCCTTCCGATGTAGTGGCCACTTGAGTATAGTAGATTCGTCCTGTCTTCTTGACATTTTTGCCCGCTGAATTATTAGCCATGTTCCCTTTGCCTTGATTGGAGCTCCCAGAGTTCTGCTGAGTGTTGAATTTATTCTGCTTCGGGTATGGATAGTCTTTTATAAATTGACCAGACTTCCCACAGTTAAAGCAGCCAGTTGAAGAACTAGGGAGAGCGGAGAAACGAGTACTAGGGGCACTTGGCTGATTTGTAGAAGTTGGGGCAGTGGTAGGACGAATGAAAACATGCTGTTTGAACGGATAGGAGGGTGGACGAGGCGAAGAACGATTTTGATTAAAAGGTCAGATTACCCACCTGGTTCGCTTCTTAGGTCCCTGATTAGACCTGTCACCTCCAAATCCCTTGGACTTTCCATGACCTGTATTCTTAGCTTCTACGGCCAATGTCATACTGACGACTCTGTTGTAAGTAAGGTCCAGGCAAGTAGCCATTTTCCTATGGAGCCTATCGTTGAGTCCCCTCATGAAGCAATTATTTTTCTTCAGATCAGTATTAACTTGGTCGATGGAATACTATGATAAATGATTGAACTTGTTGAGATACTGCATTACAGTATCTCCCCCTTGCTTTAGTCGAATGAACTCCTCCTGTTTCATGTGAAGCACCCCCTTTGGAACATAGTGTTCGCGGAATGCTAGCTTGAATTCATTCTAGATGATTTGATGTCCGGCCGGTTGAATTGCTACAAAATTTCCCCACCACGTACTGGCCGGGCCTCTTAGTTGTTGGGCAGCAAATAATGGCTTCTGTGTTTCTGTGCAGCGGACTAACCCAAACTTTTGCTCCATTACCCTTATCTACTCATCAGCTTCAAGAGGGTCTTCGGCTTTAACAAAGAGTGGAAGACGCGTCTCGGAGAATTCCAAGTACGAGGTTTCGCGTGGTCCTTGTGGAGGAATTCTCCTGCCATGCTGTTGAAACTGATTACCCGCCATCTCGTGTAAGAAGCGGGTATTATCTGCGGTAGCATTGACCAAGGCAGCGATAGCCTCGACTAATATCGGTGGTACAGGCGGTGGGTTGGGAGTTTCTTCCCGACCACGGGAAGTTCCTGCACCGTCGTGCGCGCGAGTCCGTGATGGCATCTGAGGCAAAGAAACATTTGGAAAAATATAACATGCCAGTACATACCATCATATTACATAAGTATTATATCTAAACTATATTATTCTAGTCTTCATCGTCTTTGGTTGCTTCACTGCCTGCTACAGGAGATCGCTCGTCAGCCAGGTTCATAGAAGGAGGGGGCTTAAAAAGATCCAACTCCCCCTTAGGTCTTGCATTTGCTATTCCCGAGGGTCCAGCTTCCATTGCAGCAGCGTCAGAAGGCAAATCCGGGTGCAGCCGACCATACAGTACATGTACTTCCTCATGTAATGTATTGCAGTATGCTTGCAGGTTATCGATGGCCATGCTAAGCTCCTCCACATGAGCTCAAGCTTTGGCTTCGCGTTGCCAAGCGATCGAACGTGAGTTAATGGCCCAATCAATGGCCGAATCCCGTTTGAAGATCTCAAACCACAAGCGGCCGACTTCAACTGACAATTCAGCGATACACTGACTGTCCTGCTCCCGTGCCCTGTTCCGATGGCGTAGCTCTGATCGGAGTTGCTCCACCTTAGCTTCCAGGTCTCCAATAGGGTCGTTGGAGCCACTACTGCTCCCTTCATGTCTGGGGGCTAGCTGATGACGAGGCACGCCAATAGGTCCAGTGGACTTGCGCGCGGTTTTCCTCGTACGTGCCATATCTCCATAAGAGGGGAAAATTTATTAGTATTATTTTTAAAGATGATGCATGCATAACCCAATAATTATGGAATCAACTTTCGTTGATCCCCAACTTTCTATATATTGCACTCTATTACCTAGTCTTATAAGATAAGAATTCCAGAAAGTGGCAAGGTAAGAATGAAAGAATATTTCTAGATAAGTATTTGAACTTTTTTGAAGTGCTTCAAAATATCTGAAGAGATGGGCTTCGCTCCGATACGAGCTGTGATAGAACCTCCCAAGTTATTAGGCCCACCTACAGCTGTCCTTGTCCTACGGACCTTGGACAACCCTGTAGATGCACATAATTACTTGACAAGTTCGGTATATGTATCCTTATTTCCTCGCCCAAGAGCACTTCACCCGTCACACAGATACTACAACACATCGGAGGAACGAATAAGCGGAAGCAATTACAATAACTTAGTTTACAATTATTCAAATATAGAGAAAGATTATTATAGTTATTATAGAACCAGGGTCTTTGAGTGCATAAGTATTATTACAGACTTGGGAGGCAAAAACCCCTCCCGTATAAAAGTATATTGTTTATCAAGTGGGGGGCCAACTTTCTCCCGTGACTTCACTGCTGTGATTCTTCCTTGGGCACCACCTTAGAACAAAAACAGTAAAAGTCTGCTGTTTCCTCACCTACAACAACATGGGTTCGAAAACTCTGAGTACTAAGTGTACTTTCGCAAGTCTTACCCGTCAAAATAAAAGACTCTCAAGGATATGCTGGCTTGAGGGAGTCAAGGTAAGGTTGATCAAATATCAAGACTCTGTTTGCAAAAATGCTTACTAATAATGGATCCTTAAAAATCCAGTTTTATTAGCAAGTTAAGTCATTAACTAAATCTAGAGTTCCTTCTACCCTAGTTCAAGCACTTGGCCTATACTAGCCATCTTTTATCACCCCTTTTAGTTCACTGGAATGCTACGTGTAAGTCAGTGACCAAGTCTTCATGTCCGAGAAGTAACGACAATCCGAATCGATTAATACCCAGCTGGGGATCTCCAATCACACGACATATGTAGCACTTAACCCTTGCATATGTCAACTTGCCACCGGGTTTCTTAAGACCAGACCGGGTTCACGCCAACTGAGAGCACAGATACACCACCATCTAGCCTCTTGCCATGGAGGGTACACGCTAATCTCGCCATCTCTCCACTCCCATTGCGTGTTGGCCTTTCTGGTATTAGTCTGCCCAAGGCAAAGCTTACCCATGATGAGGCATGTGACCAGTTAAAAGGTCCTTGATCATCAAGCCTACATCGACACGGTCCTTAACCGACTCAAACGGAGACACTACACCGAGACTCTCTTCTCGTGCAAGTCACCCGTCCGGTCTCAGCTTTATCATTTAAACCCAAAGTTCAGTACCTGGCAGAGGAACATCTTTTCCGATGATGAACCCATCACGGCCATGATGGATCCACCATCAAGTTTTTATTTTTGAAAACATCCCCTTCCCTTTGAAGCATCACCTTTGGTTTAAAACAAAACTTTTTTGTTTGCTAAAGCAAGACTAAGCATTAGAAAACCTTTTAATAAAACAAGTAATTCAAGGAATGGTAAACAGTTCCAAGGAAGGAAATGCATCAATTGGTTTAGCACGCAACTCCTATCACCTAATGCATCATATCAAGTGATAAAACTTTGAAAACAGCAAGGAGGTGGCAAAAGCAACGGGGCTTGCCTTGTTTTGTAGGTGAGTCGGGCTCTGTTCCACAGATATCAAAATAAAAACAGTTCCCGGAAGGTGGATTCTCAGGTGGTGGTGTAGCTTCTTCTTCTTCAACCACTACTTCTTCCTCATTCTCTATACATAACCATATATAACCATGAATACTCATGTGATGCTTATGAAAATGCAATGATAATAAGGGTATATCAAGTTATGTCTTGAATACAATTTTCCTTCATGGTAAACTAGGGAAACTAGGGTTTTTAGAGTCAGTATCATATTTCCTTAAGGCAATTATTACCTAGCAGGCCAGGGTTTTGGGTTTAGGAATCAAACAATGTCCAAAACATGTCAAACTTTACCCAAGGGTTCTAAGTACCATATTGGACTTATCTAAAAAGTTTTGTGATTTTTGGAGTTACCAAGTATTTTCTAAAATTCCAAAGGTATAGGTTTAACCTCTTTTAAATACTGAATAATTCTTAGTTTAGGCTAAAAATATTGGAACTATTTTTATTAAATACTAGAGAAATTTAGGAGTCCAATAAAATTGGTCTCATATTTTTATTATTTTTCTACAATTTTCCATGAATTCTCTAACCCTAGCAGAAAAAGAAAAAGAGAAAGTATAAACACTAATGGACTCAATCTGGCCCGAGCCGGCCCACGACAGGCAAAAATGCGCCCGCGTTGATGACTTTGCACAAAGGCCCCTGGCGATTTAAACAACTTGAACAGAGTCCGTAGCACTATTTCCATGAGTCACTGACAATTGCACTGAGACCCTCGCACTTCTATTCCTTCACAACGCCAGGTCCACAATGCTGAACGGTAGAGCAGTGGCTCCGGCGAGCCTGTACCGGCCGAATAACACAACGATCGGCGCTCAGGTATGGCTGACACCTAATTCAATCCCTAATGACCATTTCCCCTCAACCAATTGCACCAATTTGGGTCAGAATTTCTCTGTCCACGGTGATGGCGCGAACTACGGATGAACCAAGGCGTTCCCGGTGATCTTTCGCGTTCTAGCTCAATTGGCCGGGTCGAGAAGCATCAAGGGCACATAAGGGTACTGAAACAAGGGAACAGAGGGCATGAACGGACCTGTAGAGTGTTGGCCACGACGAGCTTACACGCGGTGGCGTGGAGAACCGAATTTGGGGAAGAGAGAAATTGGGAGGCTCTGGTGGATAATCCGAGGTAAGGACCAATGCGTTGGATGCGTAATTACCTAGCGGAGTTCACTGAGGCAACAATTTATAGGATTCATGAGCGGTGGTGGCTAATTTGGAGAAGAAGCGCGGCGGTCGGAGAGAAGGAAAGTCACTGGAGCAGGTGATATCGTGGCCTTCATCGTGGCAAGGCCATCGACAACGAATAGACATGCTAAGGCGATTCACTGCGACGTGGTTAAAGGGTCATAGCATGTCGCGATCATGATAGACGATGCATACCTCAACGACGGTCGCTTGGCCACATCGCCGGTGCCAGTGGGCAAGCGACAGAGCGGCCACAGTGTCCCGAGTTCATCCGCGATGAGATCTTTTTACCGTCGAGCGTAATCCACACATCCGAGACACGAATCGCGACGGCCAGCATGAATCCGGGCGGGGGATCGCTGGCGGCGAGGTTCAGTGCACCTGGGATATTTTTCAGGTACTGTACCATCAGACTTCTCATCAGAGCGCCTGACCGAGCGTTTTGCTAAGCTTAGATCTCTGATTCCTATATAACAACTTGTTAATCCACCTATAACAAAGTTGTTGGTCTACAATTCATCTACAATTTTGCTATAGCATCCCTAGTCAAACAATCACTGGTTTAAACTCAAATCTGACTCCAAAGTTCATTTGACCTTATTGTCAGTCCCGATTCAGTTTTAGGGTGGTCTGACAGCCAGACTTCAAACCTATTTATCTCCTATTTTTGTACAACACCAAGGCTTAATCACTTAAGCAAAGTTGTACTCCTAACATAGCTCTACAAAGTTTATGTGTTGACCTAGGGCAACTTCCTTATGAATTGGGAGATATAGAGCTCCAAAGTTGACCCTATTCAGTGAATTTCAGACTTAGGCATATATGGCTTATGGGGTGCTTTTTGCAAATAGGCCCAAATTGCACTATTCAACTTGCAAATTCTCCAATATGAAAGATAGTGGGTTTGAGGTGCTATTTTACTTTGATATTTACACTTTGGTCCAAAAGTACCTAGGATTTAGAGTTACCCCCCTAGGGTTCCAATTTAGGGTTTTCCAGGGGTCTTTTTAGGGTTTTGAGTACTTTAGGGTTCTAGTGCCACTAAAGTTCATCAAAGGTGATATCTTATGAACATTTATCAGGGCTTATGAGATCTTTACTCATTTTGGCTTCATTTTCATCTATAAGCCCTAATTTGGGGTTAAGTACCCTGCCTTAGGGTTAACCACACATCAAGTCACATCATTACAACTTGTTTGAAATTTTTACCTAGTGAATGCATTCTAGGTGTAACAAACACATGATATGCCAATGCTCATGATGTCATGCTCAAGTTTTGGTGCCAGTAACACCAGGGGTGTTACACGTCCTCCACTCTTTGTTAAAGCCGAAGACCCTCTTGAAGCTGATGAGTGGATAAGGGTAATGGATCAGAAGTTCAGGTTGGTCCGTTGTACAGAGATACAAAAGCCGTTATTTGCTGCCCAACAACTGAGAGGCCCTGCTAGTACATGGTGGGGGAATTTTGTAGCAATTCAACCGGCCAGACATCTCACCTGGGATGAATTCAAGATAGCATTCCGTGAACACTATGTTCCAGAAGGGGTGCTTCACATGAAACAAGAGGAGTTCATTTGACTAAAGCAAGGGGGAGATACTGTAATGCAGTATCTCAACAAGTTCAATCATTTATCGAAGTACGTCATCGATCAAGTGAACACTGATCTGAAGAAAAAGAATTGCTTCATGCGAGGACTCAACTATAGGCTCCAAAGGAAAATGGCCACTTGTCTGGACCTTACTTACAGCAGAGCCGTCAGTACGGCATTGGCAGTAGAAGCTAAGAATACAGGCCATGGAGGTGATAGGTCTAATCAAGGACCTGAGAAGCGAACCAGGTTGGTAATCCGACCTTTTAATCAGAATCGTTCTTTGCCTCGTCCACCCTCCTACCCCTTCAAACAGCCTGTTTTCATTCGTCCTACCACTGCCCCACTTCTACAAATTAGTCGAGTGCTCCTGGTACTCGCTTCCCCGCTCTCCCTAGTTCTTCAACTAGCTGCTTCAACTATGGGAAGTCTAGTCATTTTATAAAAGACTGTCCATACCCAAAGCAAAATAAATTCAACAATCAGCAGAACTCTGGGAGCTCTAATCAAGGCAAAAGGAACATGGCTAATAATTCAGCGGGCAAAAATGTCAAGAAGACAGGACAGATATATTATACTCAAGTGGCAACCACACCAGAAAGAGAGCCGGTAATGATGGGTACGTTTCTCGTGGCCAATTACCCAGCAGTCATTCTCTTTGATTCTGGTGCTTCACATACATTCATAAGCAAGAAATTTGTGGAAAAGCATTGCATTCCTTGCACTTTATCAAGGGAAGGGTTTATTATCCATTCACCTGGGGGACAAATATTTACAAAGGAAGTAGTCTTCCATGTGCCAGTAACATTGGCTGAATAGGAATTTCCCACCAGTATGATTGTTTTAAAAGGCCAAGACATAGACGTAATCCTAGGCATGAATTGGTTAGCCCAACATAAAGCTATCTTCAACACTGACTTAAGGACCATCATGTTGAGTCATGGCCATGAAGTTCTCTTGTCCATCCCTGTAGCTATTCCAGCCAAACCATTTGGACGGGTCTATGAAGCTATCATACCAGAAATCCAGGATATTCCGGTAGTATGTGAATTCCCGGATGTCTTTCCTAAAGATCTGCTTGGATTACCTCCAGAAAGAGATGTAGAGATTGTGATTGAACTGAAGCCCGGTACAGCTCCTATTTCTAGAAGGTCGTACCGGATGCCACCAAATGAATTGGAGGAACTCAAGACTTAATTACAAGATCTACTTGAAAAGGGATTCATTAGACCCAGTTCATCGTCTTGGGGATGTCGTGCAGTTTTCGTCAAGAAGAAGGATCAAACACTCCGAATATGCGTGGACTACAGACCCCTTAATGAGGTCACTATTAAGAACAAGTACCCTCTTCCCCAGATCGATATCTTATTCGACCAGCTTACTAGAGCCCGGATGTTTTCCAAGATTGACCTCAGGTCAGGATATTATCAGATCTGTATTCGACCCAAAGACATACCAAAGACCGCATTCACTACGCGGTGTGGATTATTTGAATATTTGGTTATGTCCTTCGGATTGACAAATGCTCCAGCCCACTTCACATATCTAATGAACTCGGTGTTTATGCCCGAGTTGGATAAATTTGTGGTGGTCTTCATTGACGATATCTTAATCTATTCCAAGAATGAAGAGGAGCATGCTAAACACTTACGGATCGTGTTAACGCACTTAAGGGAGTACCAACTGTATGCTAAATTCAGTAAATGCGTGTTTTGGTTGGAGGAAATCCAATTTTTGGGACATGTATTGTCTGCAAATGAGATTGTGGTTGACCCTAGCAAGGTCAAGGATATTCTAGAGTGGAAACCACCAACGACAGTCCATCAAGTCCGAAGTTTCCTTGTGCTGGATGGCTATTACTGCAGATTTATTCTAGATTTCTCCAAGATTGTGAAACCAATCACAAGTTTGTTGAAGAATGATACAAAATTTAATTGGTCCTCAAGATGCAATAAGCCTTCAAGCAGCTAAAGGTATTATTGACCACTGCTCCGGTATTGGCTCAACCGGACATTGAAAAGCCTTTTGATGTGTACTGTGATGCATCAGGCAGTGGTCTCGGATGTGTCTTAATGCAGGAGGGTCGAGTTATAGCATATGCTTCAAGACAGTTACGCCGGCATGAAGAGCATTACCCAACTCATGACTTGAAATTAGCAGTAGTTGTTCATGCCCTTAAGATATGGCGTCATTATCTGCTAGGAAATACTTGCCATTTATATACAGATCATAAAAGTCTGAAATATATTTTTACCCAGTCAGAATTGAACATGAGGCAGAGAAGATGGCTTGAGTTGATTAAGGATTATGATTTGGAAATTCACTATCACCCAGGAAAAGCCAATGTGGTGGCAGATGCACTTAGTCGTAAGGCTTCCTGCCATTGTCTTATAGTGGGGACCTCTGACATCACACTATGCCAGGAGATGGAAAAATTAAATCTAAAAATGATACAACATGGAACTCTGACCCAATTGAAGCTTGAGTCGGTTCTTCTGCAGAAGATTATTGATGCCCAAAGAAATGACAAGGGTATGAAACATATTCATGAAAAAATGGAAGCCGACAAAGCTAATTGCTTTAGAAAGGATGATCAAGGGATAGTATGGTTTAATGATCGCATAGTTGTGCCTAAGAATGCGGAAGTCCGCCAACAAATTTTAGATGAAGCTCATCTTAGTCGATATTCCATTCATCTCGGGAGTACTAAGATGTATCAAGGTTTAAAACAACACTATTGGTGGACAAAAATGAAGATTGAGATTGCACGCTATGTGGCGGAATGTGACACCTATAGACGTGTCAAAGCCATACATATGAAGACAACTGGACCACTGCAATCTTTACCTATCCCAACCTTGAAATGGGAGGATATCAACATGGACTTCAGTGTGGGATCACCCACTTCCTATCAAAGTAAAGTATACAGTGGTCGCATATGTGGAACTTTATATTGCCTGTATTCTCAGTTTACATGGAGTTCCAAAGACAATTGTGTTGGACCGGGGACCACAATTTGTATCCAAGTTTTGGGAAGAACTACACAAATCCTTGGGTACTAAACTGCTCCGCAGTTCGGCCTATCATCCTCAAACAAGTGGACAAACTGAGAGAGTAAATTAAATATTTGAAGACATGTTGCGAGCATGTGTCTTGGAGTTTCCGCAAAAATGGGATGACTATCTGCCTTTGGCGGAATTTTTGTATAATAATAGTTATTAAGAGCACTGTACGGGCGACGATGTCGGACACCCTTAAATTGGTCAGAACCTGGAGAACGGTGGTACTTCAGGCCTGACTTAGTCAAAGACACAGAAGCAAAGGTTCAATGGATAAGGCACTACTTGAAAGAAGCCCAAGTTCGGCAGAAAAGTTACTTAGACAAACGACACCGACCCTTGTACTTTCAAGTCAAGGATTATGTGTACCTGAAAGTATCGCTAATGAAGGATGTGAACCGTTTCGGGGTAAAAGGAAAGCTTGCACCTCGATACATTTATCCGTTTCCCATTATTGAACGATATGGACTAGTGGCATACTGACTTCAGTTGCGAGAAACATTGTCTACGGTGCATAATGTGTTCCATGTATCTGAATTGAAGAAGTGCCTTCGGGTTCCGGATCGAACCATTGATGCAGAGGATGTTATCTTAGAACCAGACTTGACCTATTCCGAACATCCTATTCGAGTCTTGGATCAGAAGAACAGGATCACCCGAAAAAGAACTCTTAAGTTCTATAAGATATAGTGGAACCAACATACTGAAGATGAAGCTACATGGGAAACTCAAGACTTCTTAGAAAAAAATTTCCCTGGCTTTTTAGCTTCATGTAACTTGTAAGATATGTACATTGAATTGTAAAGAAGAAGTAAATCCCATACCACCCCTGCCTTGTAAGACAATTAAGGAAATAAAGATGTGACACATTTCCTTTTCCATTACTTACCCTAGGACCTTAAATCTCGGGACGAGATTCTTTTATGGGGGGAATGATGTAACACCCCTAGTGTTACTAGCACCAAAACATGAGCATAACATCATCTACATTGACATTTCATATGGTTGTTACACCTAGAATGCATTCACTAGGTAAAATTTTCAATCAAGTTGTGATGTTAGGACTTGATGAGTGGTTAACCTTAGGGTAGGGTACTAAACCCTAAGTTAGGGCTTCTAGATGTAAGTGAAGCCCAAATAAGCTAAAAACCCCAAAAGTCATGATAAATATTCCTAAGGTATCACATTTAATGGACTTTGGTGGCACCAAAACCCTAATGTGCCCAAAACCCTAAAAACAAACCCTAGAAACCCTAATTAAAACCCTAAGGGGGTAATTGTAAATTTTGTGCACTTTTGGACCAAAGTGCAAATATCAAAGTAAAAGAGCACCTCAAACCAACTATCCTTCATGTTGGATAATTTGCAAGTAGAATAGTAGAATTTGGACTTAATTGCAAAAGTGTCACATGAGCATTATGTGGCTAAGTCTGAATTTCAGTTGAATGGGATCAACTTTAGAGCTTTATATCTCTAAATCCATTGGGATTTTGCCCTAAGTCAATATAGCAAACTTGTAAAGCTAAGATAGGAGTACAACTTTGCTTAAGTGATTAAGCCTTGGTGTTGTACAAAAATGGGAGATAAATAGGTTTAAAGTCTGGCTGTTAGACCACCTTGAGACTGAATACTGACTGACAGTGAGTTCTTATGAACTTTGGGCTCGATTCAAGCTCGAGGGAGTAAGCAAATGAGCAAGATCTCTGTAGTCAAATTGTAGCTATTATATAGAGCTACAACTTTGATACAGATAGATTAAGTAGTTGCTACATAAAAATCAAAGATCCTGGCTCCTGAAATCACTCTGTCAGACGCTCTGATGGTGCTTACCATGGTACAGTGACTGAATAAGATCACAGGTTCAGCCCCCCTCGCCACCGGAGATCTCGTGCCCGGATTCACGTCGGTGTTGTGATTCACGCCCGGTTGAACTCGGATAACGATCTCCGGTGAAAAATCAAGCGCTGGGGATGAGCTTAGGACACTGTTCCGCCCTGGCCGTCGTACCCACTTGCCTCACGGCCGGTCCAGATAACCTCGCCGGAGTTGGCCACCTGCCGCTCGGGTGCCACGTGCCTAGGTGCTCGACCACGTCGCAGTGACTTGCCTTAGCATGTCCGGTCATCGCCGGTGGTCAAGCCACGGTGATGTAACACCCCAGGTGTTACTTAAGGCCCTGGCTCAATACAAGCACTCATGGCCTATTATCACATGTGTTTAAGTAAAGTAGAAGGAGCACCAAAACTTTAGAAACCATGGATCAATTAAGGGATGTTCATGACAAAAGCAATACCCAAGAGTTTTATGCAATTATCACCTTGGACAAAAGAGGCTAAAACCCTAGACCCCCTTCTTGAGCCACTAGCCCCCAAACACTGGATTAATGGAAAGGATAAGCAAATGAACATTTCATGACTTAAACCCTTTACCAAAGTTTAAGTACATTATTATATCTACCAAATGCAGTAAGGGAAATGTTACAAAAAGACCCCTCAAAGACCCCAAATCAGCCCCCCAAGTGGAGGACACTATAGAGTAACTCACATTTTCTCTAAGTCAAAAATGAACCCTAATCTAAAGATCAGAAGTGTTCACCTATTTGATGGCGCCAAAACCACATGGTCTAAATAATAAAAAGGGGCCAAAATACCTAAGGAACACACTGGAAAAGTTTGAACCAAAACCAAGACCGTTTGACAAGAGTTGGCATGAGTTTTGTCTCGGATTGAACAGTGCAAACAGACAAGACTTGGCGCCACCATATCTTCCAAGCCAGACCAGATCTCCCCTTGGAACTCACATGAACTAGGTAGCTCTAGGTGCAGGGAAGAAATCTTGCACAAGCCATATGGCAAGATTCGCACGTTTGGGGGCTCAGCAGGCGCAAGAACTTGGGCAGAATAACACAGCCACGTGTTCGACACGCCCTGGCAACACCAGAGCACGCCCCAGCGCTCGACCCCGTGTGCGCCGCGCCGCACCTAGCCAAACCCGTGCCCACGCCCGCGCCCACGCCTATAAAAGCCATCCCGGCCTCGATCGTATGCCCACGCTTGCTCTCAACCTCGCCGGAGCGCAAGATCACCGGCGATCGCTCTGCGCACGGCGTGCCAGCGGCCGCCTGAGACTCGGCCACCGTAGACCGGCCAACCGAGCCAATCCCCGCCCCATCTGACCCTTAGGATAGCCTCTACGTACCTCGGTGAAGCTTCCAGAGCCAGGAATCGAACTCTACCTCACCGGAGACACCGAATCGACCTCGCCGGACTTCACCCGACCGCCGGCGCACGTAGACCGAGCTCCACGGTGAGCCTTTCTTCGATTCCTTGCACGGGTAGCATCCTTAACACCCTGTGAAGCTCCCTGTGCCCTTGGATTGAACTCTACCGCCATGAGCAAGCCGGAACACACACTGCCGACGAGCCCGCCAGCCTGCGCACGTGGCCCGAGCGATTCCGGCCATCCCCGTCGACGAGCCATACCTCGACGTGACTGCCAGGACCTCCCGAAGCTAACCCCGCCCTTCGCTGGACCTCCCTCGCCGTCGGTAAGCCACACCGCCCTGTTTACTTCCGCGGTTACTGTTTCAAAGGGGGAGGGACCTCGGGAAGAAAGGAGAAGAAGTCGGGGGGGGGTTTGAATAGTCAGTGACTCATGTGAATAGTCCCGCAGGGGCATAAGTTAAAGATTTGGTTTGGGAAAAGCCCAGGGGTCTCGGTGTAAACTGGTTTTTCATAAACCCTTTTAAACATTATTCATTTAAATGTAAATAGAGCTTATAAAATTCATAACTTCAGTTTTATTCAACCAAATTTAGTCAAACTAATTTTGCTAGGTTCTAAACATTATGAACTACTTAGGAAAAATACCAAACCCGCTAAGTACTGCAAAAAAATTTAAAGTTCAGATTTAAATAGCAAACTGACCAAAAGCTAAATAAAGAAGGGAAAAATAGCTACACTTTTAGACTGGGGTTATGAAACATTAGAGAGGTACTTAACCACTCCCTAGTCTGTTTAAAAATAATACACCCCTCATTGCACCAAATTAAGAAATGGTTTACCATTTAAACTCATTTTGGCTAAAGGTTAAAGAAAATAGAAAAGAGAGTTTAAAATACGAACCAGGGGGCAACCACATTTTTGCTAGCTCACTTATTTCACATAGTTCACTGGAAAATTTTGTTAGACGCTATGTTAGTACAAAAGAAATGCACTACCTTTTATTATATGAAAACAATAAAAACTTAGAAAAATCCTAGAAAAATAATCCTGAGGAGAACCCACCCCAATCCTTGGGATAACTAATAATATGCTAATATGAATCTAGGAAAAATAAAAGTTCTGTTGTTTGATATTTTTCAAATAACAAGTTAGTTATAAGTACCTTTTTGGCTTTAAACTTTAGAAAATCACAACTAAATACCCAATGGGTCTTTTTATGTGATTTTTGGCACAGAAGCTTATTATCACCTATGGAGCATGGCAAAAATAAAGTTTAGTCCAGAAACCGCACCCAAATTAGAGCTATAGTGTAAAGTGCCCATTTTCCTTTACTTTTGTCATTTTTGCCCAAGGAATATATGAATCATTTTCAACCTCAAACTTGTAGGATGAAACCCAGAGGTCAATGTTTATCCACTATAATTTTCTAACATTTTTGTAAAATTCTAACTTGCCATGGTAGTTCAAAAATACTTAATAACAAGCACAATAGGAAGAAAAATAGGAATTTTGGGAGAACAAGATAATGTACAACTAAAACCTTCTAAGAATCCCATGAAACCTAAAGATATGATTAAAGATTGTAAGTTCATTCAAAACCCTAAGGATGAATGAATGAAACCCTTAGGGCTAACAACGGAAACCCTAGTATACCACTATTTTAACACTGTTTCACTATGCTTAGTGTTTCCAAAATGCCATATCATTAATATGCATACATTTTATTCATTGCATTCAATAGATTGTAATCTCGCTGACGGGGAATACATCCTCGTTCCGGAGCAAGGAGTTGCTCAGGAGGTAACCCAGGAGCCAGCACCAGAGCCTGCCATCGAGGATCTGCCTGCCCCAGCTTTGGAAGGCAAGCCCCGGTTTTATGCATAACCGTTTATATATGCTATTTTACTACACTTAATGTTTGTAGGCTTGTACTGTGCACTTAAGTGTAGGAGTTGTCTAAAACCCTAGTTGCATGAACTCAGGATTCCTTTTGAGATGGATACTAGTATGCTAGGTCGAGTAGCTGCTTTACTAATTAGGGATCTCAGTAGAAGTCGAGTGATTTTTCTAGCACTCGCGCGAGGTCAGGCATTGGTTGTACCCATTTTTATATCAGAATGATGATGGTATGTGGACAACGGTCCATGGGGATGCGTTGTCTACGAGACGGAAATTGGAATAAGGATTAAGGTGTGGTACCGTGTGTCAAGCGTTTGAACGTACTAAGCACATGCCGAGAAATATGGTAAATCGGTAAGCCTAGTACCTGAGTTAACCTGGCAGCAAACTTTACCCCTCACACGACCTGAGAGGTGGTCTCCCATTCCGGTTATGGTGGGTACAAGTGCGGTCACTGCACGACGACAGTCGGGGTCAGTGAGGCATTATATGCCAAGGCGGTGAGCCCTGATCTGCTGACGGGGAATCGATGGGGACGGTTGATATGTGTGGGGACGGAGTGCCTCGCCATGTCATGTGTTTAGGTTTACCTTGCAAGGATGAAAACTCGATTCGAATCGTCTGCTTCTCGCAGCTAATTAATGAGACTGCTTGATCCATGCTGCTACATTGAGTAACAAGTGGAAATGTGTTGATTTGGCAAAATATGTTGATTGCTAAAAATGATTGCTACCATGTATGATTAGCTAGGTATACATTTAGTCTTAAGAGAGTCACACTAAAACTTGAAAAGCTAAATTTGATTTTAGACTCAGCTAGTGCTTTTGGCAAACCAAACCCCTCAGCCAAACAGCTGCATGTCTAGAGGTAGAGGAGTAGACTCCTCACACTAGGTAAGTCTAGCTGAGTATTAGTATACTCAGCCTTGCTTGTGGCATAATTTTTGACAGGTTCCCTGGAGGACATGGTTGCTGGAGTGACTTGGCCGTCCATCTTGCCACCGGGTTGGACAGTCGAGTGGGACCCTACCTCGGTAGGGGAGGAGCATGAGGAGTGATGGGCCAGGCTTCCCCATCCCTCTGTTCATTTACCGTTAGTTATATTCCACTGCATTCCGAACAATGATCACTACTTTTGATAAACTCCAAGGATGATGTAATAAATTAAGTACTCCTTAATGTATGGTTTTATGCTTTATTGTATTTGCTCTGTGCCTCACCTTCGAGTGAGGGCGTGGTACTTGATCCTGTTAGTGGCCTCGTCGGACTAGATCGGAGGGAGTGACGTTTTATTCCTATTTAAGTGTGGTCTAGCCTCTAAGGTGGGACTTAGGCACTTAAGTTGGAATAATTCGGGCGGTTTCGCCACAGCTGGTATCAGAGCTTGTACCACCACAGAGGAATCAATAAACCGTAATTTCCATCCTTTTCAAAAAGTAAAACTTGTTAGAAACCAATGTTGGATCAATCGGTAAGACAATAAGGATAGGGCTTAAAACACGAAGCCTTAGGATACTAGGTGGGTAGCTAGGTGGCTAATTGAATGTGCCCTCCGGGCTACGATAAGGGATGGAGATTTCTCTATCCCTATAAGTTGATGTGAGGTCGCTTAGGACGAGCATGCATGCATCATTTTATTCAAACTACTTGGTAAGTGGTCAAGAACTTTAAAAGCAATGAGGCATGATACTAAAAGATTAAGTAGACTCCAAGACCCCAACATAACCTTAGAAAAGCCAAGCATTGATTCTCTTTATTTTTGTAATTCTTTTTCTTTTTCGCTTATGCTTACCCTTACACAGATGACTTCTCACGAATCCTCAGAAGGAGGGAACACACATTCCCACACGGATGGACTTGCACGAGAGGGTTTTCCCCACATTTTGTGGGAGGTGCTGCAGGGAGCCGGTTATACGACACCTCCCCAGTATGCGGTGCAGTTGTTCGAGGAGCACCGGGTACCCCGCTGTAGGGTGAGGATGACCTTGGAGCCTCATCCCTTGCAGCCAGGCTGGCGTTTGTTGGACTCCGAGTCTTTTGGATTCAGGGCCGAAGATACTCTTGAGTCCATTGCTCTCCACGGGCTGACGACCTTTTGTGGCTTTCACCCCTTGGTGCTATCCACTCATCCCATTAGCTTAGTCCCCACCGAAAAGGAGGATGACCCAATGTGGAAGGACCGAGTAGAGCATGCCAAGGATATATGGGCTCTTTACCCGGGGCAGACTGCTCACCTGACGGTGCGATGCATGAATGCCCTGTATCGTCTACAAGCAGTGCGAGCTGAGACAATGTCCCAGCTAATGGGCTTGGTGGAGTCTACCAAGATCACCCTGGATAACCGGGAGGACCTTGTGGTAGACCTATCCACTAAGCTGGTGGAGAAGGACCTCCAGGTGGAGCAGATGGCCACCCAGATCCAAGAGCTTGAGGAGCAGGTAGGAGGCAGGGAGAACACCATCGAGGTTCTCGAAGATCAGCTCCTGAACACTCAGCAGCAACTTGAGGAAGCCAACCAGCACTTGGATATGCACCATCGGGGGATTCAGGACATGGAGGCCGAAGGGGCCGACGAGGATGTTGACATCGAGGGAGGAGAGGAGCCGGAGACGGCATCCAGCTTGGATACTGCTGGCTCAGGGAGACCACCTTCCCCTGAGTCTAGCGTTGCCTCGTTTGCCCATTAGGTTTCAGAAATAGGATTAGAAGTGTGCGGCAGTAGGACTCCTCGAAACTAGCTTAGCTTTTGCACCTTTGGGGGTACTAGGCTACAGAGAGAGTCAAGTATTTTGAGTACTGCTGTAACCGTTAGCAAACTCTTTTAGATGGAGGAAGGATGGATGATCTCTAATTGAGTTATGCAAATTTTTTTTTGTCATGTGGTATCTTTTATGAAAAATGCAAGGAAATGTTTGGCATCTTACAAACCTTGTCTTGTCAAATCTTTTATCTTGTGCGAACCCTGATGTCAAAAGTATGATATTAAGAACATCCTAAATTTTCAGATGGCGGGAAGAGCGCGCCATGGATAGAATGAGCGCATTCCTCCACCACCGCCGCAGCCGCCTACCATGCAAGAACTGATGGCTCAGCAGAATGAGATTCTGCGACAGTTGGCTCAGCGTCAGCCACCACCTCAGCACTATGGTGGTGGTGATCACCATCAGCATCCCCTAGCAGCGGCCACTTATCAGGAGTTCCTCAGCACTCAGCCGCCATTATTCACTCGGGCCGAGGATCCACTAGATGCTGATGTGTGGCTCAGGGTAGTGGAATCCAAATTTCCACTACTTAATGGAGTTTGTTCAGATGTGGCTAAGGTCCGTTTCACCACCCAGCAGCTTCGCGGACCCGCGTGGACATGGTGGGACCACTTCCTTGCTATGCAGCCAGTTGACCACGTGGTGGAATGGGGAGAGTTCAAGGCAGCATTCAGAGGGCATCACATACCAGCAGGCATCTTGGACCGCAAGCTCAATGAGTTTCTGGCACTCACTCAGGGGAATCGTACCGTGTTGTAGTACGCCCAAGCCTTCAATGACCTGTGTCAGTATGCAGGTTATCATGCAGACACTGATGAGAAGAAGAGGGACATGTTCAGGAGGGGCCTCAGTACTAAGCTCCGCGACCGTCTCAACACAGTCAGGGCTAACAGCTATAATGAGTTAGTCAACATGGCCATTTCTCAGGAGGACTGCATCACAGCTCGTCAGGTAGAAAAGAAGAGGAAGACCCCTACGATAGGACCTTTAGCTTAGCCTCAGCGCTTCAGGATTGTGTCCGACACTCAGAGTAGGGGACCTCAGCAGCAGCAAGGGCGATGGGTGATCCGGCCACAGTAGCAGTAGCAGGCACCCAACCGCTCTCAACCCCTAGTTCAGAGGAGCAACAACCAGCCACCACAGCAGTACCGTCAGGCCAATGACAACAGATGTTTCACTTGTGGCAGCACTGGACACTATGCCAAAAATTGCCCCAAGAACCAGCAGAGGCAGGGGCAGAATTCAAATCAGAACCAAGGCAAGAGGCAGAAGGTGCAAGTGAGATAAGGCAGGCTGAACTTCACCACTATGGCAGACATTCCAGAGGGAGCACCCGTTATGACTGGTATCTTTTCCGTTTTACATTATCCTACATTCATTCTTTTTGATTCTGGTGCATCACACAGTTTTATCAGTGCAAAATTTAGTGCCAAATGCCAGTTACCTTTCCATAACACGAATAGGGGCATTACAATTTCAACACCAGGAGGCAGGGTTGCCACCTATCAAATCAACAAGCAGGTGCCTATAAAATTGGGTAGCCTTATAATTAAAACCACCCTCCTTATTTTGGGATTGGATAGTGTGGATATCATATTAGGAACTGACTGGTTATCAAGGCATCAGGCAGTGATTGATGTCGCAGCAAGGGCCATTGAGATACACTCACCTACTTGTGGTGAGACTACGATATATTTGCCTAACCAGGGTTGTACCCGTTCCTATGCCTTCGCCCTGATAGAGTCACCTATTGAGAGGATTCCAGTGGTCTGTGAGTACTCCAATGTTTTCCCAGATGAATTGCCAGGGATGCCACCCGACAGAGACATAGAGTTTGCGATTGAGCTGCAACCCAGAACTGCACCTATATCCAAGAGACCCTATAGGATGCCTCCAGCAGAGTTGGCAGAAATGAAAAAGCAATTGCAAGAGTTGTTGGACAAGGGATTCATTCGCCCAAGTACTTCACCATGGGGATGTCCAACATTGTTCGTGAAGAAGAAGGATGAGAGCCTAAGGTTATGTGTTGATTACCGCCATCTCAATGTGGTAACAATCAAAAATAAGTATCCGTTGCTCCACATTGATGTATTGTTTGATCAGTTGGTGGGAGCCAAGGTATTTTCCAAGATAGACCTTCGCTCTGGCTATCATCAGATCAAAATCAGGGCCAGCGACATCCCGAAGACGACTTTCTCTACCAGATATGGACTTTATGAGTACTTGGTGATGTCTTTCGGGCTGACCAATGCCCCGGCATATTTCATGTATTTGATGAACTCAGTATTTATGCCAGAATTGGACAAGTTTGTGGTGGTCATCATCGACGATATCTTGGTCTATTCAAAGGATGAAGACGAGCATACTGAGCACTTGCATATCGTACTTCAGCGACTGCGCGATCATCGATTATATGCTAAGTTGTCCAAGTGTGAATTCTGGCTAAGGGAGATTAAATTCTTGGGTCACACCATTTCTCAGGATGGGATAGTAGTTGATCCTGAGAAAGTGTAGGAAGTAATGAATTGGAAGCCTCCTACCACCGTACGTCAGATTTAGAGTTTTCTGGGAATGGCAGGATATTATCGGCGATTCATCCCAGATTTCTCCAGGATTGCCAAGTCAATAACTGAATTGTTAAAGAAAGGAGTAAGGTATGAGTGGAGTCAGAAATGTGAAGATGCCTTTCATACATTGAGGCAGCATCTGACAATAGCACCCGTGCTAGCACAGCCTGACAACACCAAATCTTTTGATGTGTATTGCGATGCTTCAGGCACTGGTTAGAGTTATTGCTTATGCATCCTGAGCACTTAGGCCTCATGAGCAAAACTACCCCACCCATGATCTGGAGTTGGCTGCCGTAGTTCATGCTCTGAAGATTTGGAGACATTACTTGATGGGAGCCCATTGTAATATCTATACGGATCACAAGAGTCTCAAGTACATTTTCACTCAGGCTGATCTTAATATGAGGTAGAGGAGATGGTTGGAATTGATCAAGGACTATGATTTGGAAGTGCATTACCATCCGGGCAAAGCCAATGCTGTGGCGGATGCCTTAAGTCGAAAGGCCCAGTGCAACTGTGTAACGATGGACTCCAAGATTGCCACTCTGTGTGACAAATTGTGCAAGTTGAACATGGAAGTTATTTCCTCAGGTACCTTGAATTATATCTCAGTGGAGCCTACTCTGCATGAGTAGATAATCATGGCACAGATTGGTGACAAGGGTGTTCAAGTCATTAAGGAAATGCTCGAACAGAAGGTGGATAAGTACAAATGCTTCCGTCAGGACAACAAAGGAGTTCTATGGTTTGAAGACCGATTGGTGGTTCCTAAAAATCCAGAACTCAGGAAGAAAATATTGGATGAAGCTCATCTTTCCAAATTTTCCATGCACCCCGGCAGTAACAAGATGTATCATGATCTCAGATCCTTGTATTGGTGGACCAGGATGAAGAGGGAAATTGCTAAGTATATATCTGAATGCGACACTTGCCAGAGAGTCAAGGCTAGCCATCTAAAGGTAGCAGGTACCTTACAGCCCCTTCCCATACCATCTTGGAAATGGGAGGATGTTTGCATGGATTTTATTGTGGGATTGCCCAACACATCCCAACACCATGATTCTATTTGGGTCATTGTGGATAGGTTAACCAAGATAGCTCATTTCTTACCAGTACATACCACCCACAGGGTAGAGAAGTATGCAGAAATCTATATTGACCAGATAGTGCGTTTGCATGGAATACCAAGGACTATCGTGTCAGACAGAGGAGCACCGTTCGTAGCACGTTTTTGGAAGCAACTGCAAGAGTCATTGGGAACCCATGTGATAAGAGGCTCAGCATACCATCCTCAGATAGATGGACAGACAGAAAGAGTAAATCAGATTCTCGAAGACATGTTGTGAGCCTGTGTACTACACTATGGTAAGAATTGGGATAAGTGCCTTTCGTTGGTGGAGTTCTCGTATAACAACAACTACCAGTCTAGCCTAAAGATGGCCCCTTTTGAGGCCTTGTATGGGAGAAGTATGAGAGAAGGTGTAGAACACCGCTAAATTGGTCACAAGCTGAGGAGACGGAAATTTTTGGACCTGACCTAGTACTCGAAGCCGAGGAAAAAGTCAGAATCATTAAGAAGAACTTGGAAGCTGCTCAGGCCAGACAGAAGAGCTATCATGATAAGAGGAGGAAGCCTCTACAATTTGAAGTGGGGGATCATGTGTATCTTAAGGTGTCATCCACCAAAGGTGTTCAGAGATTTGGAATCAAGGGCAAGTTAGCTCCTCGCTATATTGGGCCCTATGAAATCAAGGACTTGTGGACTTGTAGCATACCAGTTGAAGTTGCCACCTCATATATCAGCAATTCATGATGTATTCCATGTATCTCAGCTGCGAAAGTGTGTCCGCTTACCCACGGAAGTGCTACCTGAACCAGAATTGGAGATCGAACCAGACTTGTCTTATCAAGAGCACCCTGTCAAGGTATTGGACCAAAAGGAAAGATCAACTTGAGCAAGGTCAATCCTAATGTATAAGATTCAGTGGAGCAACCATTCAGAAGAAGAGGCTACGTGGGAGACTGAGGATTTTCTATGTTCTCGCTTCCCCGACTTTCTGCCTAAAGGAGTCGGTACGTAACCCAAAACACCACCCCCACCTGCCCTTTGAATCTAAATATAAGAAAAACCTAGATATTAAGAGTAGAATAAGTTGTGGAAATAACTCTAAAAGGACTTCCTTCTGAAGTTGCAAAGAGGATGACATTCGAAGAGCAGTCAAATAGAGAAACTTGGAGATTGCACCACACCAACACACCTTCTTGGTACCCCTCCAAAGGATCCCTACCCAAATCTCGGGACGAGATTCCTTTAAGGGGGGAGGGCTGTAACACCCCAGGTGTTACTCAAGGCCCTGGCTCAATACAAGCACTCATGGCCTATTATCACATGTGTTTAAGTAAAGTAGAAGGAGCACCAAAACTTTAGAAACCATGGATCAATTAAGGGATGTTCATGACAAAAGCAATACCAAAGAGTTTTATGCAATTATCACCTTGGACAAAAGAGGCTAAAACCCTAGACCCCCTTCTTGAGCCACTAGCCCCCAAACACTGGATTAATGGAAAGGATTAGCAAATGAACATTTCATGACTTAAACCCTTTACCAAAGTTTAAGTACATTATTATATCTACCAAATGCAGTAAGGGAAAAGTTACAAAAAGACCCCTCAAAGACCCCTAATCTAAAGATCAGAAGTGTTCACCTATTTGATGGCACCAAAACCACATGGTCTAAATAACAAAAAGGGGCCAAAATACCTAAGGAACACATTGGAAAAGTTTGAACCAAAACCAAGACCGTTTGACACGAGTTGGCATGAGTTTTGTCTCGGATTGAACAGTGCAGACAGACAAGACTTGGTGCCACAATATCTTCCAAGCTAGACCAGATCTCCCCTTGGAACTCACATGAACTAGGTAGCTCTAGGTGCAGGGAAGAAATCTTGCACAAGCCATATGGCATGATTCACACGTTTGGGTGCTCAGCAGGCGCAAGAACTTGGGCAGAATAACACAGCCACGCGCCCTGGCAACACCAGAGCACGCCCCGGCGCTCAGCCCCGCGCGCGCCGCGCCGCGCCCAGCCAAACCCGTGCCCACGCCCGCGCCCGCGCCTATAAAAGCCATCCTGGCCTCGACCGTATGCCCACGCTTGCTCTCAACCTCGCCGGAGCGCAAGATCACCAGCGATCGCTCTGCACACAGCGTGCCAGCGGCCGCCCGAGACCCGGCCACCATAGACCGGCCAACCGAGCCAATCCCCACCCCATTCGACCCTCAGGATAGCCTCTACATACCTCGGTGAAGCTTCCAGAGCCAGGAATCGAACTCTACCTCACTGGAGACATCGAATCGACCTCGCCGGACTTCACCCGACCGCCGGCGCACGTAGACCGAGCTCCACGGTGAGCCTTTCTTCGATTCCTTGCACGGGTAGCATCCTTAACACCCCATGAAGCTCCCTGTGCCCTTGGATTGAACTCTACCGCCGTGAGCAGGCCGGAGCACACGCCGCCGACGAGCCCGCCGCCTGCGCACGTGGCCCGACCGATTCCTGCCATCCCCGTCGATGAGTCGTACCTCGACGTGACCGCCATGACCTCCCAAAGCTAACCCCGCCCTTCGCCGGACCTCCCTCGCCGCCAGTAAGCCGCGCCGCCCCGTTTACTTCCGCGGTTACTGTTTCAAAGGGGGGAGGGACCTCGGGAAGAAAGGAGAAGAAGTCGGGGGGGGGGGTTTGAATAGTCAGTGACTCATGTGAATAGTCCCATAGGGGCATAAGTTAAAGATTTGGTTTGGGAAAAGCTCAAGGGTCTCGGTGTAAACTGGTTTTTCATAAACCCTTTTAAACATTATTCATTTAAATGTAAATAGAGCTTATAAAATTCATAACTTCAGTTTTATTCAACCAAATTTAGTCAAACTAATTTTGCTAGGTTCTAAACATTATGAACTACTTAGGAAAAATACCAAACCCTCTAAGTATTGCAGAAGATTTTGAAGTTCAGATTTAAATAGTAAACTGACCAAAAGCTAAATAAAGAAGGGAAAAATAGCTACACTTCTAGACTGGGGTTAAGAAAAATTAGAGAGGTACTTAACCACTCCCTAGCCTGTTTAAAAATAATACACCCCTCAGTGCACCAAATTAAGGAATGGTTTACCATTTAAACTCATTTTGGCTCAAGGTTAAAGAAAATAGAAAAGAGAGTTTAAAATAAGAACCATGGGGCAACCACATTTTTGCTAGCTCACTTATTTCACATAGTTCACTGGAAAATTTTGTTAGACGCTATGTTAGTACAAAAGAAATGCACTACCTTTTATTTTCTGAAAACAATAAAAACTTAGAAAAATCCTAGAAAAATAATCCTGAGGAGAACCCACCCCAATCCTTGGGATAACTAATAATATGCTAATATGAATCTAGGAAAAATAAAAGTTCTGTTGTTTGATATTTTTCAAATAACAAGTTAGTTATAAGTACCTTTTTGGCTTTAAACTTTAGAAAATCACAACTAAATACCCAGTGGGTCTTTTTCTGTGATTTTTGGCTCAGAAGCTTATTATCACCTATGGAGTATGGCAAAAATAAAGTTTAGTCCAGAAATCTCACCCAAATTAGAGCTATAGTGTAAGGTGCCCTTTTTCCCTTACTTTTGTCATTTTTTCCCAAGGAATATATGAATCATTTTCAACCTCAAACTTGTAGGATGAAACCCAGAGGTCAATGTTTATCCACTATAATTTTTCTAACATTTTTGGAAAATTCTAACTTGCCATGGTAGTTCAAAAATACTTAATAACATGCACAATAGAAAGAAAAATAGGAATTTGGGAGAACGAGATAATGTACAACTAAAACCTTCTAAGAATCCCATGAAACCTAAAGATATAATTAAAGATTGTAAGTTCATTCAAAACCCTAAGGATGAATGAATGAAACCCTTAGGGCTAACAACTGAAACCCGAGTATACCACTATTTTAACACTGTTTCACTATGCTTAGTGTTTCCAAAATGCCATATCATTAATATGCATACATTTTATTCATTGCATTCAATAGATTGTAATCTCGCTGACGGGGAATACATCCTCGTTCCGGAGCAAGGAGTTGCCCAAGAGGTAACCCAGGAGCCAGCACCAGAGCCTGCCATCGAGGATCTGCCTGCCCCAGCTTTGGAAGGCAAGCCCCGGTTTTATGCATAACCATTTATATATGCTATTTTACAACACTTAATGTTTGTAGGCTTGTACTGTGCACTTAAGTGTAGGAGTTGTCTAAAACCCTAGTTGCATGAACTCAGGATTCCTTTTGAGATGGATACTAGTATGCTAGGTCAAGTAGCTGCTTTACTAATTAGGGATCTCAGTAGAAGTCGAGTGATTTTTCTAGCACTCGCGCGAGGTCAGGCATTGGTTGTACCCATTTTTATATCAGAATGATAATGGTCTGTGGACAACGGTCCATGGGGATGCGTTGTCTACGAGACAGAAATTGGAATAAGGATTAAGGTGTGGTACCGTGTGTCAAGCGTTTGAACGTACTAAGAACATGCCGAGAAATATGGTAAATCGGTAAGCCTAGTACCTGAGTGAACTTGGCAGCAGACTTTACCCCTCACACAACCTGAGACGTGGTCTCCCATTCCGGTTATGGTGGGTACAAGTGCGGTCACTGCACGACGATAGTCAGGGTCAGTGAGGCATTGTACGCCAAGGCGGTGAGCCCTGATCTGCTGACGGGGAATCGATGGGGACGGTTGATATGTGTGGGGACGGAGTGCCTCGCCATGTCGTGTGTTTAGGTTTACCTTGCAAGGATGAAAACTCGATTCGAATCGTCTGCTTCTCGCAGCTAATGAGACTGCTTGATCCATGCTGCTACATTGAGTAACAAGTGGAAATGTGTTGATTTGGCAAAATATGTTGATTGCTAAAAATGATTGCTACCATGTATGATTAGCTAGGTATACATTTAGTCTTAAGAGAGTCACACTAAAACTTGAAAAGCTAAATTTGATTTTAGACTCAGCTAGTGCTTTTGGCAAACCAAACCTCTCAGCCAAACAGCTGCATGTCTAGAGGTAGAGGAGTAGACTCCTCACACTGGGTAAGTCTAGCTGAGTATTAGTATACTCAGCCTTGCTTGTGGCATAATTTTTGATAGGTTCCCTGGAGGACATGGTTGCTGGAGTGACTTGGTCGTCCATCTTGCCACCGGGTTGGACAGTCGAGTGGGACCCTACCTCGGTAGGGGAGGAGCATGAGGAGTGATGGGCCAGGCTTCCCCATCTCTCTGTTCATTTACCGTTAGTTATATTCCACTGCATTCCGAACAATGATCACTACTTTTGATAAACTCCAAGAATGATGTAATAAATTAAGTACTCCTTAATGTATGGTTTTATGCTTTATTGTATTTGCTCTGTGCCTCACCTTCAAGTGAGTACGTGGTACTTGATCCTGTTAGTGGCCTCGTCGGACTAGATCCGAGGGACTGACGTTTTATTCCTATTTAAGTGTGGTCTAGCCTCTAAGGTGGGACTTAGGCAGTTAAGTTGGAATAATTTGGGCGGTTCCGCCACAGGTGAAAGCCACGAATCACTTGCGCTAGTAACCACTCCTCTCTTCGGCCGTCGCGCGTCTTCTCAAAATTAGCCGCCACCGCCGATGGAACCTATAAATTGCTGCCCCACTGAACTCCGCTAGGTAATTACGCATCCAACACACCAGTCCTTGCCTCGGATTATCCACCAGAGCCTCCCAATTTCTCTCTTCCCCCAATTCGCTTCTCCGCGCCGCCGTGAGCTATCACGTCGTGGACCGCCGTCTCAAGGTCCGTTCACACCCTCTATTCCCTCGTTTCAGTACCCTTGTGTGCCCTTGATGCTTCTCGACCCGGCCAATTGAGCTAGAACGCGTAGGATCACCGAGAACGTCTCGGTTCATCCGTAGTTCGCGCTCTCACCGTGGACAGAGAGATTAGGAGCTAGAACTTTGCAATTGTTTGAGGGGTAATAGTCATTAGGGGTTGAATTAGGTGTTAGCCATACCTGAGCGCCGGTCGTTGTGTTTTCCGGCCAGTACAGGCTCGCTGGAGCCACTGCTCTGCCATCCATGGTCGGGGACCTCACCCTGCGAAGGAATAGAAAGGGAAGGGCCAAACTGTGAATGTCAGTGACATAGAGAAATAGTTCTAAGGACTCCTTATGGGTTTTTCAAATTGACAGGGTCCTCTGTGCAAACCTGGCAACGCGGGCGCGCGCGGGCACGTTTCGCCTGCCGTGGGCCGACTTGGGCTGAATTGAGCCCAACACTGTTTACTGTTTCTCCTTTTCTTTTTGCTGACAGATTAGAGAATTTGTAGAAAATTATAGACAAATGCTAAAAATATGAGACCAATTTTGTTGGACTCCTAAATTTCTCGAGTATTTAACAAAAATAGTTCCAAGATTTTTAGCCCAAACTAGGAATTATTCAGTATTTTAAAAAGGTTAAGCCTATACCTTTGGAATTTTAGAAAATACTTGGTAACTCCAAAAATCACAAAACTTTTTAGGTAAGTCCAATATGGTACTTAGAACCCATGGGTAAAGTTTAATATGCTTTGGACATTGTTTGATTCCTAAAACCCAAAACCCTAGTCTTCTAGTTAATAATTGCCTTAGAAAAATGAGATACTAACCTAGAAGACCCTAGTTTCAGTAGTGCACCGTGAAGGAAAATTATATTCAAGACATAACTTGATATACCCTTATTATCATTGCATTTCTATAAGCATCACATGAGCATTCATGGTTATATATGGTTATGTATAGAGAACGAGAAAGAAGTAGTGGTTGAAGAAGAAGCTACACCACCACCTGAGAATCCACCTGCCGGGAACTGTTTTTACTTTGATATTTGTGGAACAGAGCTCGACTCCCCTACAAAACAAGGCAAGCCCCGGTGCATTTGCCACCTCCTTGCTGTTTTAAACTTTTATCACTTGATATGATGCATTAGGTGATAGGAGTTGTGTGCTAAACCAATTGATGCATTTCCTTCCTTGGAACTGTTTACCATTCCTTGATTACCTGTTTTATTAAAAGATTTTCTGATGCTTAGTCCTGCTTTAGAAAAACAAATGTTTTGTTTTAGGCAAAAAGGTGATGCTTCAAGTGGAATGGGATGTTTTCAAAAATAAAACTTGATGGTGGATCCATCATGGTTGTGATGGGTTCAACATCGGACAAGATGTAACTCTACCAGATACCAAGCTTTGGGTTTAAATGATAAAGCTGGGACTGGGCGGGTGACTTGCACGAGAAGAGAGTCTCGGTGTAGTGTCTCCGTCTGAGTCGATTAAGGACCGTCTCGATGTAGGCTTGATGATTGAGGACCTTTTAACTGGTCACATGACTCATCATGGGTAAGCTTTGCCTCGGGCAGACTAATACCAGAAAGGCCAACACGCAATGGGAGTGGAGAGATGGCAAGAGTAGCGTGTACCCTCTGTGGCAGGAGGCTAGACGGTGGTGTATCTGTGCTCTCGGTTGGCGTGAACTCGGTCTGGTCTTAAGAAACCCGGTGGCGAGTTGACATATGCAAGGGTTAAGTGCTACATATGTCGTGTGATTGGAGATCCCCAGCTGGGTATTAATCGATTCGGATCGCCGTTACTTCTCGGACATGAAGACTTGGTCACTGCCCTACACATAGCATTCCAGTGAACTAAAAGGATTGATAAAAGATGGCTAGCGTAGGCCAAGTGCTTGAACTAGGGTAGAAGAAACTCTAGATTCAGGTAATGACTTAACTTGCTAATAAAACTGGATTTTTAAGGATCCACTATTAGTAAGCATTTTTTCAAACAGAGTCTTGATTTTTTATCAGCCTTACCTTGACTCCCTCAAGCTAGCATATTCCTTGAGAGTCTTTTATTTTGACAGGTAAGACTTGCGAAAGTACACTCCGTACTCAGGGTTTTCGAACCCATGTTGTTGTAGGGGAGGAAACATCAGACTTTTGTTGTTTTTGTTCTAAGGTGGTGCCCAAGGAGTAGTCTCAACAGTGAAGTGGTTGTGGGAGGATGTTGGCCTCGCTTTTGAAAAACAATATACTTTTATGCGAGAGGGGGTTTTGCCTCCTAAGTTTGTAATACTACTACTTATGCACTCATACACCCTGGTTCTGTAATAACTATAATACTCTTTCTCTATATTTGAATAAATGTAAACTAAGTTATTGTAATTGCTTCCGCTTATTCGTTCCTCCAATGTGTTGTAATATCTGTGAGACGGGTGAAGCGCTCTTGGGCAAGGAAATGAGGATACGAATACCGAACTTGCCGAGTAATTATGTACATCTACAGGGTTGTCCAAGGTCCGTAGGACAAGGACAACTATAGGTGGGCCTAATAACTTGGGAGGTTCCATCACAGTCCCCGCCTCCACTCTCAGTCTCTCTCAAACCCTCTAGCGATATGGAAAGTGTCGCCTCCCTCACCGCATCCATCATCTCCCTCACCACCCCTATGCCACCTCATTCGGTCCTCTGGGCCTTTGCCCTCTAGCTTAGGTAAGTCGGTAATAAGTTGTTCCTCTGGTGGTGCTCTCTTGCTCGTGTCGCCTCTGGATCTAGTTCAAAACCCTAAGTTTGGTGCTTTGATCTCCAACTTCTATTCTTCTTTCGGTTTCATTCCAACTTCGGTTGCGTTGATTCTCTATGGCTCCATGTACCGGTGCCTAACCGTGCTTTAACCCTAATCGTCATGTCGTCGGGGTTGGATTTGGTGCTTCGGCATTGGTAAGTTGCTAATCTTTTGCTTGTGCTTGTGATTTGTGTTTGCTGCCTCTAGATCCATGGTCGAACCGACGAAACCTAATCTAGTGCCTTCTGTTCTGTGTTTGCAGCCGTGAGGGACCGATCTATGTTCGAACCCTAATCTAGTGCCTTCTTGTTCTGTGTTCGTAGCTGTGAGGGAAGGATCTGGTGCTCTGGCTTTGGTGAGTTGCTAATCTTGTGTTTGTGCTTGTGATCTATGTTTGTGCTCCCTAATCTAGCGCCTTCTTGTTCTGTGATTGTAGTCACGAGGGACTGATATGGTGCTCCGGCTTTGGTAAGTTCTAAATCTAGTGCTTGTTCTTATGATCCATGCTTGTGATCTATGTTCGAACCCTAATTTATTCAACTGCCTTCTTATTCTGTGATTGTAGCGGTGAGGGACCGATATGGTGCTCCGCCTTTGGTAAGTTCTTAATCTGGTGCTTGTTCTTATGATTTGTGCTTGTGACATGTGTTCGAACCCTAATCTATTCTACTGCCTTCTTGTTATGTGATTGTAGTCGTGAGGGACCAATCTGGTGCTCTGACTTTGGTAAGTTCTTAAGTTGGTGCTTGTTCTTGTGATCTGTGCTTGTGACCTGTGTTCGAACCCTAATCTATTCTACCGCCTTCTTGTTCTGTGATTGTAGTTGTGAGGGACCGATTTGGTGCTCCGACTTTGGTAAGTTCTTAATCTGGTGCTCTGTGCTTGATGGCCGAAGACGACACCGTGGCTGACCAAACTGGCGGCAATGAGGCTGCAGTTCCTTCAACTGAGCCCATCAATATAGGTCCTGACCCTGCTGTGGCAAAGGCTGAGGAGACAGACACACCTACTAGTTCTCGGGTAAGAAATAGAGCTTGGACATCTGATGTGTGGAATGACTTTGACAAGATATATAAGGTTGTTGATGATGTGAGGGTAAGGTGTCTGGATAAGTGCAAAGTTTGCAAGTGTGTTTTGTCTGCTAAATCATTTGGTGGCACTGGTCATCTTAATCGTCATAGAAATGCATGCAAACTGAAGCATGGCAGAACTGCCTTTGCCCAGTCCCTGCTCCAGTTTAATCCTGATGGTAGTGCTAGATTATGGGAGTACAATGCTGGTGTTGCTAGGTCTAAGATGTGTCGTTTGATATGTAGGCTTGATCTACCTATTTGCTTGGATGAATCATCTATTTTTGAAGAGTACATTAAAAAGGATCATAATCCTTGATTTTCTGTTGTCTCTAGACAAACAACCACTAGAGATATTAAAAAAATACTACAATGAATCACATGCTAACCTTGTTGACACATTTAAAAATTATGTTTCTTCAGTTACTATGACATTTGATATATGGTTTGGGAATGCTAAAAAGGATTAATTGAGTGTTGTTGTGCATTATGTTAATACTGCATAGGAATTGGAAAAAGGATAATAGGACTAAGGCTAATTGATGTCTCACATAGTGGTGAAAACATATCTGAGAGAATAATTGAAGTGTTAAAAGACTGATCTTCATGATAAAACCTTTTCTATTACCCTGGACAATGCTTATGCTAATACGGTAATACCTCTGCTATGGTTAGACTTACTCATGTACTTAATGGTTATGTTGGGTGTAGGATACAGTGACGCCTAAGAGGGGGTGAATTAGGCCTTCTAAAAACTATCTCTAAAGTAGGCCACAATTAAATCCCTAGAGCAAAACATATGCAAATAAAAAATCTAGAATGTGCAAACTAGGTTTTGTCTAAGTGTTGCTATCTCTACCGCAAGCCTAAGTTTCAATCCTAAATAATCTAACTAGAAAGGCGAGATTAAAACTTAAATACTTAATATAAATGCGGAAGGTAAAGAACAAGGTAGAGATGCAAACTCTCGTGGATGACGCCGGTATTTTTACCGAGGTATCCGGAACCACGCAAGGTTCTGACTAATCCTCGTTGGTGCCCCTACGCAAAGGGTAGCCCACGCGAGAGCCAAGCATCTCGGTTGAGTAACTCTGTAGAGAGCCACAGGCCTTCTCCACGCGCAAGTGGTGCCCCGCTTCCGACTCCTCTCAGACGCTCCCTGCCGTCTCCACTATCGAGATTCCAACCGAAACACCATGGGCCTTGTTCCCTCCGGTATACGGTGGCGGCCGTGACACAAACTCGGTTGTCGTGGTCTTGCAAGACTCTCGCCCCACTCGATACAATTATAACAACTCGCGCAAGAGTTGAGGGGTTGTGAGGTTTTTCTAAACTCACTCAACCAACTAGGATTCACCTAAAGCAAGCGCATAAGGAGTATAACTAACCTAAGCACTTCGCAAAGCACCTACGCTAATCACCGAGTGGTTCTATTAAGCACTTGGGTGTATGATCACTTGAAAATGTCTACAATATGTGTTGGTATGTTGCTTGGGTTCCCACACCTTCAAATGCCCGGTTGGTGGGGTATTTATGACCTCCACCACAATTCTAGTCGTTGGACAGAAAGCTGACTGCTCTGTCGTTGGGCGTACCGGACTGTCCGGTGCCCTGGCCACGTCAGCCGACCATTGAGGTCTGTAGCAGTCGATCGTTGGATCCGACCGTTACCCAGACAGTCCAGCGCTACATCCTCGAGAGCCCCTGGTTGTGGGCTCTCTGCGTAGACTGCCCGGTGTCACATCGGACATGTACTGTTCACTGTCCAGTGCGCCACCAGAGTGCTGGTTAGTTGCCCTCTTCATGGATTTCTTCACTGTTTCTTTTGGGCTTCTTTTGTTCTTGAGTCTTGGACTTCTACACATCTTTTAGGTCTTCTTTTAAGGTGTTGCATCCTCAGTGCCTCAGTCCAATCCTATTTGCATCATGTGAACTATAAACATAAACACTAGCAAACACATTAGACCACAAGGTTATGTTGATCATCAAACACTAAAATCACTTAGCCAAATGGCCTGGGGTTCATTTTCCTTACATTGGGGAATTTTTTTGCATCAAAGGTGTGCATGTCATATTATGAATTTGATTGTTAAATCTGGTTTAAAAAGGCTTCAACCTTATTTAGAGTCATTTAGAACTGCTATATCTTTTTTTAACTCTTCCAATCAACGCATTGCTTTATACAAATCATATTGCATTGCTAAGAATACACATACTCGTAAGTTTGGATTGGATATGGAGGTAAGGTGGAACTCCACTTACCTTATTCTTAAGCATCTAGTGCCTTACAGGAACACATTTGATGTGTTCATCCAAACTCACTACCCTAGAGCTGCAGTTGAACCTTTGCTTTTGTCTGATGATCACTAGTATGTTGCTGAAAAAAAATTGGTATTCCTTGAACTAATTTATGACTCAACCTGTGTTCTATCTGGTGTCTACTATCCAACATCTTCATTGATGATGCATCATATAATTTAGATTGCTAAACATCTAAATTCATATGAACAAGGTAGATTGCTTGCAAATGTTGTTTTTTCCTATGAAAACTAAGTTCCTTAAGGATTGGAGGGACATTCCACTTCTCTATTTTCATTTGCATTCATTCTTGATCCTAGAGCTAAATTGAGGGGCTTCAATAGAGTTCTATCTATTTTAGATGGTGTCACACACTATGATTATTCTGGTTATTTAACTTGTGTAAGAGCATAATTAACTGAGGTGTTTAACAAGTATGAAGCTAAGTTTGGTGAAGTGACCACAACTAGACCATCACAAACAACAAGAACTGGTAAGAAAAGGACTAATTGGGGTATGATATATGGTGATGATGATGATTTGTTTTCAACCCTAGTTGGTGGAATAGGTTCTTCTTCCAACCCCACTACATCTGCTTCTCTATACAGATACACTTTAGCTAGTGCTTTGTTGCAAGCGGCAAGCAATTGTGTAGGCTGGTTTTGAGTTATCAGCATATTTGGATAGTGATATTGTTTAGAAGTATGATGACGACTTAAATCTGTTGACTTGGTGGCATGATCACAAGCTGACCTACCCATCTCTTTCTATGTTGGCTAAGGATGTACTAATTGTGCCTGTCTCTACAATTTCATCAGAAGGTGCTTTCAATCTTACTGGCAGGATTATCGAGGAGCGTCGACTGACCTTGGAGATGGTCGAGATGCTGACCTGCATAAAGGACTGGGAGGAAGGGAATGCAAGGACACAACACAATGTTGAGAACAAAGAACTTAAGACTCATTCTCTAAGCTATATCTTGATGATGAATAAGTTCTAGTTGACACTCCAGGGTCCTCTCATGCTTCTCGATCTCAGACACCTACTGATCCACATCCACATGTGGATGACTGATCTTATTTAGCTAGTTTGAACTTTGAACTATGGTTGTGTGCCTGTGGCTGTAACTATACTACAATTCTGAACAATGTCTGTGATATATGTAATGTAACACCCCTAGTGTTACTAGCACTAAAACTTGAGCATAACATCATGAGCATTTACATTTCATATGTTTGTCACACCTAGAGTGCATTCACTAGGTAAAAACTTCAATCAAGTTGTGATGTTAGGACTGGATGAGTGGTTAACCCTAGGGTAGAGTGCTTAACCCTAACTTAGGGCTTATGGGTGAAAGTGAAGCCCAAATAAGTTAAAACCTCAAAGGACATAAGAGATGATCACAAGATATCACATTTGATTGACTTTAGTGGCACTAAAACCCTAAATGTGCCTAAAACCCTAAAAACAAACCCTAGAAACCCTAATTGAAACCCTAGGGGGTTAATTGTAAATTTTATGCACTTTTGGACCTAAGTGCAAATACCAAGGTTATAGAACACCACAAATCATGTGTTTCATACATTTGAGGATTTGTAAGTCAAAAAGTGGGGATTTGGACTTAATTGCAAAAAGGCACCTCATACACTCCATATGCCTAAGTCTAAATTCAGTGCATAAGGCTGACTTTGTAGCTCTATATTTCTAAATTTACAAGGAATTTGCCCAGGGTCAATACATCAAATTTATATAGCTACTAAAGGAGTATAACTTTGGTTAAGTCATCAGACATAAGTGCTATACAAAAGATGGAGTTAAATGGACTCAAAGTACTGCTCTCAGTCACCCCTGTAGCCTAAACTTTTACTGACCGTGAGATTTGATCAACTTTGGACTTGATTCAAGCTCAAAGGAGTAGGTAAATGAGCTAGGTCTCTAAAGTCGATTTGTAGCTGGATTATAGGACTACAACTCTGTTAAAGGTGGATTAGCAAGTTGTTACATGGAAATTTGAGATTTGGACACTGCAAACCATTCTGTCAGATGCTCTGAATGACTTTCTGATGGTACAGTAACAAAACAGATCATAGATTCAGCTCCCCTTGCCGCCGGCGACCCCCGCGCCTGGATTCACGTCGGCGATGCGATTCGTGCCCACTGGTGCCCGGATAACGCCTCGGGGTGAAAAGATCTTCACCACGGATGAACTTGAGACACTGTTCTGCCTCGGCCGCCGTGGCCGGTTTAGATAGGCTCACCGGAGTTGGCCGCCTGTTGATCGATTTCCATGTGCCTAGGTGCTCTAACATGTTGCAGTAACTCACCTTGGCGTGTCTGTTCATCACCGGTGACCTTGCCGCGGTGAAAGCCACGCATCTCTTGCGCCAGTGCTCTCCCCTCTCTCTGGCCGCCAGCGCGCCATGCCAAATTCACGAGCCACCACCCTCAGGCCCTATAAATTGAGCATGCCATCAGCTCCGTTAGGTAATCATGCACCCAAGGCACCAGCCCGTGCCTCAGATCGTCCACGAGAGTGCTCCAATTTCAAAGTTCCCCCAATTCAGTCAAAACTCCGCCGTGAGTGAGCTCACCGTGGCTAGCTCTCTACAGGTCCGATCATGCCTTCCTCGCTCTCGTTTCAACATCCCTGTGTGTTGTAGATGCTTAGCAGCCCGACCAATCAAACTAGATCACGCTAGATCCCTAGGAATGCTTTGGTGTGTCCGTTGATCACGCTGTCACCGTGGGTAGAGAGAGTAGGAGCTAGAACCTTGCAATTAATCGAGGGGAAACAATTGTCAGGGGTAGAATTAGGTGTCAGTCAAGCTAGAGCACCGGCCATTGCGTATCTTGGCCGGTACAGGCTCGCCGGAGCTCGGCTTGTCGCCGTCCACTGTCGTGGACTTGGCGTTGTAAAGAAAAAGAAAGGGGGGGTCTCAGTGTAAATGTCAGTGACACAAGCGAATAGTGCTAAGGGCTCTTTATGGGTTATTCGAACAGCCAGGGTCCTCTGTGCAAAGACGCTAGTGCGGCCACGCATGGGCGCGCTTTCTCCTGTGCATGGGCCGACTTGGGCTAGTTTCAGCCCATTACTGTTTATACTTTTCCTTTTTCTTTTTCTCTCAGACTTAGGAAATCCATAGAAAATTATAGAAAAATGATAAAAATATGAGACCAATTTTGTTGGATTCCTAAATTTCTCTAGTATTTAATAAAAATAGTTTCAAGATTTTTAGTCCCAATAAGGAATTATGTAGTATTTAAGAAGACCAAAACCTAGACCTTTGGAATTTTAGAAATTATTTGGAGACTTCATAAATCACCAAACTTTTAGGATGAGCCTAATATGATGTTTAGATCCCATGAGTGAAGTTTGACTTGCTTTGGACATTGTTTAATTCCTAAACCCCAAAACCCTAGTTCCTTAGGGTAAAATTGTCTAACCCTACTAGAATCTTGACCTAGAAGACCAAAGTCTCCCCGGTGCACCGCGAAGGAAAGTTGTATTCAAGGTACAACTTGGTGTATCTTTTCTATTATTGCATCTTCATAAGCATTACATGAGCATTCATGGTTATATATGGTTATATATAGAGAACGAAGAAGAAGTGACTGTTGAAGAGGAAGAGACTACTCCATCAACAGAAAATCCACCTGCCAGGAACTGTTTTTACTTTGATATTTGTGGAACAGAGCCCGCTCTCCTACAACACAAGGCAAGCCCCGGTGCATTTGCCACCTACTTGCTGTTTTAAACTCTTTATCACTTAAATGATGCATTAGGTGATAGGAGTTGGGTGTTAAACCAATTGCTGCATTTCCTTCCTTGGAACTGTTTACCATTCCTTGGTTATCTGGTTTATTAAAGATTTTCTGATGCTTAGTCCTGCTTTAGAAAAACAAATGTTTTGTTTTAAACAAAAGATGATGCTTCACCGTGGATGGGATGTTTTCAAAAATAAAACTTGATGGTGGATCCATCATGGCCATGATGGGTTCAACATCAGAAAAGATGTACCTCTGTCAGGTACCAAACTTTGGGTTGAAATGATAAAGCTGAGACCGGACGGGTGACTTGCACGAGAAGAGAGTCTCGGTGTAGTGTCTCCATCTGAGTCGATTAAGGACCTTGTCGATGTAGGCCTGATGATCGAGGACCTTTTAACTGGTCACATGCCTCATCATGGGTAAGCTTTGCCTCGGGCCGACTAATACCAGAAAGGCCAACACGCAATGGGAGTGGAGAGATGGCGAGAGTAGCGTTTACCCTCCGTGGCAAGAGGCTGGATGGTGGTGTATCTGTGCTCTCGGTTGTCGTGAACCCGGTCTGGTCTTAAGAAACTCGGTGGCAAGTTGACATATGCAAGGGTTAAGTGCTACATATGTCGTGTGATTGGAGATCCTCAACTGAGTATTAATCGATTCGGATCACCGTTACTTCTCGGATATGAAGACTTGGTCACTGACTTACACGTAGCTTCCAGTGAACAAAAAGGGTTGATAAAAGATGGCTAGTATAGGCCAAGTGCTTGAACTAGGGTAGAAGGAACTCTAGATTCAGGTAATGACCTAACTTGCTAATAAAACTGGATTTTTAAGGATCCACTAGTAGTAAGCATTTTTGCAAACAGAGTCTTGATTCTTGATTAAGCCTTACCTTGACTCCCTTAAAGCTAGCATATCCTTGAGAGTCTTTTATTTTGACGGGTAAGACTTACTAAAGTACACTTCGTACTCAGTTTTTTCGAACCCATGTTGTTGTAGGTGAGGAAACAACAGACTTCTGTTGTTTTTGTTCTAAGGTGGTGCCAAAAGAAGAACCTCAACGGTGAAGCCTTGGGAGGATGTTGGCCTCCCTTTTGAAAAACAATATGCTTTTATGTGGGAGGGGTTTTTGCCTCCTAGGTTTGTAATAATAATACTTATGTACTCTTATACCCTGGTTTGTAATAACTACAACACTCTTTCTATATGTTAAGGAAGGTAAATTAAGTTATTGTAATTCGCTTCCACTTATTCGTTCCTCCGATGTGTTGTAATATCTGCGTGACGGGTTAAACGCTCTTAGGCGAGGAAAAGGATACAGATACCGAACTTGTCGAGTGATTATGTGCATCAACAGGGTTGTCCGAAGTCCGTTGGACAAGGACAACTGTAGGTGGGCCTAATGACTTGGGAGGTTCTATCACATGTAAGAACACTAAATGAGTTGTGGGTTGTATTCTTTTTTTCTATCTAGGGTTTTCTCACAAGGGTGAGTTTTTAGCTAGATAGGTTTTTAATGAGGCAACCATTGCACTAAATAACTCAATATTAGTTATTTAGTATGATTTAACTGTGTTTTTGTGAATGTCTGAGATTCTGTCACACCCGGGTTTCGAGGCACCAAGACCCGGGCGCGAACATAATCACCAGGTGTGCTGGGACCAAGTCTCACACATATGATGAATCATGGCACAGGATCGAATGTCACATATTTACTACATAACAAGAGTTCTATACAAAATAAATAAATAATTACATTATAAGGAGACAACGGTCCAGCAACCCAAAGTTGACTGGGAGACGACGGCTTAGACCTCTCACGAACTCGTCACAACATCCTTCATGCGCCTCATCCTGCGGTACCTGTTCTTGCCCTGTGGGGGGTGTGAGACAGCAAGAGTGAGCTCACATACGTTCATAGCTCAACAAGTTGTGGGGAATAATGTGCATGAACTCGCCAAAGGTGGAAGCTCACGTGAAGTGTAAGGCTTACCAAAGAGGATGGTTGAAGCTGAGCATTGCTTTTAAAGTTGGTCAAAATTTTATTAGCAATTACTAAGTATAAGTAAATACCAACCCAATTAAGTAATAGAACAAAAGGAACAACATCACCTGCGATGCAATGCATATGACAAATTGAATTTAGTTCCATAAATTAATCATGTGAGGGTCCGAGCTGCTCATGACCGTGAGCACGACTAGTATACCAGTTTTACACTCTGCAGAGGTTGCGCATCTTTACCCACAAGTCATGTTACCCATCTGCCAAGGGATCGCGACTTCCCATACACCTCTACCGAGGAGGCGAGGCAGGGTAACACTACGAGGCCTTTACAAAGTTCCACTAGCTTCAGAAAACCCGCTACAGTTTATAGGAAGCTCCAATGCAGGGTTCTTGCCTGACCGCCATCGCAGCAAAATCAACCAAGGACCTCCCTACACTGACCACTCCCCTACTGCCCTTGCCCCTTTCGGGTAAGGTAGTCTTCCACTAGCTTTCCTAATTAATCAGCCAAGGGCGTCCCATTAAACCCTTGTGGTAGCACTGTTTTCCCGGGTGGTCGCTCCATGTTCCAATTAACATAATGATCTTATCATAAACAGTAAATAACAACTGATAATAAAAGTATGATAATGAATAGTATATATCTCTATACCCAAAACCACATAAAGCAATAGCATGTACTACCCAGAAATTCAGTGGTGAACAAGGTATAAAGATAATCAAACTAGGGTAACCTATTGGGTCCCATCAAAATTAACCTATGCAGATCATTATGATTAATTAGAACATGAGTGGGTAAAAGAAGTGATCAAGGGCACAACTTGCGTGGCACTTGAGATTCCGGGTTCCAACTTGCTCTTCGGTGACTCGTAACCTCGCGCTAGTCGTAGCAATACAAACAAACATGGTATAGGCAAAATTAACATCACACCAAACATAGTAATACATGGAATAATAATAATCTACACGTCGCTACGAGATCGTGAGAACGTGAATCACTAAATTCGGAGTTACTGTTAAGAAGTTATGGTTTATGGAAGATCTATGTGATTAAACTATTAAACTACATTACAAATTGGTTAATATACCTCCTATAGGAAAATATACTCTAAACATTTAATTTAAATCCAGAGTATAATTTGTTTTAGAAATCATATTATAGTCAAATTATAGTTATAGGCATGTCCATCTTGATTAGTAAAGTAAATCTACTACTAAAATGGTAATCAATTACTTAATTATAAAAGTATGTGATATAGTATAAATAACGTTGCTACTGCGTAGAAAATATTTTTATGAAGCAAACGCAACTGAAACAGATTAAATCAGAGTTAAAACAAAGGAGATATGATTTTCCAAAGTTTAGGGAATTATTTTTATATTTTTATATTCATTTTATGAATTTTCATGACCGCGGCCTTCAATTTCTAAGAATACAGGGGCCTATTTGCAAAAACCAGGGGCCCGACCACAATTACTTTATACTAGGATAGGACGGCGGGTTGATTACGCAAAAGTCGAGGGGCTCCATTGGAATAATGTCAAGGTGGTGTAACTCGGATGCGCCCTGGCCGCCCGATCAAAGATCAAGAGTCCTGATTAGATGACGAAGGGGGTACGCATCCAGAGCCCTAGGATCTGAGATCAATGCCCTGGATTTTAAAACGCCAGGATCACCTCACGCCCCTCCATCCATCGATCAACGGCTTGGATTTCTTCTGGCCGAACCGGCACCTGGGATCTAATTTGCGCCGTCCAACCATCGATCAACGGCCCCTGCGTTCTCCTTCTCCCCCAGACACAAGCCAAGGCGGCGCCGCCCACCAGGGACGGTGGCGCCATTCGTGACGCAACCCCGCCCGAGCTCCCGGACCCCCAAAACTCACGGCTAACTGGCGTAACGCGAGGAGGAGTTCGATGTGAGCATAGTGGAGGGTTTCATACCATGGATTGGGGTAGCAGTTGATGCCGGCCACGGTTCAGGGCGAGTACACGAAGAAGCACCAACTCTAGCGATGAATTGCTAGCGCCACGACTCGCCAGTGCTGGATTTCAGTACACATATGCCTTCCACGTGGTCCAGTGAAGCCCCCCGAGCAACGCGCTGGGACAGGAACACACGCCAAGGCCCGAATCGTCGACGGCGGCAAATCTGTTTCTCATCCGCGACGACGCCAGGTGATGAGGGCACGACTATGGCTTCGAGAGGGGGGGGGCAGCACGGGTTTTATACCCAGGGCAGCGGCCAAAGTCCGAGTCAGAGCCAGCCGCGAGATCCGTGATGGTTTGTTGAACCACCCGCGCTGATTTCGCGTGAGCGGCGAAGGTTTACCGTGGAGCTTGGTTGGGGGAGGATCTGACCGCGAGGGCCCACCGGCCAGCGACCAGGCGCGTGTGACCAGAGACCGACATAAGTGGCCCACCTGTCAGCTAGCGCGAAAGAAAAAGAAAAGGGAAGGGAGTGGGCCGGCGCGGGGGTTGAAGGGGGAAATGGGCTACGCGGTGCAGTTTCCTGAGTGGGCCGAATGAATGGAGTCGGCCCAGCTGCTGGGTTTTGGTCTTTCCTTTTTATTTTCTGTTTTTCCTCCCCTTTTTAATTTCTAGAATTCAAATTTGAATTCAAATTTGAATTCAAGTTTAACTGTGAATTTATATTCATTTTAAATGTACAATTTGAACCCAAATAAGGAGATCTAACTATTTTCTTTATAATTATTTTCTTTATCTTTGTTTAGTGTTCTTTCTTCTCTTTCTCAAATTCTAGAATTTTCTTTTAGATTCTAGATTTCTTTTTTTTGAATTAATGTATTTCCTGTCTCTTCATTTTTATATTGTCACAAAATGCATACACACAAAAATAATATCCAGCATGATGCAAAATTTTAATGGCATATATATTCTTTTATTAATTATTTGCTTTTGAATATGGTGTTCACATGGAATGATACATAAAGGTTAAAACCCACACAAGGAGAAATTATTTCTCTATTGGTATGATTTCTAGCAAATTACAAAGTGGGTGTTACAGATTCTATTAAGTCTGATGTGTGCTTTGTGGTGTAGTGCTTGGGACGGCCCTAGCACTACGGGTTGTTCGGGCCTACGTGCCGGCACGACACGGCTAAGAGGCCTTAATGACGTGCTTGGGTCTGGTTTTAGGCACTAGTGCCGTGCCGACATGGCACGACTATTAAATGGGCCAAATAGGTCGTGCCTTTACTGTGTCGTGCCAGTGTCGTGTCGGACCGCCCGTTTGACCATCTATACATAGCTTGAGAAATCACTAGGAGGCAAAGAGCAAGGTTGGAACTGGAACGCTAGTAGATGACAAAATGTAGGTGCCAACTGCCAAAGGGAACACTATGTTAGGATTTATGGGCTAGGCCCAATTGAGAAATTCAATTAAATCCCAGGAAAATCTCAAAAGCCCATATATGTGTATGGCTAGGGAATGGTGCAACCAATAGTACCATATTGCTAGTCCAAGTGGAGTGGAACTAGTTTAAATATGGAAGCCACACTCACTCACCAAGTCATGGATGAGAGGAGAGAGTGTGGAGAGCCACACGCGCGTGCGCTCGCTCGCCTTGCCTCGCCTGGCCTGGCCTGGGCGAATGGTGCGGGCGCACGACATACGAGTGAATGGTCCGCCGAAATCTGGCCCCTCGCCTTGCGGGGGCGTGGCTTCCTTTTGCCGTTTTAATTTTTTTGGTTGCTTGGCTGTTAAGTTAAGAATCCTAACCGATCGCTATACAATCTAAACTGAACATGAGATTTTCGCGGGTGGATCGGATCGAAGATAGCTATCTGTTCGCGGACTCGGCCCTATAAAAGGCACCTGGCAGCCAGCATCTAGATCATCCCGGTTTTCGCTTTCGCCTCCCATCACAACTGAGCCGCCTTCAGTTCCCTTCATCCCGACCGTCGATGTGCATCTATGATCGGGAGAGCAGGTCTCCGGAACCCTTCACCTTCGAGATCCTGCACCGGGAGAGGGCGAATAAGGTTTTTGGGAAGCGTCCTCACGCGACTGCTCGCCGATTCCGCTGATCATCAACCTCGCTGCTTCGACGTCGTCGACCCTTCTGATTCTGGCCCGCGCCATCTATCAGTACGTCTGATCAGTACGCATCATCTTATTTGACTTTTTATTTTAGTTCTTCTGATTTGGTCATGATTTATATTCGGAATTTAATCTGGAAATTGTCTAATTATTCAACAATCCAAAAACCTTATTATAGACAATTTCCTAGTGTTTCTATGGCTGCTTTTACCGACGCGCTAAAGCCAGAAAAGTTCAATGGTATGCACTTTAAGAGGGGGCAAGTCAAGGACACGCTCTGGCTTACTGCTATGAATGTGTTCCATGTTAGTAAAGGCAAACCTGAGGGCGCACTGACTCCTGAACAGGAGAAAGAGTACGACCATGCCAATACTATATTTACGGGAGCAGTTCTTAGCGCTCTTATTGACCGTCTGGTTGATGCGAATATTCAGCACACAGACGGGAAAGAGTTGTGGGATGCACTTACTACTAAGTATGGTGCATCAGATGCTGGCAGTGACCTGTATATCATGGAGAGCTTTCATGATTATAAGATGGTTGATAATCGCTCTATTGTAGAGCAAGCTCATGAAATATAGTGTATAGCCAAGGAGCTCGACCACCTTAAGATAGTCCTTCCTGACTGATTTGTGGCTGGATGCATTATTGCAAAGTTGCCTTCTACATGGAGGAACTTCGCCACATCTCTGAAACATAAGAGACAGGAGATATCAGTTGAAAATCTGATAGCGTCTCTGGATGTTGAGGAGAAAGCTCGGGCTAAGGACACGAGATCTAAAGGAGGTGAGGGCCACTCCAGCGCCAACATGGTTCAGAAGAACCGCAACAAGGGCAAAGGGAAGACAAAATCTAACAAGCCCAACAAAACTACCAACTTTAAGAAGAAGAACAAGGCAGAACTGACATGTTTCGCATGTGGTGAGATGGGTCATTTTGCCAAGGATTGTCCTGATCGAGCAGATCGCCGTGGTATAAAGGGCAATGTCAACACAGTGATAGCTAGCAATGAGGAAGACAAAGGGTATGGTAATTTACCTTTCATCTTCTCAGTATTTCAATCATCTAGTTGGTGGCTTGATACTGGTGCTAATGTTCATGTGTGTTTTGACATTAATTTGTTCTCTTCTTATCAGGGTGCTCGAGATTCTTCCGTCCTAATGGGGAATGAGTCACATGCTTCTGTTCATGGCACTGGCATGGTGGATCTGAAGTTTACTTCGGGAAAGATCGTGCAGCTGAAGAACGTGCAGCATGTCCCTTCTATACACAAGAATCTCATTAGCGGAACCCTTCTATGTAGAGATGGGTTCAAGGTAGTTTTGGAGTCCAATAAATTAGTTGTGTCTAAGTCTAGACAATTTATTGGTAAAGGCTATGATTGCGGAGGCTTGTTCCGCTTTTCTCTGTTAGATTTTAATAATAAGTCTGTGAACCATATTTGCGCTAATGTTGATGATCTTGCAAGTATTTGGCATTCTCGTTTGTGTCATATTAATTTTGGCTCTATGTCTCGACTTTCAACCATGAGTTTAATTCCGAATATCACCATAGTCAAAGGTTCTAAGTGCCATAGTTGTGTGCAGTCGAAGCAACCTCGAAAGCCTCACAAGGCTGCTGAGGAGAGACACCTGGCACCTCTAGAACTCATACATTCTGATCTTTGTTAGATGAATGGTGTGTTGACAAAAGGTGGCAAGAGATACTTCATGACATTGATTGATGACGCGTCTAGATTTTGCTATATATACTTGCTAAAAACTAAAGATGAGGTTGTAGACTACTTTAAAATCTATAAGGCTGAAGTTGAAAACCAACTAGAGAGAAAGATCAAACGTCTTAGACCAAATCGTGGTGGCGAATTCTTTCCCAAAGTCTTTGATGATTTCTGTGCAGAACATGGCATTATTCATGAGAGGACGCCTCCCTATTCACCCGAATCAAACGAGATTGCTGAAAGGAAAAACCGTACGTTGACTGATCTGGTGAATGCCATGTTAGACACTTGTGATTTATCCAAGGCATGGTGGGGGGAGGCTGTGGGGGATGGATATCCCTCAGGTCCACTAGAAGGCGAGAAGGTCTCGCGAAAGGCTTTGGGCCTACTGTCTCGCAAGGCTATCTCTTAGTGGGCCAGGGGAGAACTGCTGGCAGATTGAGCCGACGCAGAGAGTGAGCAGACTTGGGCCCAGGTAGCTCGTTGGATTTAAGAATTATCCACAACGCTGATCCGATTCTCCCGCGCAGCACCCTCGGACATCAGAACCAAATGAGGATAAGTCGGCAAGACTATAGGAAGATAAGTTCAGTCGGTTCACTATTACCTAGGTATACATTGTTATCATACACGCATGTAGTGCCCCACGATCGAATATATAAGGCCTAGGGGGTACCCCATCAAAGAAGAGATATCACTCATCAACCATCTACTTAGCTCATTAGCTTTCTCCATACCGGAGACTTCCCTTGTAACCCACCACATAAAGATCCACACCAGGAAGTAGGGTGTTACGCATCTCAAAGCGGCCCAAACCTATAGAAAAATCGCCCACCGTCTCTCGTGCGTCTCGCACAAACCATTGAGTTACAATCAACAGCACCGTCCTACCAAAAGCACCACAAGGGGTAACCTCGGGTGTGCGATCGGGCTCCAAACACCGACAGCTGGCGCGCCAGGTAGGGGGTGTGTCATTGATCCAAGCTAACTCAATGGCTGTCACTTCCCAGTGCAAGATCGCTCTCCGCCCTGGATCCGTGTTCTGCTTCGGGACCATCTCGTCCATAGCGGATGAGGAGGGAATTCTACACCGCATAGCGGATCCACCGGAGAAAAAGCTCTCCCTAGAAATCTCCAAGGGAGTCAGAACGAGACAGCAGACAGCGCAACCTCCTGCGCCCCAGGCGCAGACTACCTTCTACAAGTCAAGAGCCAGGAATTCACTTACCCGAAGAACCCTGTTGTCCACTTCGTCCACAAAGGAGTGGACACGGATTACAAGAAAGAAAGAAGCAAGCGGGATGGAGGCCCGTCAAGTTATCCTTCCGACACCTTCGCCTCAAAGAAGGACGGAAAAGAATTCATCGCTGTAGCAACTCCTTTCTACCCTGACGTCCTCTTCATCGGGGGGAGCTTGGAGTCTCTCCCATCTCCGACGACGAGCCAACCATGCCAGGGGAAGAACCATCCCAGCGAGAAGCTCGGCGACGGAGAAACAGACACCAAAATTGTGGCAGAACCTCCCAAGTAATCAGGCCCACATGCACCTGTCCTTGTCTCAAAGACCTCAGACTGCTATGCAGGTGCACCAGATAACTTAACAGGATCCATCCGATTGCCCCCAAGGACATCGGATAAACCACTTACAACCAGGACCGCAGGATTAAGTAACACAAATCACACACCAACAATTTGCAGCGGAAATCTTATTACCAAATTTTACAAGTTATAAAATCGGAGTAGTTACAAAAGAATTTCACTTTACAATATTGCAAAACTTTTTGTAAGTTTGAAGTATATGCTAGCTCAAGTGATCATCCTCAATAAGAAGTATACAAGAGTTACTTAGACTTATATGAAGGCCGAGCCCACCGGCACTTAACACCATCAACAACAGCACAAAATTAGAACCTGAAAAACAACAGGGAATAAAACCCTGAGTACGGAATTACTCAGCAAGACTTACCCGACTAAAGAAAAGACTCTCAAGGGTATGCTGGCTAGAGGGATTCAAGGTATGGCTTATCAAGAATCAAAGACTCTGTTTTGCATAAAAGCTTACTATGAGTGGATCCTTAAAATCCATTTTTACTTGTCAGGTTAAGTAAAGTTACCTGCATCTAGAGTTCTTTCTACCCTAGTTCAAGCACTTGGCCTATACTAGCAGTCTTTTCATCATCCCTTTAGTTCACTGGATTGCTACGTGTAGGGCAGTGACCAAGTCTTCATATCCGAGAAGTAACGGCGATCCGAATCGATTAATACTCAGTTGAGGATCTCCAATCACACGACATATGTAGCACTTAACCCTTGCATATGTCAACTCGCCACCGAGGTTCTTAAGACCAGATCAGGTTCACGCCAACCGAGAGCACAGATACACCACCGTCCAGCCTCTTGCCACGGAGGGTACACGCTACTCTCGCCATCTCTCCACTCCCATTGCGTGTTATCTTATTCTGGTATTAGTCTGCCCGAGGCAAAGCTTACCCATGATGAGGCATGTGACCAGTTAAAAGGTCCTCGATCATCAAGCCTACGTCAAGAAGGTCCTTAATCGACTCAGACGGAGATACTACACCGAGGCTCTCTCCTCGTGCAAGTCAACCGCCCGGTCTCAACTTTATTATTTCAACCCAAAGTCTAGTACTTGGCAGAGGTACATCTTTTCTGATGTTGAACCCATCATGGCCATGATGGATCCACCATCAAGTTTTTCTTTTTGAAAACACCCCACCCACTTGAAGCATCATCTTTTGTCAAAACAAAACATTTTGTTTTTCTAGAGCAAAGCTAAGCACAAGAAAAACATTTTTTGTAAAACAGGGGATTAAGGAAAAGTAATCAAATCCTCAAGGAAGGGAATGCAACAACTGGTTTAGCACACAACTCCTATCACCTAATGCATCAAGCAAGTGAGAAAGATGTTAAAATAACAAGGAGGTGGCAAATGCACCGGGACTTGCCTGAATAACACTAGGTTAGTGTTGTTAGGTGGCGACCACTTGACGACCATCTTTTGTTCTGATACTTTTTTCGTCTGGCCATCTTCAGTTTCGTCCATCAGCATCATCCTGCGGATTAGCCCGCGCTTGGGTCGACTTGGGTCGTCTTCCGTATCACGTGATTAATTAACGTACCTGAATGATATGCATAATATACATGTATGCATATAAGGAGGAATATCGCAAAACTAAATAATACTTATATGACAGCGAATTAAACACCAAACCTAGAATAAGCTGACTAATTAAGCAGGGCATCGACTTCATCCATTAACCAAATTGATATAATAACACTAGAAAAATCTATTTTTATTCCTAGCTTTTTATTAACTCTTTAAACTGTGTATCTTAATTAACTTGATTAACTGATTTATCTAAATCGATCATCACAATATACGCATGCTAAATTAATAACATTTATTGTGACCAACAATTCTATTTAATCTATTTATAGACCTAGTTGACTGGAATACGAATCAACTTACCCTTATGACATCCGACTTGAAACCACGAAATCAACGACGCCTTTCAGCTCAGCATTTCACCGAAAATAGGGTGAGTGCTGCGTCGAATCGCACTTCTTTGTCCACATCGAGAATTCTCCGGCCGCGTACTAATTTATTTTCTTCTGCGCCTAATCTTCACAGATCTTGGCGTAGATGAGGATGACGATCAACGGCTTGTTCGAGCTTTTGTCGAGCACTTGATGAATATCACGCTGCTAACTTCGTCTTCACCCGATTGTTGGGATTTCTTGATGACGTATGGAACGACGACGAGATTGTGTCTAGAGCGAGCTGACAAGGACACGAATCCAGTGAGGGCAAGCGACGACGAAGTCACGAGCAAGGGAGGACGGGTTCAACAGCTCGACGACAAACGCGAGCACGCGTGAAGCTCGATGGACGAAGAGCGAGTGCGATGCAGTGACAACGAGCAGGCGCGCGACAAGGAAATCCACTGTAACGCCATGGAGATTTACGGCTGGGGAAGAGGTCGCGCTGGGGAGATAAGGCAGAGGAGGGAGAAGGAGATAAGCACAGGACGCGCGCGCGGTGAGATTTTTCTCCCAGGCACAAAGCGGCGCAGGGATAACGATGACAGAAAAAATCTCCACAAGATGAAGATGGCAGCTGCGTGGTGACAAAAATATCCCCAGGCAGCAGCAAAAATCAAAGGATGAGGACGGCGTAGATATTTTTATTGTTATTTTCTTTCTTCTTCTTTTTTTACTAAAAATCACAAATATTTTTGAATCACAATTTTTAGCAATGTAACATGGGTCGAAGCGCTACACGGCTGCACATTTTATTCTACGAATTATGAAACCGAAACTCAGAGGAATAACAGCTTAGACGGTTCTGTCCAAATCTTGGTTGGTTAATTTTCGTGACTATTCTGGGCACGATGTAAACGGACCGAACCAAAGTACATCGGATTCGTTATTTTACTCTACGACGGATCCCAATTGAAATCGACCTGGTTAAAAACTATTCGATTTCAACTCTAGTTACATTGGTCCAATTTAATTTTGCATCGCTTCTATCGTCGAGTTCCAACTAATTTGTTCTGGATAATATCATCCGAGTGGGTCGGGCTTTCGAATTCGTATTCGCACGAGCGATGAATTTAAATAATCACCGGACGCACCGATTTTTGGAACAATGATGTTCCGTACATTACGAAAATTTAGGACAAGCCCGGATAGATAAAAATGATGTCGAACTCGTGACAGACGAAACAGATGCGATATAAAAATCGCGATAGACGAAGATGATTAAAATTTAGCATCCGTTTTATCCACTGATATTACGTGCTTAAATCCATACTCGTTGTCGAGCGGAATATAAACACCAGGGGTGTTATAGAAATATTCGGCGACATCACGAAGCTGGGGAGCGAGACCCAGCGCAGCCCGTATCCCGAGATGAAGCCTCGGAGGTAGGAGAAACTCCTGATGAACGAGTCGTCCGAGAAAGGAGGAATTGTCGCCGACGTGACCGCCGGCATGCTCAAGACCAAGATCGAAAACAAGCAGAGCAGGATGCGAGGTTACACCGAGAGAACCCTCTCTTCGCTCGAAACCTGAACCCTGACTTTGCTCGTGCTATGAATACGCCGAGTGAAGTCGGAGGAGTATTGGCTCGGATAGCTGATGGCCTCCCCCGGACTCCGGATGCTGAAGGATATTGGCGGCTACTCACTTGGGCAGCTAATCATCTTCTACCTCTCGCTCATCCCCCGAGCGACCTACGACACGCTATCAACAGTCGGCGAGATGCACGGAGCTCCATCAATCCGTCGCGCGAACAACGACACGAAAACGAGATAAGGCGCCGGGAGGAATACGATCGGGACCACGGCGTCCCGGCTCGAAGTCACACCACCCGAGTGGAATTGGCAGCAACTTCAACTAGTGGCTCGACCCGGGGACGATTGAGACGACACATCAGCAACTCTCCTCCACAGGACCGGCACCATGAACGTCGACAGGAGGACACATGTGGAGTATCCGCGCTTACTCCGCGTCTCAGGGCCATTCAGTGGCCCCCAAACTTCAAGGTCTCCAACGTCGACAAGTATGAGCCTAAGCAGGACCTAGGAGGTTGGTTGGCCGTCTATACGACCACCGCCCGGGCCGCTAGGGCAACTGAAGATGTAATGACTATGTACTTGCCCATCATTCTCGGGCAGGATGCATTACAGTGGCTACGACACCTGCCACGACATTGTATCGACGATTGGAGCGACTTCAGTCGGTGCTTCATCGCCAACTTTCAGTCCCGCTCTAATAAGCCGGCACAGCCATGGGACCTCAAATCCATCAGGCGCCGAGGCGATGAAACACTTCGATCGTACCTCAAGAGATTCCAGACCATGAGAAACTGTATCCCCAAAGTCAGTGAGGCGGCAGTGATTGAAGACTTCTACTGGGGATCTAATGACTCGGCCTTTGTCTGAGCCATACTGCAGAAGGCGCCGACCACCTCTGAGCAGCTGTTTCGAGAAGCGGACCTCTACATCACCGCTGACGAACGGGCTCAGGACCTCATCGGGGGAGCAAAACCCGCGCCACCAGCACCACGGCGCGACACGAACCAGCAGCCCGACAAGCGTTGGGAGAAGAGGCCATGTGAAGAGGTCCACGCCGCCGGACCACCCGTCTCTCGTGCCCGAGGGGCACCCCGCGGAGGCGAGTGAACACTGGACGACATCCTCGACGCCCAGTGTCCGTACCACAAGGATATGCACCACACCCTGCGGAACTGTTGAGACTTCAAGCATTCCGTCGGGAAAGGGGAGGGGGTGGAGCATTCTAGCGCGTCGACAGGGAGGTAAACGTCATCTTCGGAGGACACGGGTCGCAGGAGAATAGAAGGCAGCAAAAGCTCAACGACCGACAGGTACTGGTGGCGACTACCAGTACTCTGGCTCCCTACTGGTGGTCGGAGTTCCCGATCACCTTCAGCCGAGCGGATCAATGGCTCAACTTCGACCATCCGGGCAAGTACCTGCTCCTCGTCGATCTGGTGATCTGAGAGAGCAGGGTAAAGAAGGGACTAGTGGACGGGTGAAGCAGCATCAACATTACCTTCCCCCGGACGCTCCTAGGCTTGGGGGTCGCACTCAAAGACCTCATAGAGTCAGACACCCGTTTCTTCGGCATTGTGTCGACCGAAGGAGAGTACCCGCTCGGGCACATCTACATGCCCGTTACCTTTGGAACTCCAGAAAACTATAGAACTGAGTTCCTGAGGTTTGAGGTGGCGAGTTTCGACTGCGGATACAACGCCATCATCGGTAGGCTAGGATTGGCGAAATTCCTGACCATTCCACACTATTCATACATGATATTGAAGATGCCAGAGCCTCAAGGAATCATCACCATGCGCGCTGACTTCCAAGGCGCCGCGAAGTGTTTTCGGGGAGCTATTCAGGCGGCCCTCACCACTTGTTGGAGACTTGTTCTCAAATGCTATGAATTAAGAACAAGGCAACACATAAAAGGTTAATAGTTAATGCCCTTCGTCCTTCGAAGCATTATTTCCCTCAGGATATAATGATCTTCAGACGAAGGTCATGAAGGACGTACCTTCATCATCACAGTATATATTAACGAAAGGAGAAGCATATGAAACATGAGGAATAAAATAAATGATCATATGACATTATTAATACTTTTTCATTATATCATTATGAATGAATGTGAACAATATTGAATTACATTTATACCTTCGGCTTGACAGAAGGTAAAAGTCCAAGCGTAACGTGCGAGTGAGTACAAGTCCGCCCGAACAGTATGGGGGTACTGTTCATCTATTTATAGGCACAAGACATAGCCTATGAGAAATTACAATTATGCCCTTTACATTTACTATTGGCTTATAGAAAAATCTATGAGGACTGAACAGCCTTTTCCCTTTTAAGTCGGTTCCCTTTTCTGCGATTTAGCCGAAGCTCCCTTCCGCACAGCTTCAGAGCGACAGCAACCTTCGTCATGATCAAGCTCCTCATCATGTATGCTTTTATCATAAATCCGAAGATACCTGTCCATAATCCATACTTGGAAGACATTGTTAAATTATGTTTTTGAGGACCTTCGAAGGACGAAGGCCCCCAACAGTAGCCCCTCGCAGTATTAATTTGTTTAAGATAACGAATTCAGACTGCGACATGGACGAAGGCCTTAAGCCGAAGGTCCAAAAAAACACCTTCCCTTTGCTAGAATAGCAACAGCCAATGACAGACGGGACCCTCCAATTTGGAGCGCGTTGATCGTATAAATAAGAACTCACCCTGACCACATTTGGTACGCTACTTGCCGCTTTCTTTGTTTGCTCAATTTTTTAGCTCTTGCTTACCAACGCTTGCCTAGTTTCTCAGACTTCCTAAGCTTTGGTTTTAAGGACGCATTTTCGCCATTTCCGAAGAGAAGATGTCCCAGGACAAAAAATTTGCCGCTGAGACGAAGCTGACCGAAGAGGAGAAGCTCCTTGAGGAGAAGACTGCTGGATTTGTTCAGTCAATAGCAAAAACAAATACAGAGAAGATCACTAAAGACATACTAGAAGGCTTGTCTGAAGATACTGATGATAGCGATAGCTATGATGTGGAGAGTGGAGGCGAAGACTCTGAAGATCGGCCCTGACGACCAAGTCATACAGTCTTCAGGAAATCAACTATCAAACAGAGTCATCTTGATAATATGAGAGGAAGGTATTTTCGAGATATGTCTATTGTGAGGGCCGACGTAGATAGAGCCGTTCCTACTCCCGAAGAAAACGAAGTTGTGATCTTCCGGAGCTTCTTCAAAGCTGGACTTCGGTTCCCGTTGAGCAGATTTGTGGTTGAAGTTTTAAAGACATACCAGATTTTCCTTCACCAGATCACTCCCGAAGCAGTTATTAGAATGGGGATCTTCGTCTGGGCTGTGAGAAGTCAAGGTCTAGAGCCAAGTGCAAGATGTTTTTGCAGTATGCATGAACTTTCATATGAGACGAAGCCCTGGGGTAAAGAACAATATCATAACAATTTCGGTTGCTATAGCTTCGTTGCTCACTCTAGCGCAAGCTACCCAGTGCCAACGTTTTGGAAGAGATGGCCCGGGGCCTGGATGGAAGAGTGGTTCTATGTGAAAAATGATTTGAAGGCGAGAGAAGACATTAAAGAGATCATCATGCGCCCCATCTGGTCCCGCTTCGGCCTCCGAAAGCCGAAGGTAGAAATTGATGAGGCAGCCGAAGCATGCCGAAGGGCCTTCAACACAGTTTGCTCTTTTATTGGGACAAGAGACTTACTTCAAGAACATGTAGCCTACAGGATATGCCACTGATAGACAGCTGGGAAATGCCAAAAGAAATCATCACTAACCCTAGCGAAGGCGGCCTGGTTCGATTGAAATACACCTTCAGGTTTGGGGACCAGTTTGTTGAACCGGATGATGACTGGCTGAAGTGTGTTGAAAATACTAGCAATGAGTTACTTGGGGCATATTCCAAGTCCAAAGATAATGCACTATCTGTGGCCTTCGGGAGCCGAAAAAAGAAAAGATTAAATAGAGTTTTTGATGCTATTGGATTTGTGTACCCTGACTATCGCTACCCGCTACGGGGGCAGAAAAGAAAGGGTGCAACCTCTGGAAAGGTTGTTGCTTTGGCTGCTCCATGCGAGCATGCGCCAAAGAGCAAAAAGTTGAAAGTCCTCACCCACCAGCCCCGTTATATTGAGCCGGCCATGGTGCTCGAGTTTGGTGGGAAGACTTCTTCAGCTGCTGATCCGAAAGAGCCAATTCCTCCTATGCGGAAGGCTGAAGAACCGGCTAGCATGCCGAAGGCACCCTCAGCCGAGCAGGCTGAGGCAAAGACTGGTAAAGATAAGGCCGAAAAGCCAGAGACTGAAGGAATAAAAATGTTAGAAGATTTCAGCCCTTTGGCAGAAATACCAATGCCGAAGATACAAAAAGGTCTTGTGGCCACTCCCAAAAGAATAAGGATGGCAAGTGTACTAGATGTGCTAGAAACGGTGAAGGCCTCAAGCTCTACTCCAGGGAAAATTGCCAAGGCTACAAAAATGCAAATCGAAGCTAAAACAAAACTGACCGAAACCGAAGCTGCAATGAGCCAGGCTAGTGCCGAAGCCGGGCCTTCAGAGCCTGCTAAGAAAAAACCCTTAGAAATTGAAGAGAAGGCAGCGAAGGAAGAGGCTATAGAATAGACTTTGCCTGAAAAAGCTGCCGCTCCTGCTCCCGAAGAACCTTCCGAAGACCTTGATTATGTTATTCGACATGCTTCGGGAAAAAGATTATCTGAGGAAGACATTTTTGAAGCTAGACACTATGCTCGAGAACTGAAGTACCCGAAAGGGGCCTTAGTGTTTAATGGTACGAATGAAGATGATTTATTGTATTGTCTCCCAGACAACAAAGAATTATCCGTCTGCCGGGAGATGGCCAGAAGTATGGGTTTTCCAAAGCTCGAAGCTGGCCTTTGTGCCATGACGAAGGACGATCTTGCGGATAGCCTTGCATACAACAGTCTGAAGGTACAAAAGTTGTGAATTTTGAAGCTTATGGATTCTGTAATAGAGTTTTTTATTCTCATGTTAATCCATTCATTCTTTCTTGTAGGGCTTAATACTTAGCAACACCTTAAGGGTGCAAAAGAATGCTGAAGATGAGAGCTGCACTATTGCTCTCAACAACCTTCGAACAGAGGTTATCAAGCTGAGAAACAAAGCCATGGAAAAAGACAAAATTCTACTTACATTGGTGGACAAAGTAAAGGGGGATAAAGCTAACTTCAAGGCTCAATCTTAATTTCAAAAGAATGGGATTGAAGACCTTCGAAAACAACTGGCTGAGGCCAAATTAAAATGCGCTCTTGCCGAAGCTGACCGAGATGCCAGTGAGTACTAAAAAAATTATTTTAAAAAAACAGTTGCAGAGCTTCGCGCATCAAAAGAAAGATGTTTTGAAAAATCTGTGGAATGTGTAAAAAGATAAAGACTAGCTGCGCCAACGTGGGCGCCTACTCAAACGAAGACAACTTCATACGGGGTGACCCTGAGGGCGTCATCGAGTGGATCAGTAATGAAGCTGAAGCTTTTGAGGAGATTTTGAGTGACCGCGGGGACGTCTGTGCATTCTCTGGTGCGAGGGGGGTTGCAGCCATTTTGGAGAAGGCAGGTTGTGAACATGTTAAAACCTTAGCCCAGACCGAAGCTGCCTTCTCCATCGACGATACGAAGGACCCCTCGGCCAAAGCGAGTTTAATAGGTGGAAATTTTTTTACTGATATCTGGGAAAATGGCGGCCGAGGGATGGCTCATGAAATAATGAAGAAGAGCGAAAAAGATATACATGATGCTCGAGAAGCTACGAAAGAAGCTGAAAAGGTTGTGGAACTTGAAAGACAGATATGTATCATTTAATGGCTTTTAGCTTTGTTGTTTATTTTTGTGACTTCGAACTAATTTATGTCTTCTACCGCAGCTGAACTATCTCCTCCCCTAGAGCCATTCGACCCACTGGCCGACCCAAAGACAAAGAAAGCAGTAGAAATTATTAATATGGCCGAAGATATTGTAGATGAAGTTGTTACCAAACTGCTAGCCGAAGTTGCAGAAAAAGTTCTGAAGGAAGAAGAGTAGCTATTGTAAAAACATTTTCTAGAATATTAATGTAACATTTGCTGAACTATGTTTGTAATATTCGGTGCTTACAAGATTTGAATGTAATATATGAATTGCTTGTAATTCAGTTCTTTGCGATGCATGAAACTTTATGTACATACCATTTTTGAGCCCTCGACGAAAAAACACCTTCCCTTCTTTTCATGCTTCGTAAAGAAGAGTTTTTATGCCTCGTAAGAATCATCCACCCTTTGTAAAATCATCAATGCTTCGTAAAGAATAGATCCCTCCTTCCACATCAGAACTGATGAAGCTGTAACTCTCAGCTTACTTTGTGCCTTGGCATCTTTTCATTTTTTATAAAGCATTCTCTGAAGATCGGCGTCGCTTCCAATTGATGTTATTGATGTGATATGATGTATGATGTGATGCTATGCGATATGATGCGATGATATGATGCAAAGAATGATGCTAATGCCGAAGACACGTACCCACACTGAAACACAATATCTGCGTTCCCTTAGGAACCATCAAAAATCTCTTTACCGTTTATTTTTCGGCTTCACCGCTTCTTTTTCGGTGTAAGTTCTGCATCCCCTTAGGAACGTCTTTTGAACTTCTTCGCCTTCTATTTCGGCGGTATTCGCGTTGACTTTTCGCGCTTCGCCTTATATTTTGGCGGTATTCTCGTTGACTTTTCGCGCTTCGCCTTATATTTCAGCGATATTTGGTTCTGCAATCCCTTTGGAACGACTTTTGAGCAGAAAACTTACACTGCGCTCCCTTGGGAACGACTTTTTGCAGCTTCGGCAAACTTACGCTGTGCTCCCTAGGAACCACTTTTTGTAGCTTCGGCAAACTTACGCTGCGTTCCTTAGGAACAACTTTTGTAGCTTCGGTAAAACTTGCAATGTAATTTTTAGGTCTGCATTCCCTTAGGAACGACTTTTTAGCTTCAGCAGTTTTTGAGCTTCGTAGGTCTGTAGGAAAGATATATTTCATTATGACAAGAATGAAGCTATTACAAGAAATTAAAAGTGACAAGAAGACTAGATTTACACCAATTGTTCCTTATTAAAAAGAAAATGACAATGAATGTAAAATGCTTCAGAGGTAGGATATCTCTCAATAGATGTGTTTTGACTCTGGCACAGTACTGTTGACTGTGCGAGCTTCGGATTCCTCCCTGAGCTCTCGCTACTGATGAGTCTGATGGCTCCCTTCTGGCTGCTGACCTCGTGAATAGGCAGGTTGTAGTGGCGGCGGAGGTGGAAGCTATGGCCAAGAAGCCTGTGGCTGACTAGCCGAAGCAACAGAAGTTGCAGGATGATTACCCACATACTCTGGTATGTAGGGTCAGTGACACGAAGTAGTATGTAGGACCTGCTTCGGTTGACTTTGCCGGGCTTCGGCTTCTGCGATCTCCTTCTGCTTTTGGATGGTGATTTGGCACATTCTTGTAGTATGGCCCTTGTCTTCACCACAAAATAGACAGTAAATCTTCCTGGGTTGGTCCCCGTATCTTCCTCCGCAGCCCCTGGCGCCTCTGCCTCTTGGAGCTGGCGGCCGAAAAGAGCTTTGTTGCTGCCCCGAAGATTGTGAAGAATACTTGGGCCTCTGCAGCTGAGTTCCTCTGTCATCATTCTGAGTGTTGCGAATTGACCTGACATGCCTTGGGTGTATTCTTCCTCCGAAGCCCCTGGTCATCTCAGAGAACCTGTAAGCTTCCTCCCTTCTTTGGCGGAAGTCATTGTCAGCCCTGATATATTCATCCATCTTTTGAAGCAACTTCTCCAGAGTCTATGGAGGTTTTCTGGCGAAGTACTGGGCAGTAGGTCCTGGACGAAGCCCCTTGATCATGGCCTCAATGACAATCTCATTGGGCAATGTAGGCGCCTGTGCTATGAGATGCAAGAACCTTCGGACGTATGCTTGAAGATACTCCTCATGGTCTTGCGTACATTGAAACAGAGCCTGAGTTGTGACCGGCTTCGTTTGAAAGCCTTGAAAGCTTGTCAGTAGCATATCCTTGAGCTTCTGCCATGAAGTAATAGTCCCTGGCCGAAGAGAAGAATACCATGTTTGGGCCACATTCCGAACTGCCATGACGAAGGATTTGGCCATGACAGCTGCATTGCCTCCATATGAGGATATGGTTGCCTCATAACTCATCAAAAACTGCTTCGGATCCTGCCCATCATACATAGGGAGTTGAGGTGGCTTGTATGATGGAGGCCACGGGATAGCCTGTAGTTCTGCTACCAAAGGAGAAGCATTATCAAAGGTAAAGGTATCATGATTAAAATCATCATACCATCCATCCTCATTGAATAGGCCTTCTTGATGAAGCTCCCTGTGTTGAGGCCTTCGATCTTGCTCGTCTTGAGCAAGATGGCGTACTTCTTCAGTGGCTTCGTCAATCTGCCTTTGAAGATCAGCTAGTCTGGCCATCTTCTCCTTCTTCCTTTGTACTTGCTAATGAATTATCTCCATGTTTCTGATTTCTTGGTCCAACTCTTCCTCCTGGAGTGTTGGGCTAGTGGCCTTCCTCTTTTGGCTTCGGGCCTCTCGGAGAGAAAGGTTCTCCTGATTTGGGTCCAGTGGCTGTAGTGCAGCAGCCCCTGTCGCTGAAGCTTTCTTTCGTGGCATGACGAGGGTCAGTGCTTGCCGAAGGTGGTCGAAAAAGGGTTCACTGGAGGTGGGCGCCAATGTTGGAGACTTGTTCTCAAATGCTATGAATTAAGAACAAGGCAACACAAAAAAGGTTAATGGTTAATGCCCTTTGTCCTTCGAAGCATTATTTCCCTCAGGATATAATGATCTTCAAACGAAGGTCATGAAGGACGTACCTTCATCACCACAGTATATATTAACAAAAGGAGAAGCATATGAAACATGAGGAATAACATAAATGATCATATGACATTATTAATACTTTTTCATTATATCATTATGAATGAACGTGAACAATATTGAATTACATTTATACCTTCGGCTTGATAGAAGGTAAAAGTCCAAGCATAACGTGCGAGTGAGTACAAGTCCGCCCGAATAGTACAGGGGTACTGTTCATCTATTTATAGGCACAGGACACAGCCTATGAGAAATTACAATTATGCCCTTTACATTTACTATTGGCTTATAGAAAAATCTATGAGGACTGAACAGCCTTTTCCCTTTTAAGTCGGTTCCCTTTTCTGCGATTTAGCCGAAGCTCCCTTCCGCACAGCTTCGGAGCGACGGCAACCTTCGTCACGATCAAGCTCCTCATCGTGTATGCTTTTATCATAAATCCAAAGATACCTGTCCATAAACCATACTTGGAAGACATTGTTAAATTATGTTTTTGAGGACCTTCGGAGGACGAAGGCCCCCAACACCACTAAACCGCCGATGGCTTCCTCCGTACAGGCGAACACAAAGCCTGAAAAAGACCTCGCGATACCCACGAATGAAGCTCAAGCCGTGACCTCTATGCGGCCGACTGAGGAGACAAAGAGGATCAACTTGGGGTTCGCTGATGAACGCAAGGCCGCCATCATCAGCTCCAGCCTCGACGACAAATAGGAAAGCGCGCTCATCCAATTCCTGCAAGATAACCGAGACATATTCTCATGACAACCTGCGGATATGCCAGGAGTCCCAAGAGAACTGGCCGAGCACAAATTGAAGGTCTATCCTCAAGCAAGGCCAATTCGACAGAAACTGCGTTGTTTCACGCTAGACAAGAGAGAAGCAATTCGCGCTGAGTTAGCTCGCTTAGTGGCAGTAGGGTTCATTAGAAAAGTATTGCATCCTGAGTGGCTAGCAAATCCTGTTCTTGTACTCAAAAAGAATAAAGTGGATTGGCGCATGTGCGTCGACTATACTGATCTCAACAAACACTGTCCGAAGGATCCCTTTAGGCTCCCTAGAATAGATCAGGTGGTTGATTCGACAGTGGGATGTTCTATGTTGTCCTTCCTAGAATGTTATTCTAGATACAATCAGATCAGCTTGGCAAAGGACGATGAGGAGAAGACTGCATTCATCACCCTGTTCGGAGCTTTCTGCTATACCTCCATGCCGTTCGGCCTCAAGAACGCGGGAGCGACCTACCAGAGAGCTATTGAAACATGCTTAGTTGATCACTGGGGCAAGCGGGTGGAAGCTTATGTCGATGATGTGGTGGTAAAAACAGAAAACTCAGAAAACTTTATTGAAGATTTGCAGATGGTCTTCAACAGCTTGAGGCGGTACCAGTGGAAGCTCAATCCAGAGAAGTGTGTCTTCGGAGTACCGGCAGGGAAATTACTCGAATTCATTGTTAGCCACGGAGGATTGAAGCCAACCCAGAAAAGATCGAGGCTATCATGAGAATGGAAGCGCCGTGATCACAGAAAAAGGTGCAGAGGCTTACTGGATGCATGGTAGCCCTGAGCAGGTTCATATCAAGGCTGGGTGAAAGAGGCATACCGTTCTACAAGTTGCTCAAGAAGGTGGACAAATTTCAGTGGACCACAGAGGCACAAGAGGCTCTAGAGGCACTGAAAATGTTCCTGGCCATGCCACCAGTACTCAAGCCACCACACCGAGCCACGCCGAATCAACCGGCAGAAGATCTATTGCTATATATCTCCTGCACGACTCACGTGGTAAGCACCGCGTTAGTAGTCGAGCGAGTGGAGGAAGAACACATACCCAGTGCAACATCCAGTCTACTTCATCAGCGAAGTTCTCGGGCCCTCAAAGATGAAGTATCCCCAGGTCCAGAAACTGTTATACGCGGTACTTCTAACCGCTCGCAAGCTCCGTCACTACTTTGACGACCACAAAGTCATAATAGTCACAGGATTTCCGATTGGGGACATTCTCCACAACAAAGAAGCTATCGGAAGGATAGCCAAGTGGGCGTGTGAGCTGGGAGCTCACGACATAGAGTTCCAGCCTCGCACAGCAATAAAGACTCAAGCACTAGTTGACTTCATATCAGAGTGGACTGAACATCAGGTCCCAGACAACCTGGAGGCTACCGAAGTATGGAAAATGTACTTTGACGGCTCGCTGAAGTTGCAGGGAGCAGGTGCTGGAATCCTCTTCATTGATCCTGGAGAACAACTCAAGTATGCACTCCAGCTATTATTTCCAGCATCAAATAATGCAGCAGAATATGAGGCACTGATCTACGGGTTGAACATCGCCATGTCACTGAGCATTAAGAAGTTGATGGTATACGGAGATTCACTAGTGGTCATAAGCCAGATAAATAAAGACTGGGATTGCTCGGCTGAATCTATGGGCAAGTATTGTGCAGCCGTCCAAAAGCTCGAGGACAAATTCGAAGGGTTGGAGTTCCATCACGTGGAACGAGACCGCAACGCAGCAGCAGACGCGTTGTCAAAGCTGGGATCCAGTCAGGCCCAGGTCCCACCCAAGGTCTTCGTCCAAGAAGTATCACGCCCGAGTATTCTCTTAGATCAGGCAAAAGAATGCAACACTCTGAGCCAACCTGAGTCAGACCCCAATGACTAGAGGGAGCCCATCATCAGGTACATAAAGAATGAAGAGGAACTGGCTGACAAAGTAGCAGTGGAATGCATTGCAAGACAATCGGCCCACTACACCCTTGTAGGGGACACAATGTACAGAAGAGGTGCGATAGGAGTCCTCATGAAGTGCATTCACTCGGCTATTGGGAAGCAACTGTTGGAGGAAATCCATGCCGGACAATGCGGAGTACATGCTGCATCGAGAACTCTGGTTGGGAAAGTTTTCAGATCTGGTTTCTATTGGCCAACAGCGAAGAATGATGCTGCCGAGTTAGTCCAGAGATGTGAAGCTTGTCAATTCTTATCAAAGCAACAACATTTACCGGCACAGCAGCTGCAGACCATCTCTGTAATATGGCCATTTGCATGCTAGGGGCTGGACATGATCGGACCCTTCAAGAAGGCTTAGAGAGGCTATACTCACGTGTTGGTTGCCATTAACAAGTTCACCAAATGGATAGAGTATAAGCCCATTGCCTCTTTAACCTCAGCCAAGGCAGTAGAGTTCATACAAGACATAATATTCAGGTTTGGGATACCAAATAGTATCATAACTGACCTAGAATCCAACTTCACCAGCTCTGAATTCTTCGATTTCTGTGAGCAACGGAGTATCCAGATCAAGTACTCATCAGTAGCGCATCCAAGAGCTAATGGCCAGGTGGAAAGGGCCAATGGGATGATACTGGAAGCACTCAGGAAGAAAGTGTTCGATAAAAATGAAAAGCTTGCACGAAAGTAGATCAGAGAGCTGCTATATGTGGTTTGGAGCTTGAGAACTCAACCTAGTCGAGCTCTACATGGAAATACTCCGTTCTTCATGGTTTATGGTTCAGAAGCAGTGCTACCCGCCGACCTCATGTTCGGGGCACCGAGGTTGGTCTTCGAAAACATAGCTGAAGCAGAAGCTACCAGGCTAGAGGATATTGATGTGCTGTAAGAAGAGCGATTGAACACAGTAATTCAGTCAGTCAGATACTAGCAGACCTTGAGTGTCGGTGTTTCGGACCCAGGGGACCCTCAACCGACTAGTGAATTTTATGTTGCGTGTCCCTGCCCGGATGCATTGATGCAAGATGAAACACAAGGTTTATCCTGGTTCGGGCTAAGAAGGCCCTACTTCCAGCAGAGGGAGGATGAGGCTTATATTATCTTGCACCGGGGTGCTTGTAGTAGGGGATACAAGCTTTGCGAGAGAGGGAACGGATCCCAGGTCTCTTGAGAGGTCTAGTGTTGTGGAGAGAAGGTTTGCCCTAAAGTGTTTTTTGTTGATGTTGGGTGAGCCGTCCGGGTGAGCTTTCAAAGCTTGCCTTGGGAAGGCCCTGGGCATCTCCTTTTATAGGTACAAGGAGGTGACCCAGCTGTACATATGGGGGTGTAGCTTTGCGCTAATGTGGACGGCGGAGAAGTGCTTGAGCCCTGTAGAAGCGTGGCCGGCGGCGCGGCCCCAGGTCCTGACCCCTGTAGCGGCGCGGCCGGCTCCACCGAGTTGAAGCCGAGCTCTGTAGCGCCGTGGCCGACGGTATGGCCTGGTCATTGAGGTGGCTTTGAAGTTTGTGTCCTACTGACGTTTCTTTGACTTTGTAGAGAGCTAAGGACAGTCGATGTCATGGGTGCATGCCGGGGATCATCATTACATGTTACTGGAGTAATTTGATGTGACACCGGTCCTGTTCCTTCGTAGCCTGAGGTGGCTAGCTAGGGGAAGGATAGTGTTGTATTCCCTGTTCGTGTAGTCGGTCCGAGGCCATCTCGGGTGAGGCGGTGATTTCTCCCGAAGCCGAGGCCTAGGTCGGGCGAGGCGAAGATCTCCTCCCGAGGCCGAGGTCGGGCGAGGCGAAGACCTCCTCCCGAGGTCGAGGCTGAGGCCGAGGCCTGGGTCGGGCGTGGTGACGATTCCTCCCGAGGCCGAGGCTGGGGTCGGGCGAGGCGGAACTCCCTGTTGCGCCCGAGGCTGAACTCGGGAGAGGCGGTAACTTACTGTTGTTAGTCTTACCCCGGTGGTTGGCACAGTGGTCGGAACGGGGTGAATAGTGTCGTTATCCTGTCAGAACGATCAGAAAAAGGGTGAAGTGACTACGGTCAATTTGATCTTGCCAACTGCGGCGCGCGTGTCGGGATAAGGTGTCAGGTGATCCCTGCATTAAATGCGCACATGATAAGGTCGGTGGCAAGGCGGTTTGGCCGAGGCCGCTATACGACAAAGTTTACCCGAGTTTTGCCTTGGGCGAGCCGAGGGTGCGCCCACTGCCTGAGGGGACCCTCGGGCGAGCCATGAATTCGTACAGGACAACTGTTCTTGCCCGAGGCTGGGCTCGGGTGAGACGGGACCGCGTCCCTTGGTAGACGAGGCCTTGACTTGAAGCGTGCTTAGTAGTCTTTATGGTTTGTTTTAAAGATGTTCTCCAGCCATGTTTCGGAGTACCGGGGGTACCCCTAATTATGGTACCCGACAGTAGCCCCCGAGCCTCAAAGGGAGTGTAGGCACTCGCTTGGAGGTTCTACTGGATTTTTGCAAGGTGACTAGTCTTTTTTAGTAGTATTTTGTTCCGATGGGTGCACGCGAGCGCACCCGTCGGGTGTAGCCCCCGAGGCCTCGGAGGAGTGGTTTGACTCCTCTGAGGTCTTAATGCTCTTCTTGTTATTCCTTGGTCGGCCTTGTTGTTCTCTCATGCGGCCTGGCCGCAACCTGGGTGCATAGTCAGGCTCCAAGTTTTTAAGTTAGTTTGTCGACGCGGTCAACAATTTAGCCGTAGCCTGGTGCGAGAGCAGCCCCCGAGCCTCTGCACGGAGCGAGAGGACGATCAAGGACCGTCTCGGCTTTTTATAGTACGCCCCTTCGTTGCCTTTCTGCAAGGAGGAAAGGGGGAACGCGTCATGTTACCCTCGGTGGGCACCGAACATGGTGTTTCCAGTGAGTTGCTAATGGGTAATCCAAGTGGACGCCCGAGCCCCATTCGATAAGGGTCGGCTAGTGGCCAGAGGCGCACTCCAAAAGTACCTGCAGGTGATTCACTGGACCCGGACCCATTTTATAGGGTCCAAGGGCTTTGTGCCTCCCTCCGGTGGGATTCCATTACAAATCGTTCCCGCTGGTCTCGGAAATGTCCTAGGGTACCTTGGGAGCATAGCCCGAGCCTCGGCCATGTAACGGACATACCCAGGGTCATCCCTGACTCTGCATGCTCTGGGCGGCTGTCGAACCCTTCCGAAGGGCCAGCCTTCGAACCCTTGATCAGTAGAGGGCTCGGAGCCCGAGTGCTCTAGGGCGGTCGCTGAACCCCACATGGCGCAACCTTTGAACCCCTGATCAGTAGGAGGACTCGAGGCCCGTTTCCTTTGCTGAGAAGGACTCTTTCGAAATATCTCCTTTCCTGATCCCTACGGAGAGAGAGAGAGAGAAAGGAAAGGAAGAAAGGAAATAAACTAAAACAGTGTGGCACACCTTTTTGAGGAGGTCAACATGACGGAGGCGAAACGGCGCCCGCTCGCCTGCCAGGGGTGACGCGTGTCCTGCTAGAGAGTTAATGCGACGGGACGGGCGACTCGCGGGGTGTCCGTTGCGCGTGCGCGAGCCATTCGAGGAACAGAAAAAACCGTTTTGATTTCGAATTTAAAATTCACGAGGGGCTCGGGTAAAGTTTTGGGTGGATTTTGCCCGGGTCTTTATATACCTGGGAGAGGGACCGACAGCGGTTCTTTACCCTGCCATTTGCGCTTCCGTCCTTGCCTTATGCCTTTGCTTTCGCAACCTGAGAGAGTAGACAGAGAGAAGAGAAAACTGCGCACCTCGTCCCCTCCGCCTCCACCACTTCCGCTCGGTAATGGCTAACAAGACGACCGTCATTCCGCCGCGCGACCCGTGGCCCTTCTCCACCGTCACTGCGGAGGATCTGCAGGCCCTCATTGCCGAGGGTCTGCTCCGTCCTCTCTCCGGCGGGCCGCAGCCTGAGTGGTTGGCCCCCGGGAGCGAGGCCGATCCGACTCCGCCGCCGGGGTACGTGGTCAGCTTCACCCCTTTTCATGAGCGGGGGTTTGGGATGCCGGCGAGCCGCTTCATGCGGGCGCTCCTGCACTACTACGCGGTGGAGCTTCACAACTTCAACCCCAACTCCATCGCGCAGGCGGCCATTTTCACGGCGGTTTGCGAGGGGTTTTTGGGGATTGACCCCCACTGGGACCTATGGACCCATCTCTTCTCCGTGGAGTTCTACGCCATGTCGACGGATGTGAAGAAGGTCCATATGGCGGTGCGGGCTGGCGGCTGCACCCTCCAGCTAAGTTTGGGGCGCGCACAGCAGTACATCCCTGCCTCCCTTGTGTCTTTGAACAAGGGGTGGCAGAACCGGTGGTTTTATCTCCGGAATGACGACGGGGTGCTGCCGCCCTTTTCTCAACGAGTGGTGACAGCCGCCGGCGATAACTGGCGCTGGGGGGCCACACGCGAGAACCAGGAGAAGCTTCAGCCCCTTCTCCGTGCCCTGCAGAAGCTCCAAGCCGAAGGCCTTACCGCCGCGGGGGTCATTGCCGCTATCCACCGCCGGAGGGTGCTCCCATTGGCAGAGCGGCGGTTGCGGCTTTCGGAAATGAAGCCGGGGTCAATTTGGAGGGTTCACGGATGTCCTCGCCCCCCCTCTCCACTGACGACCTCCTCAGACGGATAGCGGGCACGGTGGGGAGGCTGGACGCTGGCGTCCTTAACCAGCCCCCGATGCGTCCCGACCACGGGTATGTGTCCCTGGTAAGTGTTCGACCCTTCCTCTGTTTTGTGCCATGTTTCTTACGTTTTTAGCCCTTACCCTTGGGATTTTTGCTCGTCCCCAGGGGTTGAGGAACTTTAAAACCCCCCGGACACCGGTCCCGGAGGACGCGGCGGGCCAAACCGTGCATAGGCTCGCCGCGGAGAAGGATAAGTAGAAAAAAGACGCGGAAAAGGCCCAAGCTCGCGAGAGGATGCGGGCTCGGGAAGCCTTGGAGAAGCATCGTCGGAGGCAAGAAAGGGACGGGCTCCCGTTGGAGCCGTCGCCGGACACGCCCGACGACGATGATGATGATGATGACGATGAGGACGACGACATGGCGGCCCGACTTGGTCTCAGTCCGGATCCGAGGCTGGGCCAGGGGTCGTCAAGCCAGCCTCCAAGTGGGCTGGCACCACTAGTGTTTGGGGCCGGGACGCCAGGGTCCCGGTCCGAGGAGCGGAGGCGGGCCGAGGGGGTACTTGACCCCTTGGCCGAGATAATTGGGGTGACTCCGGGGGGTCAGGCCGACCCACATGCCCCCCGAGAGCAAGTGCCCATGCTAGTCGTGCGGGAAGTTGTTCCCTCGGCTGTCATGACATCGCCCGGGCAGGCCGCCTCCCGGCGCCTCGAGCGTCCGAGGCGGAGGCGGCATTGAAGCCGGCCGCTGGCCAACCCTCGGCAGCGTCTGCGGAGACCGGGGTCCGAGAGGTCTCCCCGCAGGCATGATTGGCCTTGCCCCAGAGCGGGTAAGTATCTGAGGGCACCCTTGTTTCAGCCATTTTTCTGTGTATCTTGATTTTGTCTTTTCTTCCTTTCAGCAAGCGGAGGCAGGGCTCGGCTGGTCTGGCCCCCATGAAGGCCCTTAAGACGGGGCCGACCTCTTCAGTCGGAGCTGCGGCACGCCATGCTGGTTGGTTGGCCTCCGCGCAAGGCGCCCTCTGGCGGGGGGCCCAGGAGGCACGAGCTGTCATGGGGCAAGCCTCCCAGGTCGACCCCCCTGTTGGAGCGGCCATCGTGCCAGGGGAAGCCGTTGACGCGGCTGCGGCCTCGAGCCCGCCTTCCTCGTCGCCGACGCCGACGTCGATTCCTGCCGGGGCCGCCGCTGGTGCGCCCACGGAGCCGCCCGCCACCGCCAATGTCGAGATGGCTGAGGTGCCTCCGCCCCTGGCTCCTTCGGTCCTGGTCATCCCCGATTCCCCCGTTTTCAAGCATGGGGAGGGGGCGGCCGTTGTTGCCGAGGTTGGTGAACAGAGGCCTGTCACCTTGACCGAGGAGAGGCCCGATGCGTCGGCTGCAGAGGGACCCGAAGCCTCGGTCGTGGGGCGCGCAGATCCTTGGCCCGTCGTGGGGAGCAGCGACCTCATCCCCATGCAGCTAAATCCCAATGAGTGGGGAGCGCAGCCGCTCGTGTTCTGGGGCCGCGATACCTCAGAGCCTCTCCTTTCCCTCAATGATGAGGGAGAGGAAAGGTTGCGGAAAGTTTTCCGCGACTATAGCGAGGCGGTGATGAGGTCGCTTAAGACGGCCACGGGTGTCCTTTCCCAAGCCATTCCTAGGGTCTTCCAGGTAAGGATTTAGACGCACACCTCGTGTGGTCAGAGCATTCTTTGTGATATTCTATTTTTCTTTTTAGGCGCTCGCGGACATGAGCACCGCTAAGTCGTTGTTCCTCCACCGTGAGAGCAGCGTTTGGGAATCGCTGCGGCTCCAGGGGCCGCGCTTACCGAGGCCAACGAGCGCCTCGTCCAACAGAGCACCGAGGCGGCGGACCTTCGGCTACTCTGTGAGGAGCTGAAGTCGGAGGCAACGGAGGCGCGGACAGAGGCGGCGTCAGCACGGATGGAGGCTTCGTCGGCTCGGGAGCAGGTGGCTTCCTAGGCCGAGGAGATGCAGCAGCGGCAGCTGGAGCTTGGCCAGGTCACCAGCGAGCGGGACCAACTCTGGGGCCAAGCTGCCGAAGCCGCGAGCCGGGATGAGACCCTTAAGGGACAGCTGGCTGAGGTCATGGAGCGGCTAGCCGAGGCGACCGCTAGGGCCGGGATCCTTTCGGAGGGCCAGGCCGTAGCCATCAGGTCAGCCTGGTCCGCCCAAGCTATGGCTTCACAGTAGAGTGCCCTGGCCAAAGGTATGTTTTGCCTGCTTTGTGATTTTGCTTTAGCTTAACTCCTCTCCTCGTGTCTGAATATTGTCTGGCTGTCTTTAGGGTTCGAGACGGCTCTTAACGAGTCCGTTAAGAACTGCAAGGCACTTGCCCAGGCGGCCGAGCAGAAGGAGGCTGACCGCATGGCCATGTCCGAGGACATTTCGGCCTTTTGCCGGACCTTTGGCCTTGATGACGTCCCCTCGGACAGCTCCCCCCAGAGTCGCCTACGGGCCTTGGGCGGCCATGTGCGCAGCAGACTCCATGGGGCGCTGCATCACGGTGTTAGGCAGGCCTTCGCCGTCCTCGCTTCCCACTACGACGTGGATTTGGAGCGGGTCAGTGAGGGCTACTGCCAACCCGATGACGAGGATGCCGCCTTGGCCGAGGCCCAAAGGCTTAATGCGGTTGCCGAGGGTCCAGGCATGGCGCTGGCTTCCTTTTTTGAGGTGGAGATCCTTCCGCCCGTGTCGCCGTCCGAGGTCGGGCCACATTCTGCCACCCCTGCCAGCGAGGCTGCTTCGTCTGCCGCAGATGGAAACAACACCGAGGGTGCTGCTCCTCCCCCTGCCGACGCCTGAGCCTATGTAGAACAGTTATTTTAAGTATGTGTATGTTTCCTGCGGCTGCTGAGGGCTGAACATTTGGATGTCTGAGTATAAAGCTGCGTTGCTCTTGAGTCGTGTTTTTGACTTGCTTTTTTCACGGCATCACTGTTAGAACCGGAGGCATCCCTTAGACGAAAAGGTGGTGAGTGGGGTATCCGTATCCCGGAGGCATAGGAGTTCCTGCGGCTTGGTCGGCCTTATTGTTTTAGGGTTGTCCCTGGTTCATTCAGTGTTTTCGCGTGCAGCAAATCCGAAGTCACGAGTATCCTTGCGTTTCTTTCCTCTCGTTTCGAGCATTAGGACTTGTTCGGTAGCAGAATCACTTATCCGAGCATGAGTTACCTTTCGCGGAAGGTGGTGAGTGAGGTATCCGTATCCCGGAGGCGTAGGAGTCCCTTGGCTCGGTCGGCCTTGCCGTTCGAGGTCTCTCTCGTTCGTTTTTAGGATTCCGTTATCGATATAGTCAAAAGGCACGAAAGTCGTTTTGGTAGAAAACTTTTCTGAGGAAAGGGTGGCACAGAAAGAAAATTTTGACGCAGAGGGGGTTCCCCTCTTCTAGCCCCCGAGGGAGGGTCGGTCTTTGCCGAGGCAAGGCCGATCCTTCCTTGACGGTTAGACTTTATTTATACATGTAAAGGAATCGAGATACATGAACGGCTTAAAACATTTAAGGGTAAAAGCGACATAGCTGTTCGATGTTCCAAGCGTTGCTGTAGACCTCGCCTTGATCGTTGGCCAGCTTGTATGTCCTGGGCTTCAATACTTTGGCGATAATGAACGGCCCTTCCCAGGGAGGAGTAAGCTTGTGACGTCCTCGGGTGTCTTGTCGTAGCCGAAGCACCAAGTCTCCAACTTGGAAGCCTCGGGGTCGAATCCTTCGGGCGTGATAGCATCGCAGAGACTGCTGATACCGCGCTGAGTGCAGTAAGGCTACGTCCCGAGCCTCTTCCAGCTGGTCCAATGAATCCTCTCAGCTGGTTTGGTTGTTTTAGTCGTCGTATGCCTTTGCCCTCGGGGAACCGTATTCTAAGTCCGTGGGTAGGATGGCCTCGGCCCCATAGACTAGGAAAAACGGCGAGAAACTCGTGGCTCGGCTCAGTGTTGTCCTTAGACTCCAAACCACCGAGGGTAGCTCTCTTATCCACCGCTTGCCAAACTTGTTGAGGTCATTGTAGATCCTTGGTTTTAGTCCCTGCAAAACCATGCCATTGGCGCGCTCCACCTGTCCATTTGTCATCGGGTGAGCTACGGCGGCCCAGTCCACACGGATGTGGTGGTCTTTGCAGAAGTCTAGGAACTTTTTCCCAGTGAATTGCGTGCCGTTGTCGGTGATGATGGAGTTTGGGATCCCGAAGCGATGGATGATATTTGTAAAGAACGCCACCGCCTGCTCGGACCTGATGCTGGTTAAGGGTCGGACTTCGATCCACTTGGAGAATTTGTCGATGGCGACCAGTAGGTGCGTGAAGCCCCCGGGTGCCTTCTGCAAGGGACCGACGAGGTCCAGACCCCACACAACAAATGGCCAAGTGATAGGTATTGTCTGTAGAGCCTGAGCGGGCAGGTGTGTTCGTCTCGCGTAGAATTGACACCCTCGGCAGGAGCGTACAATCCTACTGGCGTCGGCCACCGCGGTCGGCCAGTAGAAGCCTTGACGGAAAGCGTTTCCTACGAGGGTCCGAGGTGCTGCATGGTGACCGCAAGCCCCCGAGTGTATTTCACGTAACAGCTCTTGTCCTTGGGTGATGGATATGCATCATTGGAGAATGCCTGAGGGGCTGCGGTGGTACAACTCTTTTTCATCACCCAGTAAAACGAACGATTTGACGCGCCGAGCCAGTCGCCGGGCTTCGACCTTGTCGAGGGGCAGCTCTCCTCGGAGGAGATATTCCAGGTACAGGGTATGCTAGTTTAGGATTGGTGTGACCCCATGAGTTCCACTACCCATTTTGCTATCCTACCTGAGGCCTCTCGACACTGGATGATCTCCCCTAGGGGGAAGGATGACACCACAGTCACCGGATGAGACTCGAAGTAGTGTTGCAGCTTTCGTCGTGTTAGAATCACCGTGTACATTAGCTTCTGGATTTGCGGGTAGCGGATTTTGGTCTCAGATAACACCTCGCTGATGAAGTAGACTGGCCTCTAGATGGGCAGCGCATGCCCTTCTTCTCGTCTCTCGACTACGACCGCAGCGCTGACCACCTGAGTGGTTGCGGCTACGTAAATCAAGAGGGCTTCTCCCGCAGCGGGGGGCACCAAGATGGGTGCATTAGTAAGGAGTGCCTTAAGGTTTCCGAGGGCTTCTTCGGCCTCGGGAGTCCAAGTGAAGCGTTCGGTCTTCCTTAAGAGGCGGTACAAGGGTAATCCTTTCTCGCCGAGGCGCGAGATGAAGCGGCTCAGAGCCGCAAGGCATCCCATGACCCTTTGTACTCCCTTTAAATCTTTGATGGGCCCCATGTTGGTGATGGCTGCGATTTTCTCCGGGTTGGCCTCGATGCCTCGTTCGGAGACGATGAATCCTAGGAGCATGCCTCGGGGAACTCCGAAGACACACTTCTCGGGATTGAGTTTACGCCCTTTGCTCGCAGGCACCCGAATGTTACTTCGAGGTCGGAGAGGAGGTCGGAGGCTTTCCTTGTTTTGACAACGATGTCATCAACATAAGCCTCGACCGTTCTGCCGATGTGCTCTCTGAACACATGGTTCATGCACCTTTGGTATGTAGCACCTGCATTCCTCAAGCCAAATGGCATAGTAGTATAACAATACACGCCGAAAGGTGTGATAAAAGAAGTCGCGAGCTGGTCGGATTCTTTCATCTTGATTTGGTGATAGCCTGAATAGCCATCGAGGAAAGACAGGATTTCACACCCAGCAGTGGAGTCCACAATTTGATCAATGCAAGGCAGAGGGTAGGGAACTTTTGGACATGCTTTATTCAACCCAGTGTAATCTACATACATCCTCCATTTCCCCCTTTTTTCTTTACAAGTACAGGGTTAGCTAACCATTCTGGATGGAATATCTCTTTGATGAACCCTGCTGCCATTAGCTTGTGGACCTCCTCGCCTATGGCCCTGCGCTTTTCTTCATCAAAACGGCGCAGGTGCTGTTTTACGGGTCGGGCACCGGCTTGGATGTCCAATGAGTGCTCGGCAACATCCCTCGGTATGCCTGGCATGTCCGAGGGACTCCACGCAAAAACCTCGGCGTTTGCGCGGAGAAAGTCGACGAGCACTGCTTCCTATTTGGGGTCGATCTCGGAGCCGATCCTGACTTTTTTGTCGGCGCCATCGCTGGGGTCGAGAGAGACAGACTTAACTGCCTCGGCTGGCTCGAAGTTGCCGGCATGCCGCTTCGGGTCGGCACCTCTTTGGAGAGGCTATCCAGGTCGGCGATGAGGGCCTCGGACTCGACGAGGGCTTTGGCGTACTCAACGCATTCCATGTCACACTCGTAAGCATGGCGGTACGTGGATCCGACGGTGATGACTCCCTTGGGGCCTGGAATCTTGAGTTTGAGGTACGTGTAGTTGGGGACGGCCATGAACTTAGCGTAGCATGGTCTTCCCAACACAGCGTGATAGGTTCCTCGGAACCCGACTACCTCGAAAGTGAGGGTTTCCTTTCGGAAGTTGGAGGGAGTTCCGAAGCAAACGGGCAAGTCAATCTGCCCAAGGGGCAGGATACGCTTGTCAGGGGCAATCCCGTGAAAAGGTGCTGCACCGGCTCGGATCTTGGACCGATCGACCCCCAAGAGCCCTAGGGTCTCGGCATAGATGATATTGAGGCTGCTGCCTCCGTCCATGAGGACCTTGGAGAGCCTAGTGTTGCCGATGACAGGGTCGACGACGAGCGGGTACCTTCCTGGGTTTGGTATGTAGTCGGGGTGGTCGTCCTGGTCGAAGGTAATGGGCTTGTCGGACCAGTCTAGGTAGACTAGCGTTGCTACCTTCACCGAGCAGACCTCCCGGCGCTCTTGCTTGTGGCGTCGAGCCGAGGTATCTGCCACTTGCCCACCGTAGATCATGAAGCAGTTGTGGACCTCCGGGAACTCTTCTTCCTTGTCGCCCCCCTTATTGTTGTTGCCTTGGTCCTTGCCATCTTCCGCCGAGGGCCCAACCTTATTGAAGTAACGCCGGAGCATGTCACATTCTTCAAGGGTGTGCTTGATGGGACCCTTGTGATAGGGGCACGACTCCTTGAGCATCTTGTCGAACACGTTGGCCCCCTCCAGGAGGTCTCCGAGGGTTCCTGCGCTTGGCAGCAGCGACGAGATCTGCTTCAACGGTGTTGCGTTTTGCTTGCGCCTTCTTCTTGCTCTTTTTCTTTGTGCCACGCTGGACGGACGCCTCGGGGACGTCTTCCTTATGCCTTCCCTGAGGCTGCTTGTCTTTCCAAAAGATGGCTTCGACGGCATCCTGACCAGAGGCGAACTTGGTGGCTATGTCCATCAATTCGCTTGCCTTGGTGGGAGTTTTGTGTCCCAGCTTGCTTACCGGATCCCGGCAAGTGGTGCCGGCAAGGAATGCTCCGATGACGTCCGAGTCGGTGATGTTAGGCAACTCGGTGCGCTGCTTTGAGAACCGTCGGATGTATTCTCGCAGGGATTCCTCTGGCTGCTGCCGGCAGCTCCGGAGATCCCATGAGTTCTCAGGGCGCACGTATGTACCCTAGAAATTTCCGGCGAAGACCCTGACTAGGTCGTCCCAGTCGAAGACCTGCGCAGGAGGCAGATGCTCCAGCCAGGCTCGGGCAGCGTCAGAGAGGAAGATGGGTAGGTTGCGGATGATGAGGTTGTCGTCGTCCGTCCCTCCCAACTGGCACGCCAGCCGGTAATCCGTGAGCCATAACTCCGGCTTCGTCTCCCCTGAGTATTTGGTGATGGTAGTCGAAGCTCGGAACCGGGCCGGGAACGGCGCCCGTCGTATGGCTCGGCTGAAGACCCGCGGGCCTGGTGGTTCGGGTGTGGGGCTCCGATCCTCCTCACTGTCGTAGCGTCCTCCGCGTCTGGGGTCATAGCCTCGGCGCACCCTTTCCTCGAGGTGGGCTCGATGGTCGCAGCGGTGTTGCTCGTTGCCGAGGCGGTCTAGGACCGCAGGGGTCCTGTCTCCTGTGTGCTCGGTATGGACCGAGGCTTCTCGCACGTGTCGGGAGGGCCCGACGTGATGCTCCGAGGGGCATCCCCGCCTTCGGGAGGCAGAGCTCTCAGCTTGTTGGACTGCGACATTTTCCAGGAGGCCCTTGAGTTCACCCTGGACATGTCGCCCCTCAGTGGTGGATGGCTCCGGCATTGTTCTGAGTAACATCGCCGCTACAGCTAGGTTCTGGCTGGCCCCGTTGAAGGTCGGGGGCAGCTCTGCCCTGGCGTCGTCAATAATACGACGCTGGACGTCTCGGGCTCGATGACGCGCTCCTCCGGCGAGGGCTCGGCCTGCCCACTCTTGCTCGAGGTTTTGTCGGAGCTGCATAAGTCGCTCCCTTTCTTCGTCGAGCTTGGCCTGCATCTCGCGGAGTTGCTCAAGCTGCGTGTCCTGACCACCCGCAGGGGTACGGGCCTCAGCTAGCTCCCGCGGGATCTCGATGCGAGACGCAGGTGCAGGGGCGTCGTTGTTTCTTGGCATGCCGAGGTGGTTGTCTCCGTCGTGCTCCTCCTGATCGATGTGGAAGCACTCGCGAGTTGGGTCGTAACCCTCGTCGTCAAGGCTGTGGCCATCGTCAGAGTCGCCGGAGAGGCAGTGGTCACATGCGGACATGAAGTCTCGCATGGCTCTAGCATCGCGGAGTTCAGAGAAATCCATACTGAAGTCGGGGTCGTCCTCTTCCTCGGGACCCACGGGTTCGGAGGTAGAGGCGACCGTCAGTAGGTCCCAGGTTGACCACATATGATACTCCGGGAGGTCAGGATATATCCTTGTGGAAGCGCTCACCGAAGTGGGGTTGCCTGGCGGATCAAAGCTGAATCTAAAAGGAACAGGATGGAAAACTGATGGTACCTCCTGGTTGGTGGACGGTGGTGAAGTTGTAGTGGAGATGAAACGTGTCGCTATCTCAGGCGCGAGACTAATGCCCGACAAGTCCCTCGCAAGGGTGCTGGCGTCATCAGTCCGCCTGGGGTTGGCACGTTGTCAGGAAGCGACGCCCGTCGTTGTCCTAGGTGCGAGGCTAACGCCCGACATGTCCCCCGCAGGGGTGCCGGCGCCGTCAACTCGCTCTGGTCCGATAGCCGATGAGGTGCTGCCTCTTGCCTGGCCATGGTTGCCCTGTCTCCGTATCCTTCTGCGAGGAGGGTGGCGGAGTAGACCGGAGTGTCCCTCTTCCGCCCTGGGGAGAGGTCGTCGTTGGGTTTGCCTCCGCCGGGTGAGCCGACGACCGTCGTTGCTGTCGTGCTGTGGTGGGAGGAGTATCATGTCGTAGCTGCTGTCGAGGGACATGAACTCGAGACTCCCAAAGCGGAGCACCGTCCCGGGCTGAAGAGGCTGCTGAAGATTGTCCATCTGGAACTTAACGGGAAAGTATTGTCAACACGCAGCGATCCCCTACCTGGCGCACTAACTATCGGTGTTTCAGACCCGGGGGACCCTCAACCGACTAGTGAATTTTATGCTGCGTGTCCCTGCTCGGATGGATTGATGCAAGATGAAACACAAGGTTTATCCTGGTTCGGGCTAAGAAGGCCCTACTTCCAGCAGAGGGAGGATGAGGCTTATATTATCTTGCACCGGGGTGCTTGTAGTAGGGGATACAAGCTTTGCGAGAGAGGGAACAGATCCCAGGTCTCTTGAGAGGTCTAGTGTTGTGGAGAGAAGGTTTGCCCTGAAGTGTTTTTTGTTGATGTTGGGTGAGCCGTCTGGGTGAGCTTTCAAAGCTTGCCTTGGGAAGGCCCTGGGCATCTCATTTTATAGGTACAAGGAGGTGACCCGACTGTACATATGGGGGTGTAGCTATGTGCTAATGTGGACGGCGGAGAAGTGCTTGAGCCCTGTAGAAGCATGGCCGGCGGCGTGGCCCTAGGTCCTGACCCCTGTAGCGGCGCGGCCGGCTCCGCCGAGTTGAAGCCGAGCTCTATAGCGTCGTGGCTGGCGATATGGCCTGGTCGTCGAGGTGGCCTTGAAGTTTGTGTCCTGCTGACGTTTTTTGACTTTGTAGAGAGCTGAGGATAGTCGACGTCATGGGCGCATGCCGAGGATCACCATTACCTGTTACTAGAGTAATTTGATGTGACACCGGTCCTGTTCCTTCGTAGCCTGAGGTGGCTAACTAGGGGAAGGATAGTGTTGTATTCCCTGTTCGCGTAGTCGGTCCGAGGCCATCTCGGGCGAGGCGGTGATTTCTCCCGATGCCGAGGCCTAGGTCGGGGGAGGCGAAGATCTCCTCCCGAGGCTGAGGCCTAGGCCGAGCGAGGTGAAGACCTCCTCCCGAGGCCGAGGCTGAGGCCGAGGCCTGGGTCGGGCGTGGTGACGATTCCTCCCGAGGCCGAGGCTAGGGTCGGGTGAGGCGGAACTCCATGTTGCGCCCGAGGCTGAACTCGGGAGAGGCGGTAACTTAGTATTGTTAGTCTTACCCTGGTGGTTGGCACAGTGGTCGAAACGGGGTGAATAGTGTTGTTATCCTGTCAGAACGATCAGTAAAAGGGTGAAGCGACTGCGGTCATTTCGATCTTGCCAACTGCGGCGCGCGTGTCGGGATAAGGTGTTAGGTGATCCCTACATTAAATGCGCATGTGATACGGTCGGTGGCAAGGCGGTTTGGCCGAGGCCGCTATATGACAAAGTTTACCCGAGTTTTGCCTCGGGCGAGCCGGGGGTGCGCCCACTGCCTGAGGGGACCCTCGGGCGAGCCATGAATCCGTACGGGACTACTGTTCTTGCCCGAGGCTGGGCTCGGGTGAGACAGGACCACGTCCCTTGGTAGACGAGGCCTTCACTTGAACCGTGCTTACCAGTCTTTATGGTTTGTTTTAAAGATGTTCTCCAGCCATGTTTAGGAGTACTGGGGGTACCCCTAATTATGGTACCCGACATTGAGGCGCTACCATGATAAAGCCGTGCGACACCGATCCTTCACAGTAGGAGACTTGGTCCTCTGCCAAATTCTAACGGGGGAAGGACGACACAAGTTGTCGCCACTATGGGAAGGGCCATTCATTGTATCAGAGGTCACTCGGCCAGGATCATACCGGCTCACTCAAATGGATGGCATAGAAGTGGGGAACTCATGGAACATAGAGCATCTCTGAAAGTTCTACCCTTAGCAAGGCCTTAAAGATTCTCGAAGAAACATTGTACTCTGTAATCGGGAGACCTCGTCATCAATAAAGTTTTCGTTTTCAAAGGCATTCAGACTCTTGACTTTCAGTTGACCTCAACTTAATTGGACTTGAAATCAGCACGCTTACTTGACTCAGGGTGACCACTTGTGGGGGATGGATATCCCCCGGGTCCACTAGAAGGCAAGAAGGCCTCGCGAAAGGCTTTGGGCCTACTATCTCGCAAGGCTGTCCCTTCGTGGGCCACGGGAGAACTGCTGGCAGAATGAACTGACGCAAAGAGTGAGCAGACACGGGCCCAGGCGGCTCGTTGGATTTAAGCATTATCCACAACGTTGATCCGATTCTCCCGCGCAGCACCCTCGGACGTCGGAACCAAATGAGGATAAGTTGGCAAGACTATAGGAAGATAAGTTCAGTCGGTTCACTATTATTTAGGTATACAATTATCATACACGCATGTAGTGCCCCACGGTCGAATATATAAGGCCTAGGGGGTACCCCATCAAAGGGGAGAAGTCACTCATCAACCATCTACTTAGCTCATTAGCTTTCTCCATACCGGAGACTTCCCTTGTAATCCACCACATAAAGATCCACACCAAGAAGTAGGGTGTTACGCATCTCAAAGCAGCCCAAACCTATAGAAAAATCGCCCACCGTCTCTCGTGCGTCTCGCACGAACCATTGAGTTACAGTCAACAGCACCGTCCTACCCAAAAGTACCATGAGGGGTAACCCCGGGTGTGCGGTCGGGCTCCAAACACCGACACCACTATACCCAACTAACGGAGCAATTGACTTAAGCCAACGATGACTTAAGTCAGTGCGACATGCTCACGCTTACTTGACTTAGGGTGACCACTATACCCTACTAACAGAGCAATCGGCTTAAGCCAGCGATGGCTTAAGTCAGTGCGACATGCTCACACTTACTTGACTCAGGGTGACCATTATACCATACTAACGGAGCAATCGGCTTAACCCAGTGATGGCTTAAGTCGGTGCGACATGCTCACGCTTACTTGACTCAGGGTGACCACTATACCCTACTAACGGAGCAATCGGCTTAAGCCAGCGATGACTTAAGTCGGTGCGACATGCTCACGCTTACTTGACTCAGGGTGACTACTATACCCTACTAACGGAGCAATCGGCTTAAGTCGGCGATGACTTAAGTCGGTGCAACATGCTCACGCTGATTTGGCTTAGGGTTACCATTGTACCCTACTAACAGAACAATCGGTTTAAGTCGGTGATGACTTAAGTTGGTGTGGTATATTCACATCCACTTACCATAGGGCGACCACTATGTCCTACTAACTAGGAGATCGACCTAAATCGGGAATATACTCAAAACTAGCATTGTGCACTTGCTTTCACGACTGTTCAGGGTGATCGCTATACCCTAATAGCAAAATAGTCAACCCTTCAGAGAAAAAGAACATTTTACTTGCTGGCACCAGGGGCATATTCTGGCGCCCTGTTCGCGAAATATTCAAGTTCTAACATAACCATAACATACACATAGATTTCATATTACATCAAATGTTTTGCATGACATCATTGCATCAAAACATCTTTGCTAGTAATGTCTTTCACAGGAGCAACAGAAGAGGAATGACGACTCGAAGCATCGGGTGCAGCCTTAACATCAGCGACAATATCGTCAGGCACCATGACGCTGGGCCTCCTCATCAAGATCCATCCAGCGCGAATGGCTTTGTCCATAGCCTTGTCGCGTTGAACCTTCAAGATAGCACAGTTGTCCTCTGAAGCTTTGGTAGCCAGTCAAGCAGCCTCTAGCTCCTGTGCAACAAGTTTCTTGGAGGCACGCAGATTCTTGATGACGGAGTCCTTGGTCGACACCAACTGTCTAAGTCGCAGAACCTCATCTTGGGATACCTGCAGCTCGTGACGATGATGGTCCAGGTCTAACATAGTGAAGCGGTGGCTCCTTTCCAAAATTGTCAAGGAGTTACTGGCGTCACGGTATAACTTGTCCAGATTGTCACGAGAGGCCATGAGTGCTTGTTTTTCCTCCTACAAGCAAGAAGCAACATTCAACATCCAGACAACAATAAGCCTGGCAAAGTCAGCCAAGGAAGTTTACCTCATGTGCCGTCCTTTCAGAGTCAAGTTGAGAATTGAGGGAGGAAATCAAAGAACGCGTGTCGTCCAATGAAGCAGAGGTTTGGGCCAAGTCGGTTTGGCTTTGAGAATATTTCTCCTCGAAGTCAAAGCACTGTTGGATCAACTCGACCTGACTTCGAGAAAACTTTTCCTCAAGATCAGAGCACCATTGGGCCATATCCGACAATGCAGCTGAAAGGGGATGCATGACTAAGAACAGGATGATCAATAAAAACAACTAAGGAGGGTATAAGGTTACTAACTAGCGTTCGACGCCTTCAAGTCAGTAATCTATTTCTAAAACAGCAATGGGTTCCACTACATTAGAGATAGAGCTTCTTCTGGAACAGTGGCATCGCACGACCTCAGCTGGGCAGACATTCCATCAACCAAAGCCTGTGATGATAAGACAGATGAGCAGAAGAAATATAATTCACTAATATGAGCAATAAAAGGCAAGAGGTTGACTCACCTAAAGGTTGGAGAGGAACGATGGCAGACCCAAGGCAGGAGGAGCTATGTCATGGCTTGATGGGGAATGATTAGCAGGAACAATTTGAAGGGCATTATCAGGGGTGATCTCAGCCCCGCCAGCAGATAGCAGGCTTCTTGCATCTAGCCCGCCGACCTCTAAGGCGACTTGTTCGTTCAAAGCTGTGGAAGCATGCACCGCCGTCGCCCCATCGGACCGAGGTGGGGACGACTCGACATGGACGTCCATGCAGGTTTGGGAAGGAGAGCCCACCTGACCACCCTCAGGGGTTGGGTTGCAGCTTGCGCTACCCACTAGAGCCGGATCACTGCCGGCAACACCCTTGGGGGCTAGATCTTCTGCAGTAGCCACCTCTAAGGCTGAAGGCTCCTCAGTCACCTCCATGGGAGTTGGGTGACTCAGACCAGCGTCTCGGCATTGAAGACTACCCTCCAAAGTCGACGATGAGCGAGACACCGCTTGGGTTACCTCTTGCCCAGCAGAGTCAAGCAAGGAAAGCCCACCGTCTGGGACCTCTGAACAGACAGCCGGGGCATCATTAGCAGTTGGCTCTGACATCATATCTTCGGGACGACTTCCTCTAGTGCTTGTTCAAAATCTGATATGGAAAGTCCCTCAAGACTGACAAGAGCCAACAGAGCTGGAGAAGGGATGTCACTACCCCCTCGCTACCTCTATAATGCCTGCTATTCTTTCGGATCACCGGGACTTCTTCTTCCTCCTCCTCTTCATCTTCATCAAATATAAAAATAGCAGCTTGTGCACGATCACAACCCTCGGCATTAACCTTGGGAAGGGCCTCTGCTGGCATTTCATCTGGAACCAGAGCAGAAGGACCTGCGCCCTAGTCCAAGCATGACAGTCGTCGAAGTCGCCTCCTCTTCCTTTTTTCCACAACATGTGCAGTCGGCCGACTCACTCGGCGTGGATGCTTTGGGCGGGCGCCTTCAGGTTTCCGGGCCTTCACCACTTCACCAAGTTCTTGCCCATCTGTGATAGCCATTGGCTCGGCATGGGTCGAGTCAGATGATTCCCCATCCAACAAACTAAGCATAGCATCTACCTCCGCGTCGTCAGTGCTAGCCGGCATCTCAAAATGAGTCTGCCTCTCATCCTCTGGAAGACTCTGAAGTGGGGCAATCAGAGCCTCAATGTCCTCAGAAGAGGGTTGCACTCTAAGACCCATGATACCATCACGAACAGGAGGGTTGGACACAAACTCGGAAAATGGCCTAAGTGGTGGCAGGTTCCAAGCAGAATAAGCAACAGGAGCACTAGCATTTGAAACTCCGCCCCTCAGGATCATATCCAGTCGGCTCATCAGATCTTCAGTGGGGATTATCTTATTTGTAACCTGGGTAGAGTCATTGATGCCACTATACAGATAAGCAGGGTATGCCATGTCCTTCAAAGGTTGGATGTTCTTGAAGACGAAATCAGCGACCACAGCCTCAGCAGTCAGACCTTTGTCTTTCAACAAGTAGACCTCGGCAAGCAGTACTTTTGCCTCTGTTATCTCCGAATGGGTTAGAGATTCTACCCAGCTTGGAGTGCAGACATCTGCCTGCCTCCCCGACTAAGGGGGGAGGGACTTGCAGTGGTTCTCCACGATGAACCACTCGAGACGCCACCCCTTGATGCTATCCTTGAGGGGGATGTCGAGATACTCTGTTTTCCTCCCACGACGCATCTCCAGACTTGCGCCACCAACGAGCTGGTGCTGTCCCCCCACCATCCCAGGCCGACAATGATACAAATACTTCCAGAGGCCAAAATGGGGGAGAATCCCAAGGTAGGCCTCACATAGATGAACAAAGATGGAAACTTGTAAGATGGAATTAGGGTTCAGATGGGTCAAGTTCAGTTCATAGAAATCAAGGAGGCCACAGAAGAAGGGATAAACGGGAAGAGCAAGGCCATGAATAAGAAAAGGAACATAGACAACGGACTCATGGGTGTCCTCTGTCGGAAAAGTGACCCCGCGGCAAATTTGCCAAGAGCAGAGCTCTTTCGGCAGTAAAACCCCAACATCGACAAGGTGAAGAAGATCAGACTCTGAGATAACAGACATGTGGTTACCCGCGAATAGCAACTGGCTGTTGGGGTCGATGGGGGGAATGATTGCCACAGCGGAACTCTGCCTCTTCCGTTTCGGCGTCATTGCAATCTTGTCGGCGAAACAAACAGGAGCAAGATCTTAGGGAAGCAGAGGAGTGGTTCGAGGCAGAAATATAAAATTAGGGCACGGAAATCAAAAACACACGTCAGCGCGAGTATAAATGGGGTTTTCTCGGGTTAGGTGCCATTTCTAAAAAGTGCCAAGTCATCACTCGGGAAAGCAAAACTCAGGCATGGCTCGGCAGTTACCTATGAAATGCCAGCAACATCTAACTTGGCTCGGCGATTACCTCTAAAACGCCGGTAGTGTCAAGCATTACTCGGCGTTACCTCTAAAACGCCGGTAGTGTCAAGTGTCACTCGGCGGTTACCTCTAAAACGCCGGCAGTGTCAAGCACCACTCGGCGGTTACCTCTAAGACACTGGCAGTGTCGGGCGTTACTCGGTGATTATCTCTAAAAATGCTTGTAGTCTCCGTTTTCGCTTGGCAGTCGCCTCTAAAATGTCAGAAGCAGTGAGCATAAAAGACAAACTACCAAATGTGTACACATCAAAAGCAACAAAAGCAAACACCTGGAGCAACCGAGGTTCTTCATTAGTGGAGGGAGGTCACACAAACTTAAAGATTGACTCATTATGAGTCAATCTTTCTTTCCCTTGTTACTACATTACATTACCCTACATTACATTACTACACTACTTACGCTACACTATACTACTAACAACTACTACATTATTCTACTACTACTACCACTACCACTAATTATCTATACTAATATTTAAGCCAGTGGCGCTTTGCCACTGGCCTTGCTGCTGCTGCTGCCGCCGTCGCCGCTGCCTTCATCGTCGCCCTTATTGCCGTTGCTGCCGCCTTCGTCACCGCCACCTCCGCTGCCATCGCCGCCACTGTCGTCGCCTTCGTCATCGCCGTCGCTCCCTTCCTCAGACGAGTCGGCAGAGTTCTCCTCGTCTGAGGAGACCTCCGACTCATCCGAGCCCTCGAGCCCGGCACACTCGATGGACCGGATGTATGTCCACACCTCGGCGGCTATCCCCTGGGAGTCGTCCGAGTCATCGGACGACGATGGCGGAGGCGTAGATAGGCGACCCCTTGGACTCAGAGGAGACCCCCTCCTCCGAGTACTCGGAGTCACCAAAGTCCTTCGAGGGAGGACTTGGTTCACGCTTCCGCTTGTCGCCGGAGCGACGCGACGAACTCTGCCCTTTTTTTCCTTGCCCATGGCCAGATGGAGGAGAAGAAGGAGTTAGAAAAGAAGCAACAGACGATCGAAGGATATGTGAAGAGAACAACGGTGCAAGCAGGCTATTTATAGAGGCCGGAAGAAACTGTTCATTTCCTACCACGCTCACTGAACAGTCGCAAGTATTCAATAAGCAATTCAAGCCGCCTAAAAATGAGTCAGGCAACAGATGCCGCTTCGTGTAACACGACACCATTTGGACTAAGGTCAACTGCTTGGGCGATATGATTACGTCCCATGGTCACATCAAGTTACTACTCTAGGACGGTGTGCTAAACGCTCTGCGTACCAAGAGGTCCCCCGGGTCCACTAGAAGGCGAGAAGGCCTCACAAAAGGCTTTGGGCCTACTGTCTCGCAAGGCCGTACCTTCGTGGGCCAGGGGAGAACTGCTGGCAGAATGAGCCGACGCAGAGAGTGAGCAGACTCGGGCCCAGGCGGCTCGTTGGATTTAAGCATTATCCACAACGCTGATCCGATTCTCCCGCGTAGCACCCTCGGATGTCGGAACCAAATGAGGATAAGTTGACAAGACTATAGGAAGATAAGTTCAGTCGGTTCGCTATTACTTAGGTATACATCGTTATCATACACGCATGTAGTGCCCCATGGTCGAATATATAAGGCCTAGGGGGTACCCCATCAAAGAAGAGAAGTCACTCATCAACCATCTACTTAGCTCATTAGCTTTCTCCATACCGGAGACTTCCCTTGTAACCCACCACATAAAGATCCACACAAGGAAGTAGGGTGTTACGCATCTCAAAGCGGCCCAAACCTGTAGAAAAATTGCCCACCGTCTCTCATGCGTCTCGCACGAACCATTGAGTTACAATCAACAGCACCATCCTACCCAAAAGCACCATGAGGGGTAACCCCAGGTGTGTGGTCCGGCTCCAAACACCGATAGAGGCAGTCCTGACTTCATGTCATGTTCTGAATAGAATTCCTATGGGCAAAGAAGAGAAAACCCCTTATGAGAAGTGGGTTGGGAGAAAACCATCACTTTCATACTTGCGCACTTGGGGGTGCATGGTGAAAGTCAATGTACCAATTAACAAAAGTGCAAGCTTGGTCCAAGGACAGTGGATTATGTCTTTCTTGAATATGCTTCATGTAGCATAGCATATAGATTTTTAGTAGTTAAATCTGAAGTTCCTGATGTGTATGTTGACACTATTATGGAATCCCGTGATGCTACTTTCTTTGAACACATATTTCCAATGAATGACATTCATAGCAATTCTAGATACTCTTCTGAGATAACTCCTGAACATTGTACACCTGTTGAGAGTTCTGAACAGCCACATGAAATTGTCCTAGAGGAGGATGACAATGATACTCCTAAAAGGAGCAAGAGACAAAGGGTTGAAAAATCCTTTGGTGATGATTTCATTGTGTACATTGTGGACGATACTCATACTACCATTGCAGAAGCATTTGCATCTCCAGATGCGGATGATTAGAAAGAAGCAGTTCATAATGAGATGGACTCCATTCTTTCAAATGGTATGTGGGAAGTCACTGATCGACCCTATGGATGTAAACCTGTGGGTTGTAAGTGGGTGTTTAAAAAGAAGCTCAAGCCTGATGGTACAATTGAGAAGTACAAGGCTAGGCTTGTGGCTAAAGGCTATACTCAAAAAGAAGGAGAAGACTTCTTTGATACTTACTCACCTGTTGCTAGAATGACTACTATTTGAGTACTACTTTCCTTGGCTACCTCGTATGGTCTCCTTATTCATCAGATGGATGTAAAGACAACTTTTCTTAATGGAGAGCTGAACGAGGAAATCTATATGGAACATCCTGATGGATTTGTAGTAAAGGGTCAAGAAAGCAAGGTGTGCAAGTTATTGAAATCTCTGTATGGTCTGAAGCAAGCACCAAAGTAGTGGCATGAGAAGTTTGACACAACTCTAACGTCTGCAGGCTTTGCCATTAATGAGGCAGACAGGTGTGTATATTATCGCTGTGGTGGGGGCGAAGGAGTTATATTGTGCTTATATGTTGATGGTATATTGATATTTGGCACAAACATTGATGTGATCAATGAGGTCAAGTCTTTTCTATCAAAGAGTTTTGATATGAAAGATCTGGGGGAAGCTGATGTGATTCCAAACATCAAGCTAATTAAGGCAGATGGTGGGATTACTCTCTCGCAATCTCACTATGTTGAAAAGGTTTTGAAGCGATTTGGCTTCTCTGATTGCAAACCTTCTCCAACACCTTATGATCCCAGTGTGACACTGTGAAAGAACAAGAGAATTGGTTTAGACCAATTGAGATACTCTCAGATTGTCGGTTCACTCATGTATCTTACTGGTGCAACAAGGCCCGATATTTCATTTGTTGTGAGCAAATTGAGTAGGTTCATGTCAAATCCCAGGACTGATCATTGGCATGCACTTGAGCGGGTTATGCACTACTTGCAAGGTACAATGAGTTATGGAATTCAATATTCTGGTCAGCATGCAGTACTTGAAGGATATAGTGATTCGAACTAGATATCTAATGCAGACAAGCTTTATGCCACCAGTGGTTATATCTTTACTATTGGTGGAGGTGCGGTATCATGGAGGTCATGCAAGAAGAACATGTTGACGAGGTCAACCATGGAAGCCGAGCTAGCTGCACTTGACATAGCAACCGTTGAGGCAGAATGGTTGCGTGAACTCTTGATGGACTTGCCGGTGGATGAGAAACCAATACCAGCTATCCTTATGAACTGTGATAATCAGACAGTGATTGCTAAAGTGACGAGTTCTAAGGATAATGGGAAGTCATCAAGACATGTCAAAAGACGATTGAAGTCTGTTAGAAAGTTGAGAAACTCCGGAGTTGTAAGTATGACTTATATTTCAATAGATAAAAATCTGGCAGATCCTTTTACCAAGGGACTACCACGTAATGTGATAGAAATCGCATCGAGAGAGATGGGTATGAGACCCGTATAAGTTGCCATGGTGGAAACCCAGTCTATGTGATCGAAGATCCCGAGAATTAGGTCCTGGGAAGAACAAGCCATTGGTGAACTGAGGAGAGTAACCTTTGACCCTCTCTAAGTAAAGATGCTGTTGGGGACTTGTTCTCAAATGCTATGAATTAAGAACAAGGCAACACAAAATGTTAAATGTTAATATCCTTCGTCCTTCGAAGCATTATTTCCCTAAGGATATAATGATTTTCGGACGAAGGTTATGAAGGACATACCTTCATCAGCATAAAATATAATAATGAAGAAGGAATCATATGAAACATATAAGTTAACATAAACGGTTATGTATTATTGACAACCCATTTCTATTTTATTATGATGGAAAAATAGAAATGATATCAAATTACAAATGTACCTTCAGCTTGTGAGAAGGTAAAAGTACAAGTGTGACGCAAAAGCCAATGCCAAATCAGCGTGAACAGTACGGGGATACTGTTCACCTATTTATAGGCACGGGTCGCAGCCCATGCAAAATTACATTAATGCCCTTTACGTTTATCAATAACTCTATGATAATTCTTCGAGGTCTAATCTGGTTTTTCATCTTTAAGTCGGTTTCCTTTTCCGCCGTTCTCCCGAAGCTCTTCTACACACAGCTTCGGCTCTGCGCCAACCTTCGTGTTCCTTGTGCTTCTTCATACTGTGGCTCTGATCCAAGTCCGAAGATACCTGTTAATGTACTTTACTCCAGAAACATTGTTAAATCATGTTTTTGAGGACCTTCGGAAGCCGAAGGCCCCCAACAGTAGCCCCTCGCAATATTAATTTGTTAGAATAATAAATTCAGATTGCGAAATGGACGAAGGCTATGAGCCGAAGGTCCGAAAAAACACCTTCCTCTTGCTAGAATAGCAACAGTCATTGGCAAATGGGACCCTCCAGTCTCCGACATAATGGGTTTATAAATAGGGGCTCGCCATAATTTATTTGACACGCTCTCCTGCCATCTGTTTTGCCTGCTCAAAAAGCTTTCTGCCCACAAATATTTGGTTTTCTCCTTAGTTTTAAGCTTCGGAAACGAGAGGCAAGAATTCCGAAGAGATGTCTGAGGAGAAGAAGGTTGCTGCCGAAATGAAGCTGAGCCTTTCTGAAGAGATGCATCTGGGTTTTCTTGAGTCAATAGCGAAGACGAACACGGAGAAGATTACAAGGGAGATTTTAGAAGGTTTATCTGAAGATACTGGTGATAGTGACAGTTATGACGCAGATAGTGGGGGTGAAGATTCCGAAGATCGGCCATGGCGACCAAGCCATTCAGTCTTCGGGAAATCAACTATCGGGCAAAGTCACCTTGAAAACATGAGGGGGAGATATTTTCGGGATATGTCTATTGTAAGAGCAGATGCCGGAGAAAAAACTGTGCCGACTCCCGGAGATGATGAAGTCGTTATTTTCCGAAGCTTTCTGAAAGCTGGGCTACGATTCCCTCTAAGCAGATTCGTGGTAGAAGTTCTGAAAATATATCAGGTTTACCTTCATCAACTTACCCCTGAAGCAATAATAAGAATGGGAATCTTCGTCTGGGCTGTGAAGAGTCAAGGCCTAGAGCCAAGTGCGAAAAGTTTTTGCAATATTCATGAATTGTTATACGAAACGAAACCCTGGGGTAAAGAGCAATATCATAACAACTTTGGTTGCTACAGCTTCGGCGCTCGCTCTGGGTCAAGCTGTCCCGTGCCCACCTTTCGTAAGAGGTGGCCCGAAGAATGGATGAAAGAATGGTTCTATGTAAAAAACGATTTGAAGGTTCGAGAGGATATTAAGGATGTCATCATGTGCCCCATCTGGCAGCGCTTCGGACTCTGGAAACCGAAGGTAGAAATGGATGAAGCAGCCGAAGAATGCCAACGGGCCTTCGGCGTAGTCTGCTCCTTTATTGGGACAAGGGATTTGATACAAGAACACATTGCCTTCAGAGTATGGCCTCTTGCAGATAATTGGGAAATGCCGAAAGAAACTGTTAAAGAAACTGACGAAGGTGGGCTAGTCAGGCTGAAGTATACATTCAAGTATGGAGACAAATTCGTTGAACCAGATGATGATTGGTTAAAGAGCATTGAAACTGTAAGTGATGAATTGCTTGGGGCATATTCGAAGGCCGAAGATACTGCAATGTCAGCAGCCTTCGGAGGCCGAAGAAAGAAAAGACTGAACCGAGTTTTTGATGCAATTGGGTTCGTGTACCCCGACTACCATTATCCAGTGCGGGGGCAGAAAAGGAAAGGTACAGTTTCTGCGAAAGAAACTGCTTCAGCTGCTCCTAGCGAGCCAGCACCGAAGAGAAAAAGGGTGAAAGTTCTCACACACCGGCCACGTTACATTGAACTAGCCACAGTGCCTGAATTCGGCAGTGAAACATCTTCAGCCCCCGAAGCTAAGGAATCAACTCCGTTGCCAGGAGCCAAAGAGCTGGCCGAAGTGCCAACAACAAAAGAATTGGAAGAACCAAAGACTCTGTTACCAGAAACCAAAGAGCTGGCCGAAGCGCCATCGACAGAAAATATGGAAGAAGCAAAAGCATCAACTGAGGGAGCAAAAATATCAGAAATTTTAAGTCCTTCAGAAGAAATTAAAGCAGCAAAAATTAAAAAGGGGCCAACAGTGACCCCAAAAAGAAAAAGAATGGTTAATGTGTTAGATGTTTTGGAAACAATTAAACTTCCAAGCACAACCCCAAAGAATACTGCTGAAACTTCTGAGGCGCTTGCTGAAGTATCCGTTGCTGAGGCTCCGAAGCAACAGACTGAAGTTGGAACTGGGCCTTCAGAACCAACCAAGGTAATACCTTTGGAAGCAGAAGAAGCAAAAATTGCAAGGGCAACTGAAGAAATGAAAATGTCAGAGCCTACTTTGGTCGAAGAAATTGATACTGCTGTCCCCGAAGCAACTTCCAAAATATACGATTATATTGTGCGTCATGCTTCGAGGAAAAAGTTATCGGAAGAAGAAGTTTTTGAAGCTAATCACTATGCCAAAGAATTGAAATATCCGAAGGGGGCACTAGTGTTCAATGGGACGGACGAAGAGGATTTCCTATACTGCCTCCCAGACAATAAAGAATTATCCGTCTGTCGGGAGATGTCTAGAAGTATGGGGTTTCCGAAGCTTGAGGCTGGATTATGTGCTATGACGAAGGAGGATCTTGTGGATAGTCTTGCGTACAATAGCCTAAAGGTATGGGAATTGGATGTTTACAAATTTTATAATTCGTAACTCATTCTTTTATTCTTATACCAACCTTTTTTACATATAGGGTTTAATTTTAAGCAACGCATTGAGAGCACAAAAGAGTGTCGAAGATGAGAGCTATGAAATTGCATTCAACAACCTACGATCAGAAGTTATTAAACTAAGAAATGAAGCTCTGGAAAAGGATAAAATTCTGCTTACATTGGTGGACAAGGTAAAAAAGGACGAAGCTACCTCAAAGGCCCAGGCCGAAGCCCAAAGACGTGAAATTAAAGATCTTCAGAAACAGCTAGCTAGAGCTAAAGAAGAGCGTATACTTGAAGAAACAAAACGCGAGCTTAGTGATCAACTGGCCAATCATTTAGAGATGAGTGTTAAAGAGCTTCGTGCGTCCCAGAGGAAATGTTATGTTAAATCCATAGAGTGCGTCAAAAAGATAAAATCTAGCTTCGCCAGCGTTGGCGCATTCTCTAGTGAAGAGAATTTTTCAAGAGGCAATCCTGAAGGTCCAATAGAATGGATCAGTCACGAAGCAGAGGCCTTCGAGGAAATTCTGAATAGCCGTGGTGACATCTGCGCTTTTTTGGGTGCTAGGGGGATTGCTGCTGTTTTGGAGAGGAAAGGCTGCGAGCATGTAAAATCCTTAGCGCAGTCCGAAGCTACCTTGTCCTCTGAAGACATTAAAGACCCCTCACCCGAAGCAAGCATGGTTGGTGGGAAATTCTTCACCGATATCTGGGATAACGGCGACCGAGAATTGGCACAAGAAATTATTCAAAGGAGTGAAAAAGGCATCCACGATGCTAGAAAAATAGCGGAAGCTACCGAGAAAAGTACGGAGCCCGAAGGGCAAATAGGTATTAATTAGTGTTTTTTATCATGCTGTAATTTTTAATTCCAGACTCTGCTCTCGGTTTGTAATAGTAATATAGCTGTATCTTTTCTTCCCTCAGAACCTGCTAAGGCATCTCCGGGCCCCCACCCGAAGGGGGACGATGAAATTAGAAAAATGGATGAAGCCATTATGGACAAGGTTGTCAACCAACTATTGAACGAAGCTGCAGAGATAGTACTTAAAGAGGATTGAATGCTATTGTAGAAACATTTGAAACGTAAAAATGTGTAATATATTGTAACTTTAAATGTAATATATAATCTATTTATAGTTTAATTCTTTATGATGCATGAAACTTTGCATACATACCATTTTTTGAGCCTTCGGCGAAAAAACACCTTCCCTTCTTTTCATGCTTCGTGAAGAAAATCCTTTCTATATCACAAGAATTCGCTTACTTCTCTGATGAAAAATGTCCAAGCTTCGTGAAATATTTTCCGAAGCTATAAAAAAGTTTTGTGTTGCGTTTCCGATGAGGCTACACTTCATCTCGATTTGTCTTGTGCCTTAGCACGATTTTCTCTTTTCTAAAATATGTTCCGAAGGTCAACACTGTATCCCCTTCTTGTTCCATATGCATTATGCTGTATGATGCTTATGTTATGCAAAAATGATGTGATGATGTTATGCTATGCAAAATGATATTTGTGCCGCAGATATATATCCCTGTAATAAAGCACACACACTTTTTATATCAGCGCTGACTTTTCACTGTAAGCCTCCCTTAGAAGCTTCTTCGCCTTTTACTTTCAGCGGAATCAGCGTTTATTTTTCGCTGTAAGCCTCCCTTAGGAGCTTCTTCGCCTTTTACTTTCAGCGGAAACAGCGTTTATTTTTCGCTGTAAGCCTCCCTTAGGAGCTTCTTCGCCTTTTACTTTCAGCGGAATCAGCGTTTATTTTTCGCTGTAGGTTTAGAAAACTTACACTGCGCTCCCTTAGGAACGACTTTTTACTGTTTCGAACAATTTGTACTATGTCCGTTAGATCAAATTTTTGATAATTCAAAGGTCCTCCAAATCAGTATAAGTTCGTATGCTTCGGCAACTCAAGCCTATGGAAAAAACATATTTTTATTATGGTAAAAGACGAAAGTATTACAAGGAATTGAAATTCAATAAAAGACATTTCAACTCTTCATAATTGTTTCTTATTGACAAAAGGGTAATAGTGAATGTAGAAAATGCAAAAGAACTGCTGTTGAGGTAGGATATTTGTCAATAAATGTGCTTCGACTCTGGCACAGTGCTGTTGACTGTGCGAGCTTCGGACTCCTCTCTGAAATCCCTTTGAAGATGATTGTGCTGACTCCCTTCTGGCTGTTGTCCTCGCTGGGTCGGCGGTGGTGGTGGAGGTTGCTGCCAAGATGCTTGGGGTTGGCTCGCCGAAGCAACAGAAGCTGCAGGGTGGTTGCCTACATATTCTGGAATATAAGGTGAGTGATACGAAACAGTATGCATGACCTGCTTCGGCTGACTCTGTTGCGCTGCTGCTTCCGCTATTTCCTTCTGCTTCTGGATGGTAACATGGCACATCCTGGTAGTATGGCCCTTGTCTTCACCACAGAATAGGCAATATATTTTTCTTGGCTGGTCTCCAAACCTTCCCCCGAAGCCCCTGGCGCCTCTGCCCCTTGGCGCTGGCGGCCGAAAAGAACTCTGCTGTTGGGCCGAAGCTTGTGAAGAGTGTTGTGGCCTTTGCTGCTGGCTCCCTCGATCATCAGTTTGAGCAGAGTTATGGATTGACCTAACATGCTTCGGGTGAAATCTTCCTCCGAAGCCCCTGGTCATTTCAGAGAACCTGAATGCTTCCTCCCTTCTTTGGCGGAAGTCATTGTCAGCTCGAATGTATTCGTCCATCTTCTGGAGCAGCTTCTCCAACGTTTGTGGTGGCTTCCTGGCAAAGTACTGCGCTGATGGTCCCGGCCGAAGCCCCTTAATCATGGCCTCAATGACAATTTCATTGGGCACTATTGGCGCTTGTGCCCTCAGGCGCAGAAACCTCCGGACATACGCCTGAAGGTACTCTTCATGGTCCTGGGTACACTGGAAGAGAGCCTGAGCGGTGACTGGCTTCGCCTGAAACCCTTGGAAGCTAGTTATCAGCATATCCTTCAATTTCTGCCAAGAAGTGATTGTCCCTGGCCGAAGAGAAGAGTACCAAGTCTGAGCAACACTCCTGACGGCCATGACAAAAGATTTTGCCATGACTGCCGTATTGCCACCATACGAAGATATGGTTGCTTCATAGCTCATTAGGAATTGCTTCGGGTCTGTGTGACCGTCATACATGGGGAGCTGGGGTGGCTTGTAAGACTGTGGCCATGGTGTAGCCTGCAATTCTGTTGAGAGAGGAGAAGCATCATCAAAAGCAAAGTTTCCATGATGGAAATCTTCATACCAGTCATCCTCATTGTGGAAGCCTTCCTGATGAAGCTCTCTGCGTGGAGGCCTTCGGCTTTGATCATCTTGAACAAGATGACGAACCTCCTCAGAAGCTTCGTCTATCTGTCTCTGAAGATCAGCTATACAAGCCATCTTCTCCTTCTTGCGTTGCACCTGTTGCTGAAGGATCTCCAGGTTTTGGATCTCCTGATCCAGGTCATCCTCCGAAGGTGTTGGACTAACAGCCTTCCTCTTCTGGCTTCGGGCTTCTCTGAGAGAAAGGACATCCTGATTGGGATCCAGCGGCTGTAAAGTACCAGCCCCTGTCGCTGAAGCTTTTTTTGGTGGCATGACGAAGGTGATGCTTGCCGAAGGTGTTCAAAACTCAAGAAATGGAAGTGAGTTCACCGGAGGTGGGCGCCAATGTTGGGGACTTGTTCTCAAATGCTATGAATTAAGAACAAGGCAACACAAAATGTTAAATGTTAATATCCTTCGTCCTTCGAAGCATTATTTCCCTAAGGATATAATGATTTTCGGACGAAGGTTATGAAGGACATACCTTCATCAGCATAAAATATAATAATGAAGAAGGAATCATATGAAACATATAAGTTAACATAAACGGTTATGTATTATTGACAACCCATTTCTATTTTATTATGATGGAAAAATAGAAATGATATCAAATTACAAATGTACCTTCAGCTTGTGAGAAGGTAAAAGTACAAGTGTGACGCAAAAGCCAATGCCAAATCAGCGTGAACAGTACGGGGATACTGTTCACCTATTTATAGGCACGGGTCGCAGCCCATGCAAAATTACATTAATGCCCTTTACGTTTATCAATAACTCTATGATAATTCTTCGAGGTCTAATCTGGTTTTTCATCTTTAAGTCGGTTTCCTTTTCCGCCGTTCTCCCGAAGCTCTTCTACACACAGCTTCGGCTCTGCGCCAACCTTCGTGTTCCTTGTGCTTCTTCATACTGTGGCTCTGATCCAAGTCCGAAGATACCTGTTAATGTACTTTACTCCAGAAACATTGTTAAATCATGTTTTTAGGACCTTCGGAAGCCGAAGGCCCCCAACAGATGCAATACTCTCAAATGCTGTAAGGCAGGTTGGCTTTGTGCCTTAATGTGTTTTGTTGGCTTGTATTAGCAAAGATGTTGTCCTGCAGAACATTCTTGAAAGAACACACCTATATGAGTTAGACTGTCTAACATTGCAGTCTATGAGATATGGGTGATCTCTAGTAAACTCATGAAGAGACCTTGGAGTACGACGTATATGCTCTACCCGAGAAGGGGACTACTGGTAGCCAAGTACTAGTCATGGCTTTAAGTGAAACCCATTCACACAAAACTTGCAATTCAAGGCATAGTCCATTGTCCAAGTTGTGGGTTGGTGTAGCTTGGAGTTCTAGGCAGAAGTTCAACTTAACAGTCTCTACTGAAACACTAGTATATTAAACAGTAGTGAACAGTGGCGAAAACTGTAGATGGGCATTTGAGATCTGGTGGGGAATTGTTAGGATTTATGGGCTAGGCCCAATTGAGAAATTCAATCAAATCCCAGGAAAATCTCAAAAGCCCATATATGTGTATGGCTAGGGAATGGTGGAACCAATAGTACCATATTGCTAGTCTAAGTGGAGTGGAACTAGTTTAAATATGAAAGCCACACTTACTCACTAACCTGGCCTGGCCTGGCTTGGGCGGGGCGGGGCGCGGGCGCACGACATGCGCATGAATGGCCCGCTGAAATCTGGCCCCTCGCCTTGCGGGGGCGCGACTTCCTTTTGCCGTTTTAATTTTTTTTGGTTGCTTGGCTGTTAAGTTCAGAATCCTAACCCATCGCTATAAAATCTAAACTGAACGCGAGATTTTCGAGGGCGGATCGGATCGAAGATAGCTATCTGTTCGCGGACTCGGCCCTATAAAAGGCGCCTGACAGCCAGTATCTAGATCATCTCAGTTTTCGCTTTCGCCTCTCTTCACAACTGAGTCGCCTTCAGTTCCCTTCATCCCGACCGCCGACGTGCATATGCGATCGGGAGAGCAGGTCTTCGGAACCCTTCGCCTTCGAGATCCTACACCGGGAGAGGGCGAATAAGATTTTTGGGAAGCGTCCTCACGTAACTGCTCGCTGATTCCGCTAATCATCAACCTCGCTGCTTCGACATCGTCGACCCTGCTGATTCCGGCCCGCGCCATCTGTCAGTATGTCTGATCAGTACGCATCATCTGATTTAACTTTTTATTTCAGTTCTTCTGATTTGGTCATGATTTATATTCGAAATTTAATATAGAAATTATCTAATTATTCAACACACTGATCGGCCCGCATTATGGAGGTGTCAGATCCCACCTACCAAATCACAAGACGCGACACATGGTAAACCGACTGACCGACACAAGAACCACCGTCTCCTGCAGATCTCGGCAGCACGAAGGGAGAGCCAGGATCTAGAAATAAATGTCCTTCTCCTTCCTGATAATCACATCACATGTTTGTTGTTCGTTCCCTCTTTCTTTCTTTAGTCCGTGTGGCGAGTGCATGTCGGTGACTGAATACGATGCTGCGCTTTCTATCAACTGTTGCTTTCAGTAACGGTGCTTGACAGACTATGAAGGCGTGGCGATAAGCCACGACAACCAATGAAAAAAGTCCGAACTCCCTAACTCCCAAAATCCCAAGTAGAGCATGAGAGCAGAGAAGTAGTAAAAAATGAGTTCATTCCAAAATGGCAGGTGTATCAAGTTGCTACTTCTTTGCCCTACACCTCTGCACTCCGAGGCTTCGATGTCGATAGTTCAAAGTACTTCATAGGGACATCAACACAAGCAAACATATCGCTCGATGATCATCTGACGACAATAGTGTTGGGCTGGGGCACAGCAAGAGGCGTAGATACTGATCAATCTGGATTGACAACACATGTGCAAGGAACCTATTAATACACAACCTATTGTCATAGGGCGTGTTTGGATACATCAATTTATGATAATACTATTCATAATATCAGCTAAGAAAACAAACAAATCTTATTCTGGCGCCACATAATGCTTATCTGTGCAAAAATCTGGCTATCCCGCTGAACCATGCTAATGGGAGATAGTGGAGGAGAATCTAGCATCGAAATTCGTGTGACATGTAAAGAGATGCTACATGGTAGTACAAGACACATAGATCAACATGTCTTTGTAGGAATAAATACACTCAACTAGCATAAAATCTAACACATTATCTATCATTCAAACACTTGCCCTGGTATTAGATAGTACTACCAAATTCTACACACTATTTGGATTTTAAAAACCCGCTAGTAGCCAAACAACCCCCTAGTTATATAAAATGCAATTCCAAAGTACAAAATAGGTCAATGCCTGCCTGATACGTTAAGAAGAGAGCAGGACGCAGAAATTGATATATTTGTAGAAAACCCACAAACACATTCCGAGAAATAGTGGTATGAAATTTTCAGTATCAGTGAAAGGATGTCTAAGAGAGAAGTGAATAGAATTGATCTAATTTTCTTACATTTATATTTCACATAAACGAGCTTGCTTAACTATGTACTTACGCTTAATCTTTCGATCCTATCTTACATGTTGTGAACTTGGCTTGTATAAACTTGCACTAACATTCATGTGTTAATGCCACAAGTTCATACAAATTAAGCACTTTAAGAATCCCAAATCTTTTTTTCACATAGTCAATGTTGTGTTGCCATCAATCACCAAACAAAGAGATTAAAAGAAAATATGCCTCTAGTTGGGTTTTAGTAATAATAAAGACATTATATTATTATGACTAACATGAGTTTTGTGAATGAAGGACAAGCCAAACCTAACCTGAGTCTATATGTGTGAAGCCTCATCTATGCATATTGTAGTTGTGGCGGAACTGCCTAGATTATTCCAGCTTAAGTGACCAAGTCTTGCCTTAGAGACAACGACACACTTAAATCGGAATAAATTGTCAGTCTGTCGGATCTAGTCCAATAAAACCACTTAACAAGGATCTAATACCACTTGCTCACTCGAAGGTGAGACACAGAAAAATACAATAAAGGACAATACAACAATTTAATGAAGTCCTTAAGGGTTATTACATCATCGGAGTTGAAAATGTGTAAATCATATATTTTAATGCAGCAGAAATAAGTAACGGAGAAAACCGAGTAATATGGCGAATCTTGGCCACGCTACTCCTCCTGGTCCTCTCTTGCTGAGGCAGCAACCCATTCGACCATCCATGCTGGTGGCAGGGATGAAGGCCTAGTCACACTAACAACCATTTCATCCAAGGAAGTACCTGTAAAAAATTATGCCACAAGTAAGGCTAAGTATACTAATACTCAGCTAGACTTACCTAGTGTGAGGTGAAAGGGAAATAGGGTTAACCATTTCCTATAATTAATTTTGGTGGTTGATGACCAACGCAAACAAGTGGACTAACTAGTTTGTTTAGAATTCATTTATTACAGGTGCATAAGGTTCAACACAAACCAAGAAAAAAAATCAGTTAGGGACTCAATCAAAGACCGGAGCAAAACTTTGAGTGTGCTGAAAAATGGCGCACCGGACTGTTCGGTGTGCCACCGGACAATGTTCGGTGCACCAGGGCCGTACAACTCCAAACTAGCCACTCTCGGGAATTTGGAGACGTGTTCCGCTATAATTCGCCGGACTGTTTGTTGTGCCATCGGACTGTCCGGTGAGCCAGCGGAGCAACGGCTCCCTAAGCCAACGGTCGACTCTGCAAAAGCTACAGTGAGCAACAGTACCGCGGCAGAAGTCAGAGCAGCAAAGTCAGAGGGCATCGGACTATCCAGTGCGGCACCGGACTGTCTGGTGCAGCAAGACGACAAAGGTTCCAACAGTCGACCAGCTCCGAACCTTAACGGTTGCGCTGACGTGGCGCGCACCGGACAGTGCACAGTGGTTGTCCGGTGGCGCACCAGACTGTCCAGTGCGCCCATCGCCAGCAGCCTTCACCAACGGTTATGGAAGTGGTTGGGGGCTATAAATATCCCCAACCACCTCATTCATATCCATCCAAGTGTTCTGTACATCACATTCAATACAAGAGCAAAAGACTCCACTCCAAGACACATTCAATCGATGAAATCCTCTCCAAGTCTCCAAATCAACTCAATTCCATTAGGGACTTGAGAGAGGGTGTTTTGTGTTCTTTTGTTGCTCTTGTCGCTTGGATTGGCCTTTTTCTTTTCCCTTCTATTTCTCAAGTGACTTGTAATCGAAGCAAGAGACACCTAAGTGTGTGGTGGTCCTTGCGGGGTCTAAGTGAACCGGGAGATTAAAGAGAAGGCTCACTCGGTCTAAGAGACCGTTTGAGAGAGGGGAAGGGTTGGAATAGACCTGGTCTTTGTGACCTCCTCAACGGGGACTAGGTTCTTTGGAACCGAACCTCAGTAGAACAAATCATCGTGTTCACTCGCCTTGATTCTTGTTTGATTTGTTTTCCCCTCTCTAACGTTTCCTTGCTAGTGTGAATTTGAGTTGGCTCACATACGTCATCCGCAATCCTTGAGCAACTCCTAGCAAGAGAGATATTCTTTTGGACTTGAATTTAATTCTAACGCTAACCCCCGACCTTAGTGTGTGTTTCAGTTTATAAATTTCAGGTTTCGCCTATTCACCTCCCCCCCTCTAGGCAACTTTCATGAGGAATCTACTCCTCTACCTCTAAAATATGAAGTTGTTTGGCTGAGAGGTTTGGTTGTCAAAAGCACTAGCTGAGTGTAAGTCAAGTTTTAGGTTTTCAAGTTCTATAATAATCCTTAAGGTCGTTTTGTTTCCTTCTAAGCATACATGGTAACAAGCATTTAGTGCAAGCAACACTTTATATCATGAGAACCTCATTTCACTTCTTACTCGATGCAGCAACACGTATCAAGCAGTCTCATTAGCTGCGAGAAGCAGACGATTCGAAACATGTTTTAACCTTGCAATGTAAACCTAAACAGACGATGTGTCGGGGCACTCCGTCCCCACACATCAACCGTCCCCATCGATTCTCTGTCAACAGAACAGGGCACACGACCTTGGCATACAATGCTCCACTGGCCTTCAAATCCTTGGGTAGGGGAGATCCGGGACTGCCACGTGCCTAGTAGCTCCTAGTCGTTGCTCCCCGCTCGGGCGAAGTATCGGTGTCGCCATGTGTTCTGTGGCTCGTGGCGTAAGCCAACGGGCGGAGCCTGACGTAAGCCTCTGGCATGAGTTGTCCCTGCATCAAATACGAACAAGACGTGAGCCGGTCCACTCCAGTGGTAGGCGGTGTGCCTAGTCCGCAACGCACGGGCTACACTGTTACCAAGGTAAGACCATTGACTCAATGCGCCGCTTGGGCACCCTTCATTATGACTTCTATTGTACCCCGCACGTTACCGAGGCAGGATGTGATAAGTGGAGGGGATAGGACGTCATCGTCCATACACCCTACGCATGGCAACGTACCAAACTACGTCAAAACCTACGCCAAGGCCTACACCTGTGTTCCGAATAGACAGGGCAAGAGTGTAGGATGCCAGGAGATCCACACGAAGACCAAGAGAAAATATCCAACCACAACAAAGGAGATCTTGGTCTGCTAGGGTTCATCGCTACATCTTCTATGTATTTAGCATTAGGTTAATGGGCCCTCTTGTCAGCGCTCGGTCACCATGTACGTACCTCCCTTGAGCTATAAAAGGTAGGACACACACACAGAAAGATCATCTTGACCTCGGTTAAGTCACCAACAAAGCAACTCACAGTGGAGTATGGTATTACGCTCCAGCAGCCCAAACTACTCTAAATCCTTGTGTGTTCTTGTGTTCATCCATTTTCCAAAAGCTAACCTCAAGCCCCCTCTCCTCTTAGAATTAGGGCAGGTGCTATCCGCCACCCTACCAGAGATTTCTCCTCGACAATTCCATTCATGAATTATATAAATAGAAACTCATTTTTGAGCTAAAAATATCTCTTAATACAAATTATACATTAGAAAATGTTTTATCCTAAAACAAATGGATATGAACTTTTGAATATAGTTTAAATTTGACTTCCCATCCAAAACAATAATTTCTTAAAATAATCAATGTGTGTGCATTGCATATTTAAAAATAATTTCCCAAATAAAGGGATAAAATAAGTAGTATAATAATAATTTTCATCCATGCTAGATTTCTTTGATTGTGCATTCTATATGAATTTAAAATTTAAACATTATTTGAATATAATTTAAAGAAAAATAGGAATTGAAAATAGAAAATAAAAAAAGAAAAAAAGAAGAAAGAAGAAGCCTTCACCTAGGCCGAAACCCAGGCTCTCGGCCCAGTTACTGCCCCTTGTGTGGCCCGCTTTGCCCGCACTGACCGAATGGACCCACTGCTCAGTCTCGTTGCTGCCTCGCAAACTCACATTGGCTGACCTATGGACCCCACTTACCAGTTCGATCTTGTTCAACGAAATCAGTTGCAATTGAATGCGGGATTCTCAAGCGGATCACCTTGTCGCGATCCAACGAGCTCACGTCTGGATAGGGGTGAAAGCGGGTTGGGTATACTAGTCGGGTACCGGATACGAATAGTGCAAATACCCGTTTTTCGGATACGGATTCAGATATTTTTATATTCGAGATAGATACGGGTAATACCCAGATACTGTAGCTTCGGATTCGGGTCGGATACGGAACGAGGACTACCCAGTAAATACCCGGATATTCGGGTCAGATTCGGGTACCCATTTTGTTTGTTTTTCTGCATAATAATAAAGTTATAAAATCATAACTTTTACATATGAAATCGGATTAAGATAAAGTTTATATGAAAATTGTAGAGCTCGAAGAGATCTATAACTTTATAGTACATCATTTTTTGTTTAAATATATATTTAGGACAAAATCATTAAAAATATGTCCAGATTTATATTAAATTAATATAATTTATCATTTTTATGTAGGGGGCTTAAGGTTATCTCCATGTAGGAAATTAAGGTTATATTTGTGTAGACTATTTATTTGTATTGGTAACTTATTTACAATTTTCGGTCGACGCTACGTTATTTGATGGATTTAATTGTATTTTGATGATTTTCTAAGATAAGAAATTAATAATATATAAATAGCCTCAAAAAATCATGAAATTTTACGGAGGCACAACATATGTTCATATATTACTATAAAAAATGTTTGGACCATAAGATCTATAAGATACTCGCGTTTCTTCTATTTCACGTTTACTTATTTGTATGAGTTACATCTGAAATCACTATAAGTATCCAAGTTTCAACATAATCAGTACTTTACTCTATCATTTTCATATGAGGACTTGAGCTATCTTTGTATAAAATGTTTATTTGTTTTTGTAACTTATTTGCAATTTTTAAGTGAAACTAGAATATTTTATGAATTTTTAATATTGCGGTGTTGGTTCTACAATGTCCTTATTGTAGGGAACGGGTGACACCTAAGAGGGGGGTGAATTAGGACTTCTAAAACTTTTACTAAACTAGGCCACAAATAAATCCCTAGAGCAAAATCTATGCAAATAATCAAACTAGAATGTGCAAACTAGGTTTTGTCTAAGTGTTGCTATCTCTACCGCAATGGCTAAGTTTCAATCTACACTATATAAGTATGAAAGACAAGATTGAAACTTAAATGCTTAATATAAATGCGGAAACTTAAAGAGCAAGGTATAGATGCAAACTCTCGTGGATGACGCCGGTATTTTTACTGAGGTATCCGAAACAGCGCAAGGTCCCGACTAATCCTCATTGGTGCCCCGCAAAGGGAAGCCCACGTGAGGGCCAAGCACCTTGGTCGAGTAACTCCGTAGAAAGCCGCGGGCCTTCTCCACACGCAAGTGGTGCTCCGTTTCTGGCTCCTCTCGGATGCTCCCCGCTGTCTCCACTATCGAGCTTCCGGCCGAAACGCCGCGGGCCTTGTTCCCTCCAGTACACGATGGCGGTCGTGACACAAACGCGGTTGTCACGGTCTCGCAAGACTCTCGCCCCACTCGGTACAATTACAACGACTCGCGCAAGAGCCGAGGGGTTGTGTGGTTTTACAAAACTCACTCAACTAACTAGGGTTCACCTAGAGCAAGCGCTAAAGCGGTCTAACTAACCTAAACACTTCGCAAAGCACCTACGCTAATCACCGAGTGATTCTATTAAGCACTGGGGTGTAAGAGCACTTGGGAATGTCTACTATATGCCTTGGTATGTCTCTTGAGCTCCCACACTTGGAAATGGCCGGTTAGGGGTGTATTTATAGCCCCCAACACAAAAGTAGCCGTTAGAGGAAAGCTGCTGCTTTTTGTGGTGCACCGGACAGTCCGGTGGGTCACCGGACAGTCCGGTGCCCCTGTCCGGTGCGCCTAGCCGTTGGGTCTGTCAGAGCAGGTGACCGTTGGGGCACAGGCTTTTCACACCGGACAGTCCGGACTTCACACCGGATAGTCCGGACTTCACACCGGACAGTCCGGTGGTGCTTCCTCCGGGTGCCACCTAGAACTAGCCGTTGGGCTTGGGTTCCCTGGTGCATCGGACAGTCCGGCGTGTGGCACTGAACAGTCCGGTGTGCCACCAGACAGTCCGGTGCTCCTCACACAGACTGTTCGCAGGCAGCCCATCTTCATTTCTTGAACTTTTCTTTGATCTTTTTAATGTCTTCTTTTGAGGTGTTGTTTTCCTCAATTCCTTGGTCCAAGTAATTCTAGCATCCTGTGAACTACAAAGACAAACACTAGGAAACTCATTAGTTCACGGATTGTGTTAATCATCAAACACCAAAACTCATTTAGCCAAATGGCCCGGGGTCCATTTTCCTTACAATCTCCCCCTTTTTGGTGATTGATGACAACACAACCAAAGCAAGCAAATAATACAAATATTTGAATGAAAATATGCAATCTACTTGCTAGGATGCATGTTTATCCCCACAATGTGATATTATGGACTTAAGCCTCCCCCTAACTCCATAATTCACTTACTTCCTGTTTTAGACCAAAGAGCCAAAACCACTTGAAGAAATAAAATTTTAAATTGGTGGTGTTTGGTGTTTGATACAGTTTTCATTGCTTTGGTCCCTAAACTTCTCCCCCTTTGGCATCAACCACCGAAAAGGAAGACATTAAAAGCAGATAGGAAGTAAAAAAGACTTGCCCTCATAAAGAATTTGTCAATTGATACCAATTGTAGAATACCAATTGAAACTATTTGTAGGTTACCATCAAATGGTTACTCCCCCTAGATGAGAGTTCTCTTTTAGAAAGAAATTTCTCCCCTTTTTAGAGATGAAGAAATATTCCCCCTAAATGAGATCTTCTACTTAGGAAAAAGCATGTGAAAAATAGAGGTGCAAGACATGATTTGATTAGACTAACTTCCTTATGCATAGGTAACAGAATATGATTTAACCATTTATGCATGTATAGCAACATGGAAGTATAGGATATGAAAATAGTGTCTTAATCATGTTGGAGAAGACATGTAAGTAATGCTGAATATAATCTCAAAGTTACCAATTGAAACCAATGGCAGGCTTGGAGACATAAGAATTTTTGTAGATTTGCAGTGGAAGCTTATTGTCTTTCTCCGGGGACTTCATTTTCCTTACAATTAGACTTTTACATGAAATAGACTTGAAAAAGGTATTAGTCTCAATGCCTTAGATTATAAAGTAACCTCCCCCTGGATGTGTGCATACAAGTCTTGAATACTTGTAGGAGATATGCACGTTGATTTGATTATCAAGAGGGGTAAGTTATCTATAATCCGAGCTTTGGCACATATAAGTTAGATGATACTAATTGTAGGATGTAAGGTTTTTAAAGCATTAGTGTCATTTACTTAGGAATGGTTAATAAGCTATGTGTCGTGCTTAACTAAACAGTTTAAACCATGTAGGTTTGCTCATAGATATGAATTGAAAGCAAGCAATCCTACCATGTGATTTACCTAGTATGCATGCATTCAAACAAAAGTGAATACCAAATGTAGTACTAGGCATGAAGGGTAAAACTAGATATAAGAAAATAGATACGCATATCTAAAAATAAGGAATACAATAAATCTAGTTACCTTAGTCATGGGTGGGGAAATTTGGGTCTAAAATATTCACTAACCCACTTGGCAATAAACTTGATCCAATATGATGTATCCCATGATATACATCCCAACTTTGCTAAGTCTCCAAATTCCCCATAGTCCTTCGAACTACTCACTTCTCTCTTTGGATCCAAACCTTCTTGGTGCTTTTCATGGTTGAAATTATTTGCTTTGGCACCCTGATGCGTTTGGCCCCCTTTCCTTTGTTGGCTTGCTTGTTGGCCTTGATTGCTATCACCTTTCCATTCTTTTCTTTTTGATCAAATATGGTGTAGCAGCCTTTTTATCCACCTTTTTGATGTAGGTGTTGGAGATTTTGCTTGATGGCTTTTGCTTGAGCTTTTGCTTTTGCTTATCCTCGGTCATCGCCTTGCATTGGAAAGACTTGTGGCCTTCCTTGTGGCATAGCCTACAAATAACAGTTTCTCCCTCCATAGGCTTGTTCACTCCCGCAGTGATGTTATCCTGTGGAGGTTGGATTTGTTAAGCCTTTCTTGTTGTACAAAGCCTTGCCAAGGCGAGCCACTTCTTACCTTAATTGCTCATTTTCCTTTGCAACCTCATTCGAACATGTTTCTACAACAATATTCTTAACAAGAACTTGGTTGTAGGGGTTAGAATCAATAATTAAATCAAAGCAAGAAGTAGAAGCATCTTTCTTAATAATTTCAGGAGTTTCAAAAGATACCTCTAGGGTGCTACCAATGTTTTCTAGCTTAGTAGTTAGCTCATTATTGTGTATGCTAAGAATTTCCATTTTCTCTAGAAAATTTTCAATAGCTTCTTGGGAGCTAGCTAACTTAGCCTTAAATTTTTCATTCTTTTTAATAAGGTCATCATCGGTAGCAGTGGATGGAGCACTAGACTCTAATAGCTCAATTTTAGTTGATAGCTCATTATTTAAGTTTGCAAAAGTTTCAAATTTTTCTAGCAAACCTTTATAATCATTTTGAGAGCTAATCAACTTATTTTTCAAAGTTTTAAGTTGAGCTTTTTATTTAGTGTAAACATCCTGGAAAAATTTAACGGCTTCCACAAGCTCATCTATAGAGGGATTTCCCTCACCTTCATCATCACTACTACTTTCATCACTAGAGGATAGAATGCTTTTGTTACCTCTTGCCATAAGGCATTTGTGTGATGACCGTGATGAGCGTGATGAGGATCGGTGGCTGCGCGTCCTTGGTGGTTCATCTTGGCTTGAAGAATCATCCCAAGTTTTGACGCTTGTTAGCGCCTTGCCTTTGCACCTCCCCTTTTTGGGTTCGGCCATAGTTGGACAGCTGTCCTTGAAGTGGCCCATCTCCCGGCATGCGAAGCATCCTCTCTTTCTTTGCTTTTTCCTGTCAATGTTAAAGAGAAGATCCTCTACCTGCAGAGGTACACCCATTAGATTAATCTTGCGGATCATCCCCATTACCTTTCTGACGCGTCGGATTGTTTCTTCGTCCTCGGAGGACGATGTGCACGGTTGATTATCTAAATCATCATTACTTTCTTCTTCTTCCTCTTCTTCACTTGAAGAACTCGGAGTGGGAACCTTTTTTTGCCCTTACTCTCATCACATGCAAAAGCATATGGCCTTGAGGAAGTTGGCTCCTCTCCCCGACACATTTTTCGCGACATCTCAAAAGCCGCGATTTTCCCAATCACAATGGTCGGGGTCATGGTACTCAAGTCCTCCATGTTGTGAAGGATGGTGATGATGCTCCCATATCTTTGTTGTGGTAGTAGGGAGATAATCTTCCTCACAATGTCTGCATCACCTAGCTTATTTATGCCAATAGAATTGAGCTCATTGATAATTAGATTCAAACGAGAATACATGTCTCTAACAAGCTCATCATCTTTCATAGCAAAAGAATTATACTCATTTAAGACTAGGCAATGTTTTTTGCTCACGGACATTGGATGTGCCGTCATGGAGCTCATGCAGTTTTAGCCAAATCTCATTAGCAGTTTTCAAGGTAAATACTTGATTAAAAATATACATGCTAAGAGATCCATACAAGCAACTTTTGGCTCTAGCATTTAAATGAATTTCTTTTTCCTCACTCGTGGTGGGTTTCTCGGGATTCTTGGGGGGTTTTATCCCGTCACGAGTGACTCTCCAAACACCTAGATCAACGGCCTCTAGGTAACAAGCCATTCTAGCACTATAATATGGGAAGTTAGTGCCGTCGAAGTGTGCTGGCCTATATGGTATCCATCCCTTCCTCTAAAAAGTGTCGACTCTTTTGGCGGTGAAGCTAAAACATTTCAAATGAGCCAAACCAGGCTCTGATACCACTTGTAGGGAATGGGTGACGCCTAAGAGGGGGGTGAATTAGGACTTCTAAAACTTTTACTAAACTAGGCCGCAAATAAATCCCTAGAGCAAAACCTATGCAAATAATCAAACTAGAATGTGCAAACTAGGTTTTGTCTAAGTGTTGCTATCTCTACCGCAATGACTAAGTTTCAATCTATAATATATAAGTATGAAAGACAATATTGAAACTTAAATGCTTAATATAAATGCGAAAACTTAAAGAGCAAGGTAGAGATGCAAACTCTCGTGGATGACGACGGTATTTTTATCGAGGTATCCGGAACCGCATAAGGTCCCGACTAATCCTCGTTGGTGCCCCTACGCAAATGGAAGCCCACGCAAGGGCCAAGCACCTTGGTCGAGTAACTCCGTAGAGAGTCGCGGGCCTTCTCCGCACGCAAGTGGTGCTCCGCTTCCGGCTCCTCTCGGACGCTCCCCGCCGTCTCCACTATCGAGCTTCCGGCAGAAACGCCGCGGACCTCGTTCCCTCCGATACACGGTGGCGGCCGTGACACAAACGCGGTTGTCACGGTCTCGCAAGACTCTCGCCCCACTTGGTACAATTACAACGGCTCGCGCAAGAGCCGAGGGGTTGTGTGGTTTTACAAAACTCACTCAATTAACTAGGGTTCACCTAGAGCAAGCGCTAAAGCGGTCTAACTAACCTAAGCACTTCGCAAAGCACCTACGCTAATCACCGAGTGATTCTATTAAGCACTTGAGTGTAAGAGCACTTGGGAATGTCTACTATATGCCTTGGTATGTCTCTTGAGCTCCCACACTTGGAAATGGCCGGTTGGGGGTGTATTTATAGCCCCCAACACAAAAGTAGCCGTTGGAGGAAAGCTGCTGCTTTCTGTGGTGCACAGGACGTTCCGGTGGGTCACTGGACAGTCTGGTGCCCCTGTCCGGTGCGCCTAGCCGTTGGGTCTTTTATAGCAGGTGACCGTTGGGGCGCAGGCTTTTCACACCGGACAGTCCGATGGTGCTTCCTCTAGGTGCCACCTGGAACTAGTTGTTGGGCTTGGGTTCCCTGTTGCACCGGACAGTGCGGCATGTGGCACCGGACAGTCCGGTGTGCCACCGGACAGTTCGGTGCTCCTCGCACAGATTGTCCGCAGGCAACCCATCTTCATTTCTTGGACTTTTCTTTGATCTTCTTAATGTCTTCTTTTGAGGTGTTGTTTTCCTTAATTCCTTGGTCCAAGTAATTCTAGCATCCTGTGAACTACAAACACAAACACTAGGAAACTCATTAGTTCACGGATTGTGTTAATCATCAAACACCAAAACTCATTTAGTCAAATGGCCCGGGTTCCATTTTCCTTACACTTGTAACTAGTAACTTTGAACTGCATGATGTCAATTTTATCGATTTACTTTCCTACATTTTATCTATAATATACATGATTATGTATTGCTTAATTTATGTATTTTGTTGGGTGGTTGGACAATTAATATCATCGGGACAAACTACCCGACAATTATCCAGTACCTACCCGAGTAGTACCTTTTATCCGTTTCTTACCCGTCCGGATTATTACCCGGTCCCGTCCTGTATCTGTCTCAAATCTTAACTACCCGTATTCGGTCCCGTATCCGAGAGAAGTATATTAGGGTAGGATACGGGATGACCTTGTATCCGGCTGTATCCGTCCCGTTTTCATCCCTACGTCCACCCCGAGTATAGAAGCCAACACCTCGTGCCCCATCAACCGTAGGTGTCGCACCTAACGGAGAGCCGAGGAAGCATCGTTGAGCGTGCAACGATGGCCACATGAGGAGCTCGGGGCCGCCATTGTTGTTCCACATCTTGACGCTAACCAGGGGAGCTACGGGTGGCCAAGGAAGAACGTTTGTGCCCATAGAACACATACCCAAGGAATTGGGGCCTCGATTGATCGTGGATGGGCGGAGCTTCTTCGCCGGAGTCGGAGCTCCACCGCGTATCCGTTTTGTGCCGCGGGCCAGCAACATCGTAGCGCCGTCATAGGTGATATTTGCTCTCATAGGTTCGCTTAGACCTACGCTACGATACACATCAGTTCGCGAGAGTGGAGGAGCTGGGGGTGGTCGGATTGAGGAGTGCCGCTGAGCCCCGCCGTGGGATCTGTGAGCGATGCAGTGGTCGTGCGGTGAGAGCAAGAAGAGAAATGTCTTGTTCATTGATCGGCGAACAGGCGACCATAATTAGATTTTAGAAATAGATTTGGCTAGATGCAATCTAGGCCGAAGATCTTGGGATCAGCGGTCCTATGAGCTTACCAGTTCGTGAGAGGTTGACGATCTAATGTGGGCCTTAGATCCGAGATCAGATGGCCCAGGGTAAGTGCGCTTGAGTCATCCATGGTAAACTTCATAAGGAGCCCTTGTGTTTTCTTAGAATCAACCCAACGTCTTTGTGTAACACCCCTGGTGTTACGTGAACTAAAACTCTGACATGTCATCATAAGCATTTGCATTAACTTGCTTGTTACACCTAGAATGCATTTACTAGGTTAAAATTTTCGATTCAAAAGTGTGATGTTGTGTGTTGAGTATAGGACTTAGGTTGAAAAACTTGCTTGGAATTATGGATAAACAAAATAATTCCTAAACCGAGGACTGGTTGGGAATGAGCTGCATATACTAAAGTTGGATCTTAGACTAGAGAGTAACTTTGTTTTGATGGATGGATTAAAGAGATGAATCCATGGAAGAAGCTGAAACACAAATGAAACTCATTTGAAACCCTAAAACTAGCCCAAAAGTGGAATTCAAAATCTAGAAATAATTTGGCAAAAGTCCATATATCAAAGTTGTGGAGCTTGGAAAAGTGAATAATTTCTTATTTGGAGGTTTCCATGTTTTATAGATAAATTTGGAGTGATTCACAAAAGTTCAGTTTGGGTTCAGATTAGGATTTCTGAAAATCATATCAACTAGTCAACTTTGGTCCTTTATAACTTCTGATCTATAAACATTTTGAAGGTGGTCATTGTAACAAAGTTATAGAGCTATGTGAGGAGTGTGACTTTGATTAAGTCACCTAGACTTAAATCTATATGGAATTTGGAGAAGAACTGGTCTAAAGAAGAGCTGTTAGAAAATATAGATTTCAGACTTAGTGAAATTCAGAGTCTGAATTTCAGCATTTGGAGCAAACTTTGGGTTATTGTAGTTTGGGATCCAAGATGTTTTGGCTAATGAAGACTATACCAAACTTTTAGAGTAATGAGAGGAGAACAATTCTTATTAAGTGATATATCCCAAAACTACATGCTACTGGTAGAAAAGATAGCCCAAATATTGATTGACAGATTTCCCAGTTTTCAGACTTAAAACAGTAGTCTGAACCTGGAATTTAGTGTTATGAGTGCTGTTTTGGAGCCTATTGGTGTCTGTTCTATAAGGTTTTGGATTGTGGTTTATATAGAGGAAGTGAAGACCAGATCATGGTGAACAACTTTCTTTAAGTGTTTTTGGAAGGATCCTATACAAAAAGTGGAGAAAAACTTTGCCAAAGTTGGATTATCAGATTGTTGTTGACTTAGTTTATTCAGAACTGAAAGTCTGAAATCAGCATTTTTAGTGCATCTTTGGAGTTGGTTTATGGCTGTTCTATAAGATTTTAGACTATGGTGCTTGTAGAGGAATTAAATACCATATATTGGGGAACAACTTCCTTAAAGGGTGATGGACATGATCCCATACAAGAATTGGAGTAACAACTGCTTAAATTGGGACTGTGTTGTGGCTGAAACTGAATTATATTCAGTTATTGAAAACTGAATTGCAGTGAAATATGCTGAGTTTGGAGCCCATTTGTGACTGATTCATGTAGATTTAGACTATGGGTTCCATAGCAAAGTTGTAGACCATGGTAAAGTGAACAAGTTTGATAAAGTGAGATTGACCTGGTTCCACATAAATTTGGGAGTAAAAGTGGTCAAAAGGTGGACTGTCAGGTGTTGGGATTCAGACTTTGAATAATATTTAAGTCTGAATATGTGTGTTTTTACCCAACTTTGGGGCCTTGTGGTAATAAATCCAAAAGAGATTTGGGTTAAAAATCAGTAGCAAAATGAGATACCAGATGTAGATGAACAAGTTTTGTTCAAAGAGTGGGCTTGCTTCTGTATGGAATTTAGAGAATAGCCTGCTGCAAAACCCTCTATCAGACTCAGTATTGTGCTGTTTCAGATTTCTGAAACTGATTTTTCAGTGACATTGGCTGTACTTTGGGGTACCATAACTTTTGTTCTATATGTTTTTAGTCATGCGTTGCTATACAAAATAGGTAGAGCTACAAGTAGAGAATAATTTTGGTTAAGGGAGAGTGGTCTGTTGCTGCGAAGAATTGGGAGATCAGAGGGCCTGAACAGGGAGGGTGCAATGGAGAAATGAGTGCTGTTTCAGTGAACCAGAGTCTGAATTGGGGAAAACTAAAGAAGAATCTCGTCTCCCTGTGATTTCACTTGTAGTTTTAATAAATGAAGATAAGGGGGAAGTGCTTAGCCTAGGTGCTAGTGGCTGCTCTCCCCACGGGAAATATCCAAATTCGTACTGTTGTGGAGCAGTGGATAGAGGGGAAGAATCTGGATGGGCTGTCGAGCAGTAGCAGTTCAGGGTGGAGTAAAAATATCTGAAGAAAATATCACTGGCCACTACGGACTCCATGTACTTCTAGGGGAAACTGAGGATAAGAAAGAAATGTGCTGGGGGGACAGGTAACTTGGCACAGCCTTATCACCCCAAGGATAGGATTGAAGATGTGAACTCTATCCTATGTGTTAGCTGTCTGTCTGCTTGGTGGTGTGCTGTCCCTGGGAGTTTTGGCCACCACTGCTGTTCCACTGTGCCTTGCCCTTGCGTGGTGGTCATGCAGTGGGGAGGTCAGAGGTGGAGTATATTAGTTTTGTTTTCCCCTGCGATAAGTCCTAGTAAAGCCACAAATAGCCCATTGCTTGCCATGACAGTTGAAGCCTAGAACTGAAACTTGTGGTGCTCTCGTTGCTTCCATGACCTGCTCACTGTGCCTCACCATTCTTCTATACATGTGTTAACTTCTCCAGCCACTCCTGTCGCCCAGTTGCTTTGTTCAAGACAGATGCTCGACATCGTCCTCCTGTGTAGTGACCTCGGCCACCAGCCCCTTCACCTCACAGTGGCCAGAACGTAGTCGTGCCACCACAATTCATCGCCGTGTTTAGTTTCATCGTCGACCAGCCAACGTACGTCTTTCCCAAGCAGTTTCATGTACCCACCGAGAACTTGGACTGTCAGGTTTGTTGGACTCAATTTTTATTCAGAACTGAAACCTGAAATTGCAATGTTGGGTGCTCAGTTTGGAAGTGTTTGTGACCAATCTGAGTAGTTTTAGACCATAGTTGCTATAGAAAACTTGAAGACCAGTGTTAGGGTAGTAAAGTTTGGTGAGGATTATGCCCTTGACACTACTTAGAGCTAGGAATAATTAGTGCCTAAAGGTGTGCTGTCAGGCTTATTTTTCTCTAAACTGAATTCAGTTAACTCCAACTGAAATTTTAGTATTTAGTGCCCAGTTTGGAGCAACTTTGTGATCAGTCCACAAGGTTTTGGACTAAGAATCTTATAGCACAGTCAAAGACCATTTGAAGGAGAACAAGTTTCATATAAAGTGTTGGATTTGTTCTTATGTGAAAATTAGAGTAAATGAGGTTACAAATCCTTCCGACGGACTTAATGGGTGTTTGTTTCAGTTAACTGAAACTAGTTGCAATGAATGGTGTCAACTTGAAGCATTATAGCATTGAATCCATGAGTCTTTAGTTGTTGATCATTATAGCAACCTTGTATATCTGTTCTAGGAGCACAAACTTGATTAAGCTATTTGACCTTAGAGCTATATAGAACTAGGTGTAAATCTTGCTCAAAGTTAGGCTGCCAGGTTGATGTTAGGCTATTCCAGACCTCTGAAATTGGACATTTCAGTATGTTGGCTCAACATTGGAGTTTCCTTGGGGTTGTTCTGTGCAGTTAGGAGATATATTTTGTGTAGCAAAATTGGAGACCAAGTATTAGTAAGCAAGTTTACTTGTGGAAGCTTGGCTTGGTACTATATAAGTTTGGAAGTTTATGGTGTCCTAACTAGCTCTGTCAGACATGTGCAATGCAGACCAGCTTCAGTTACTGTCACTTTGGTCCAGTGTTTTTCTCCTTACTTTGGGGCTTTGTGTGTTCTAGTCTCTTGATAGCCATAGCTTGTAGGGTTCAATGTAAGAGAGTTAGATCCTTGCTTAAGGTATTGGTGGAATACTTGGATATAGAGACATGGTTCCCTTGCATGGTTGAAGAGTTTGGTTATGTTATTAGAGTATTTAGAGTCTTTGTGCTAGTAAATCCTTTGTTTTGTGTTTGGTTACACCTTTGAGAGGAAGTATAGTCTTGTGATGTTTTATAGTATTTTATTTGCAAGAAGCATAAGCATTCATGTTCATATCATTTCATGTAGAGCTCCCAGCAGAAGGAGTGTAAATTAAAGATGAAGTGGTTGTGGAAGAGGAGTTTGTTCCAGTGCTTGTTCATCAAGTGGATGGAGCTATCTAACTGGTTATTGGGTAGAAGATCTAGAATCTCTTCACTACAATAAGGCAAGCCCCGGTGCATTTGCCACCTCCCTTGTGTTTACAAAATTTTATCACTTATATGTTGCATTAGGTAATAGGAGTTGATTGATTAAACACTTGATGCATTACCATCCTTGAAAGATTGATTACCATACCTTGTCACCTGTTTTATAAAAGCTAGAGATGCTTAGTCATGCTGATAGACTAAGAAAAATGTTTTTGATCTATGACTCATGTTTTTACAAACAAGAAAATGGGCTTGGGATAATGAAGGCATCAAGACGTTGATAAATTCATTATCCAGGCATGGCCCCTCTGTCAGGCGCCAAAATTTTGAAATAGTTTAAAATGGGACCAGACGATGAGCAGGAAAGGTCGCCCGTCTGTGTCGATTAAGGACCGTACCGATTGTTGGCCTGATGATCTAGGACCTTTTAACTGGCCACATACCTCGTCATGGGTAAGCCTGAACCCGGCTATTCCATACGTGAAAAGACAACCGCGCACTGGGCGTGGGAGATGGTGGGAGTAGCAGTTACCCTCCTGGCAAGAAGCTGAATGTTAGGGTAATGTGCTCCCGGGTAGCGTGGACCAGTTCATGTAGTGGAGGATCCGTGGGAATGGTTGACATATGCAAGGGTTAAATGCTACATATGTCGTGTGGTTGGAGATCCCCAGCTGGGTATTAATCGATTCGGATCGCCGTTACTTCTCGGATATGAAGACTGGATCGCTGCCCTTCATCGTAGATAACAAGCAAAACAAAATTTGGATTTTAAAAGCAACCTAGTGTAGGTCAAGTGAATGATCTAGATTAGGAAAATGCTAGATTCAGGCTAGAAGATTCAGGTAATAAACTAACTTGTGAAATAAAACTTGGCTTAAGGACCCACTTCTAGTAAGCTTTTCTGCAAAATGAGTCCTTGAACTTTGATGAGCTTTACCTTGATTCCCAAAAGCCAACATACCCTTGAGAGTCTTTTCTTTAGTCGGGTAAGTCTTGCTGAGTAATTGCGTACTCAGGGTTTTATCCCTTGTTGTTTTTGTAGGAGAAGTTTTATTCCCTTATCTTTGGGTTAGTTACTTCATGTGGAGGACTTGAAGCTTAGAAGGTTTTTATATATCTCTTATGAAAAGGATTCACCCTTCCAATTATTGTAATAAGTTATGCACTTCGAGTACTATCAGGACTTGTAATAAATACATCTCATTCTACCATGTAAAACTTGAGTTCTGGAATGTAAAGTGTACTTTGTAAAAGTCTTCCGCTCTATCTCCAATGTGTGTGTATCAAATGTGATTACTGTAATATACCTGTTATGTGGGAGATCCTTGGGATGATGAGTTCGAGTCGATGAACTCGATAGCCTTGTTAAGTTACCCGGTACACGTGCACGACCATATGAGGCCGTTAATGGCAAGGGTTGGTGCATGTGGGCCTGATAACTTGGGAGGGCTGTCACAGCGTGGTATCGGAGCGATCCCCCATTAGCATGGATATTAAAGTAATCCTTTAATAAACTTCAAAATGATTTTTATAAACTTAAGAATCTATAATCAAGGCCTGATAGTAGAAGTGCAAATAATATGTGGTTAAAACTAAGGACTATAAGGTGGCCTAGTTTAAGATGCTAACCACTAACCCACAACCTGGGAAGGGTAATGCATACATGTGTAATGTTATTTTTAGTGCCATTCAGTTTTGAATGGATCGACGCTCAGGTCAAGGTGAGTTGTGAGAGCATGACCGAACAAACGTCGGTCTAGGGGAGTGCTTAATTGTGGCGCTTGATTATATACATGTTCCACATATGTATATATGAAGGCTGCGATGTGGAGTAATTACTTTTCCGGGATTCAGTACCCCATGGATGTGTATGGCTATATAGACATGAGAATACTGAGAAGTGTAATGTACTCGCAACGACGCACCTACGCGCAGGTAAGAAGGTAAGTTACCACAATGGGCTGCCCTGTGGTTAAAAGTGTGGCAGCGGCGCCTATGCGTGGCTCGGCGCTTAATGAGGAGCTGGCCTCCATATAGAAATATATGGAGTATAAACTGTGACCAAATGTGTGAATTGCATCATGGGGTTTGGGCTGTAATGGAATTTTCTGCAGGTACACTGACTAAACTCTAGGAAATTACGACTAGTTAACTCCGGAGTGAGTAGGTATGCCACCGCCATAGAGCGTGCAAGCCACTATATGCTAGCAAGATTGTGAGGACGAATAGGACGAGCATGCATCATGACATATAACTTTAAGTTAAACACCCTATGTAGTAGCTTTAGTACGTGTTTCGTCTACCCTGTTTATGTTGTTTGTCTTTACCTTTCTATGCTACCTTTCCTTGTTTTTGAAGACTGGAAGCCACGTTTAGTTGGTGGGCAGAATACCTTGCGCTGCAGCCAGAAGGACTTTAAGTTCTCGGGTTGAATTCTGTGAGGTATTTCGGGCACGTCATGTTCCATAAGCCCCTATATAAATAAAGTTCAAAGTGTTTTTGGATCTAAAGCAAGGTGAAGAAGCGAGTGTAATGGACTATTTGAGAGGTTTACTCGCCTATCCCAGTATGTTTTGGATTATGTGGATGCCAGTGAAAAAAAAGTAATACATCCTACGTGATCTTAATGTGAAACTTTAGCTCCTGATGGCAATTAGTTTGGTTGAAGGATATAAGGAGATGGTCAGTGAGGCTATTCTAGGAAATAATAAGATTCGTCTACATCAGTAGTTTAAGTAAAAGAAGTAAAGGATATACCTGATGTGAGGGAGTTCTCGGATGTGTTCCTCAAAGATTTGACTAGTTGCCTCCAGAAAGGGATGTGGAATTGCGATTGGGTTGCAGTCCGGGACTCCATTCACCCTAAAGGTAGCAATAGGTACCAAGGTTTGAAACAGAGATTTTGGTGGACCTATAGCTTATAAGGTACAGTTACAAAAGGACCTTCAACAGTGCACGACGTGTTCCACGTGTCCCAATGGAAGAAGTGTCTTCGAGTCCCCAAATATGTTATTGAGATTTTATATGTTAACCATAAACCAGGTTTAACCTCCTCGGAATATCCCATAAATCTGTTAGATCAAAAGGATCAGGTCACTCGAAGAAAAGTTATCGAGTTTTACGAGATACAGTAGAACTAACACCCGGAAGATAAAGCCATGTAGTAGTCAGAGAAGTATTTGGAAAAGTATATTCCTGAGTTCCTAGTGTCTTGTAAACCCTAGATTTGTATAAGTTGTCTTTGGTATAAACCAATGGGGGCACACCCCCTGCCTTGTAGGAGTAACTAGGAAATAAACCGGTGACGCATTTCCTTTTCCATTACTAAGCCTAGACTTTTAAATCTCGGGACGAGATTTCTTCTTAGGGGGGAAGGCTGTAACACCCCTGGTGTTACGTGAACTAAAACTCTGACATGTCATCATAAGCATTTGCATTAACTTGCTTGTTACACCTAGAATGCATTTACTAGGTTAAAATTTTCGATTCAAAAGTGTGATGTTGTGTGTTGAGTATAGGACTTAGGTTGAAAAACTTGCTTGGAATTATGGATAAACAAAATAATTCCTAAACCGAGGACTGGTTGGGAATGAGCTGCATATACTAAAGTTGGATCTTAGACTAGAGAGTAACTTTGTTTTGATGGATGGATTAAAGAGATGAATCCATGGAAGAAGCTGAAACACAAATGAAACTCATTTGAAACCCTAAAACTAGCCCAAAAGTGGAATTCAAAATCTAGAAATAATTTGGCAAAAGTCCATATATCAAAGTTGTGGAGCTTGGAAAAGTGAATAATTTCTTATTTGGAGGTTTCCATGTTTTATAGATAAATTTGGAGTGATTCACAAAAGTTCAGTTTGGGTTCAGATTAGGATTTCTGAAAATCATATCAACTAGTCAACTTTGGTCCTTTATAACTTCTGATCTATAAACATTTTGAAGGTGGTCATTGTAACAAAGTTATAGAGCTATGTGAGGAGTGTGACTTTGATTAAGTCACCTAGACTTAAATCTATATGGAATTTGGAGAAGAACTGGTCTAAAGAAGAGCTGTTAGAAAATATAGATTTCAGACTTAGTGAAATTCAGAGTCTGAATTTCAGCATTTGGAGCAAACTTTGGGTTATTGTAGTTTGGGATCCAAGAGGTTTTGGCTAATGAAGACTATACCAAACTTTTAGAGTAATGAGAGGAGAACAATTCTTATTAAGTGATATATCCCAAAACTACATGCTACTGGTAGAAAAGATAGCCCAAATATTGATTGACAGATTTCCCAGTTTTCAGACTTAAAACAGTAGTCTGAACCTGGAATTTAGTGTTGTGAGTGCTGTTTTGGAGCCTATTGGTGTCTGTTCTATAAGGTTTTGGATTGTGGTTTATATAGAGGAAGTGAAGACCAGATCATGGTGAACAACTTTCTTTAAGTGTTTTTGGAAGGATCCTATACAAAAAGTGGAGAAAAACTTTGCCAAAGTTGGATTATCAGATTGTTGTTGACTTAGTTTATTCAGAACTGAAAGTCTGAAATCAGCATTTTTAGTGCAGCTTTGGAGTTGGTTTATGGCTGTTCTATAAGATTTTAGACTGTGGTGCTTGTAGAGGAATTAAATACCATATATTGGGGAACAACTTCCTTAAAGGGTGATGGACATGATCCCATACAAGAATTGGAGTAACAACTGCTTAAAGTGGGACTGTGTTGTGGCTGAAACTGAATTATATTCAGTTATTGAAAACTGAATTGCAGTGAAATATGCTGAGTTTGGAGCCCATTTGTGACTGATTCATGTAGATTTAGACTATGGGTTCCATAGAAAAGTTGTAGACCATGGTAAAGTGAACAAGTTTGATAAAGTGAGATTGACCTGGTTCCACATAAATTTGGGAGTAAAAGTGGTCAAAAGGTGGACTGTCAGGTGTTGGGATTCAGACTTTGAATAATATTTAAGTCTGAATATGTGTGTTTTTACCCAACTTTGGGGCCTTGTGGTAATAAATCCAAAAGAGATTTGGGTTAAAAATCAGTAGCAAAATGAGATACCAGATGTAGATGAACAAGTTTTGTTCAAAGAGTGGGCTTGCTTCTGTATGGAATTTAGAGAATAGCCTGCTGCAAAACCCTCTATCAGACTCAGTATTGTGCTGTTTCAGATTTTTGAAACTGATTTTTCAGTGACATTGGCTGTACTTTGGGGTACCATAACTTTTGTTCTATATGTTTTTAGTCATGCGTTGCTATATAAAATAGGTAGAGCTACAAGTAGAGAATAATTTTGGTTAAGGGAGAGTGGTCTGTTGCTGCGAAGAATTGGTAGATCAGAGGGCCTGAACAGGGAGGGTGCAATGGAGAAATGAGTGCTGTTTCAGTGAACCAGAGTCTGAATTGGGGAAAACTAAAGAAGAATCTCGTCTCCCTGTGATTTCACTTGTAGTTTTAATAAATGAAGATAAGGGGGAAGTGCTTAGCCTAGGTGCTAGTGGCTGCTCTCCCCACGGGAAATATCCAAATTCGTACTGTTGTGGAGCAGTGGACAGAGGGGAAGAATCTGGATGGGCTGTCGAGCAGTAGCAGTTCAGGGTGGAGTAAAAATATCTGAAGAAAATATCACTGGCCACTACGGACTCCATGTACTTCTAGGGGAAACTGAGGATAAGAAAGAAATGTGCTGGGGGGACAGGTAACTTGGCACAGCCTTATCACCCCAAGGATAGGATTGAAGATGTGAACTCTATCCTATGTGTTAGCTGTCTGTCTGCTTGGTGGTGTGTTGTCCCTGGGAGTTTTGGCCACCACTGCTGTTCCACTGTGCCTTGCCCTTGCGTGGTGGTCATGCAGTGGGGAGGTCAGAGGTGGAGTATATTAGTTTTGTTTTCCCCTGCGATAAGTCCTAGTAAAGCCACAAATAGCCCATTGCTTGCCATGACAGTTGAAGCCTAGAACTGAAACTTGTGGTGCTCCCGTTGCTTCCATGACCTGCTCACTGTGCCTCACCATTCTTCTATACATGTGTTAACTTCTCCAGCCACTCCTGTCGCCCAGTTGCTTTGTTCAAGACAGATGCTCGACATCGTCCTCCTGTGTAGTGACCTCGGCCACCAGCCCCTTCACCTCACAGTGGCCAGAACGTAGTCGTGCCACCACAATTCATCGCCGTGTTTAGTTTCATCGTCGACCAGCCAACGTACGTCTTCCCCAAGCAGTTTCATGTACCCACCGAGAACTTGGACTGTCAGGTTTGTTGGACTCAATTTTTATTCAGAACTGAAACCTGAAATTGCAATGTTGGGTGCTCAGTTTGGAAGTGTTTGTGACCAATCTGAGTAGTTTTAGACCATAGTTGCTATAGAAAACTTGAAGACCAGTGTTAGGGTAGTAAAGTTTGGTGAGGATTATGCCCTTGACACTACTTAGAGCTAGGAATAATTAGTGCCTAAAGGTGTGCTGTCAGGCTTATTTTTCTCTAAACTGAATTCAGTTAACTCCAACTGAAATTTTAGTATTTAGTGCCCAGTTTGGAGCAACTTTGTGATCAGTCCACAAGGTTTTGGACTAAGAATCTTATAGCACAGTCAAAGACCATTTGAAGGAGAACAAGTTTCATATAAAGTGTTGGATTTGTTCTTATGTGAAAATTAGAGTAAATGAGGTTACAAATCCTTCCGACGGACTTAATGGGTGTTTGTTTCAGTTAACTGAAACTAGTTGCAATGAATGGTGTCAACTTGAAGCATTATAGCATTGAATCCATGAGTCTTTAGTTGTTGATCATTATAGCAACCTTGTATATCTGTTCTAGGAGCACAAACTTGATTAAGCTATTTGACCTTAGAGCTATATAGAACTAGGTGTAAATCTTGCTCAAAGTTAGGCTGCCAGGTTGATGTTAGGCTATTCCAGACCTCTGAAATTGGACATTTCAGTATGTTGGCTCAACATTGGAGTTTCCTTGGGGTTGTTCTATGCAGTTAGGAGATATATTTTGTGTAGCAAAATTGGAGACCAAGTATTAGTAAGCAAGTTTACTTGTGGAAGCTTGGCTTGGTACTATATAAGTTTGGAAGTTTATGGTGTCCTAACTAGCTCTGTCAGACATGTGCAATGCAGACCAGCTTCAGTTACTGTCACTTTGGTCCAGTGTTTTTCTCCTTACTTTGGGGCTTTGTGTGTTCTAGTCTCTTGATAGCCATAGCTTGTAGGGTTCAATGTAAGAGAGTTAGATCCTTGCTTAAGGTATTGGTGGAATACTTGGATATAGAGACATGGTTCCCTTGCATGGTTGAAGAGTTTGGTTATGTTATTAGAGTATTTAGAGTCTTTGTGCTAGTAAATCCTTTGTTTTGTGTTTGGTTACACCTTTGAGAGGAAGTATAGTCTTGTGATGTTTTATAGTATTTTATTTGCAAGAAGCATAAGCATTCATGTTCATATCATTTCATGTAGAGCTCCCAGCAGAAGGAGTGTAAATTAAAGATGAAGTGGTTGTGGAAGAGGAGTTTGCTCCAGTGCTTGTTCATCAAGTGGATGGAGCTATCTAACTGGTTATTGGGTAGAAGATCTAGAACCTCTTCACTACAATAAGGCAAGCCCCGGTGCATTTGCCACCTCCCTTGTGTTTACAAAATTTTATCACTTATATGTTGCATTAGGTAATAGGAGTTGATTGATTAAACACTTGATGCATTACCATCCTTGAAAGATTGATTACCATACCTTGTCACCTGTTTTATAAAAGCTAGAGATGCTTAGTCATGCTGATAGACTAAGAAAAATGTTTTTGATCTATGACTCATGTTTTTACAAACAAGAAAATGGGCTTGGGATAATGAAGGCATCAAGACGTTGATAAATTCATTATCCTGGCATGGCCCCTCTGTCAGGCGCCAAAATTTTGAAATAGTTTAAAATGGGACCAGACGCTGAGCAGGAAAGGTCGTCCGTCTGTGTCGATTAAGGACCGTACCGATTGTTGGCCTGATGATCTAGGACCTTTTAACTGGCCACATACCTCGTCATGGGTAAGCCTGAACCCGGCTATTCCATACGTGAAAAGACAACCGCGCACTGGGCGTGGGAGATGGTGGGAGTAGCAGTTACCCTCCTAGCAAGAAGCTGAATGTTAGGGTAATGTGCTCCCGGGTAGCGCGGACCAGTTCATGTAGTGGAGGATCCGTGGGGATGGTTGACATATGCAAGGGTTAAGTGCTACATATATCGTGTGGTTGGAGATCCCCAGCTGGGTATTAATCGATTCGGATCGCCGTTACTTCTCGGATATGAAGACTGGATCGCTGCCCTTCATCGTAGATAACAAGCAAAACAAAATTTGGATTTTAAAAGCAACCTAGTGTAGGTCAAGTGAATGATCTAGATTAGGAAAATGCTAGATTCAGGCTAGAAGATTCAGGTAATAAACTAACTTGTGAAATAAAACTTGGCTTAAGGACCCACTTTTAGTAAGCTTTTCTGCAAAATGAGTCTTTGAACTTTGATGAGCTTTACCTTGATTCCCAAAAGCCAACATACCCTTGAGAGTCTTTTCTTTAGTCGGGTAAGTCTTGCTGAGTAATTGCGTACTCAGGGTTTTATCCCTTGTTGTTTTTGTAGGAGAAGTTTTATTCCCTTATCTTTGGATTAGTTACTTCATGTGGAGGACTTGAAGCTTAGAAGGTTTTTATATATCTCTTATGAAAAGGCTTCACCCTTCCAATTATTGTAATAAGTTATGCACTTCGAGTACTATGAGGACTTGTAATAAATACATCTCATTCTACCATGTAAAACTTGAGTTCTGGAATGTAAAGTGTACTTTGTAAAAGTCTTCCGCTCTATCTCCAATGTGTGTGTATCAAATGTGATTACTGTAATATACCTGTTATGTGGGAGATCCTTGAGATGATGAGTTCGAGTCGATGAACTAGATAGCCTTGTTAAGTTACCCGGTACACGTGCACGACCATCTGAGGCCGTTAATGGCTAGGGTTGGTGCATGTGGGCCTGATAACTTGGGAGGGCTGTCACACTTTGTGCCGTTAAGAAAGATTTAATTTAGGTTCTTTTTATTTACAAAATGCACCCTGGTTTCCTAATAAATATAACCCGCCATCCTTTTCTTGATTAAATAAATAAAATAATTCGAGAAATTACAGAAAAAATCTTTAATAATTGTTTTCAAGTGTAAAATTAATATAAAAATGACTAGAACTTAGAAAAATCATATATTCTCCGATTTTAGTGGTTCTCGAACCTACAGGCTCGTGTCGACGCGTAGAATATTATTACGTTGTTTGTTTTCATGTTTGATGTATTGTCATTTTATTTATTCTTTGCCTATCTGTACATATTGTTACGAATAGATAAGCGAGGTTACAATGACCCTGAAGCTCAACTTTGAGGAAGCATCTGAGCAGTTGGAAATGCAAGTAAAATACATGGAACAAACAATAGAAACAATTCCTACACGGAACATACAGTTGGACCTGCGCAACCTAGATCTCGCAGTCTGGCGATTAATATTTACTGAGACATATTTTAAAGTATGAAAGTGCAATGGCATGGATTATAATAGTTGACCTCATTCATCCTGAATGGCTGAATCCCTTCCCATTTAATTAGTTTACCTTTCTTGATCTTATTTGCTTAAGGTCTTGTCTACTTGATTCTCAAGCTGGTCAAGTTCACTTGGGCTAAGTGCAGCTAGATCTTCGCCAAGAAGATTCCTGCAGCGGGTTCACCAGTACTTTGTTTACCAAAACAAATTATAAATATCGGAGTAGAACCATACAACAGAAAAATAGGAATGAACTTATGAATAGATCGTACCTTTGTGACTGCTGTAAAACCTCAACTCGTGCCTTTAGCTTCACATTCAGTATGTATTTCAGCCGTTCTTGGTGCCATAACAAAATCATTTTCACAAATTGCGAATGGCCCCAGTAGTTAGAAAAGAACCATGAAACCTTTAAGAAAATCAAACCAAGCGGAACACAAGAAAATAGAGAAGGAACCTTTCAGCTTACCCATGAAGATGACGAACAGGAAACATCCCACCATTCTTTAGTTATGAAGTACTCTGTCTATCGCGATGTGGTGTAGTGTTGGCGTGCTTTGCCACTCTCAATGTGAGATGAGGAAGGCATAGTAGTAAGGAAGACCGACAATCACTGTCATTCAAAGATACCTGCAGGGTGGACTCAGCTCTTTCGAGACTCGAGAGCCCTAAAAGCTTGAGACGTATTAGCAGGGATAACTCGGTATAGTCTGTCCTAACCGAGTCTACACCAGTCCTACTCTAACGCGTCCTGAAGAACCTGTGATGGTTGCGGATCGTGGAGTTAAAAAGTTAGGATGAAACTAGCATGAGAATCTCTGTCACACCCGATCCCCAAAGTTCAGAAACTGATCTATTCTATTCCGAGAGAGTAAAGAAAAGGCTATCGCCAAGTTCACCGTCGCCAGAGAAAAAAATGTCCTAATGACGAGTTCATCAAACCTCCAAGGTATACTGCCCCTTTGTTTACGCATATAGTTTTTAGGGATTAAGAGCAAGTTCGTTTATTTTTTTGAACGAAGTGGCAGGAGCTCTGCCTTTCAATTAAGAGAGAGAGGAAAAAAGTTAGAGTACATAGGGGCGGCAACCCTCAGGCCATAGGATTGGGCACCTAAGAAGGAACACGACAGACAACCCTAGTACAAGCCAAGGCGGCTGGACGCACTTTTATAGAGCAAGACACACTCTCTTACTCTCCCTGCGATCTGGAGCGGTGACAGCGAGCAATGCTCAAAGATTCTTCGGTTGCGCTCCTTCCAAAGGTTCCACATAGTGTAGATGACCAGGCCATTGAACTCCCTTTTGCGATCTTGCGGAAAGAGAGTCTCTGTCTTCTCCCACCACTCGCTAATGCTGGAGATGTTGCTCCAAACCACATGTTGCGGCAGGGAAAAGCTTTCCCAAGCAAGAACTGTGTTCCAGACCTCATGAGCGAAGGGGCAGGTTAGGCATAGATGGAGTCCTGATTCTATAGGTCCATTGCATAGGGCGCAAGATGGGTGGTGTGGCCATCCACGACGTGCTAGGTTGTCTGCTGTGAGGAGTTTATTTTGGATGAGCACCCAAGCGAAGAATTTACATTTGTTCTCTGTTCTAGCCCGCCAAATGAGGCTGATCTTGTGGTTGATGTAGGATCCCAAGAATTGGGCTCTGTAGGCTGAGCTGGAGGAGTAGAGACCGTGTTGTGTCCATTTCCAGACTAAAGTGTCCTCTACATCCGGCTGCAAGCTCACCTGTCGCATCCTAGTCCAGAGGTAGACAAATTCCTCAAGTTGTGTGGTGGTTGTGATTTTCCTTCGCAGAGACTGAATCCAAGCACTGTTAGTCAGTTCTTGGGCCACAGATTTATTCTTCCTTCTGATCAGCTTGTAGAGGTAAGGTGCCAGGTTGCGTGGAGCCTCCCCATCCAGCCAGCCATGGTGCCAGAACTTTGCTTTGATGCCATTCCCAATCACCACCGTGGTGGATGCCTGAAACAGCAGGCGATCAAGCTTGTTGCAAGGGACCTAGAGCCCCTCCCAAGGTTTTGACCTGGAGCAAGTTCGTTTATCTACATACCAGAACGAAGATCTAATTTTTGTGCCATTGGTTCGACCTTTGACGAAGCGCTGAGTGTCGTCGATAAGTGTCCAAAACGAACACTCTCAGCTATTCGGACGGCTACAACTACAATCTACAAAGCACCATAGAAATCATAATCATAGCCGAATTAAAGCCACAGCAGCGAACAAGTACCTAGGCTTGGGCTTCTCCCTTCGCACTCCGGCGGCTGAATCCAGCGTTTCTGGCACCGTCGTCGAACCCTCACAGTTCGATGACCGGTTGCCCAGCACCTCTAGACTTCGCGCGGTGTCGGAGCCAGCGTCAACACACGGGCATGAGCGCGCCGGCTAGGAGTAGGAGGCATCCGGCACCCGTGTCGTTTCACACTCTTTTTAGGTTGATATGTTGATGGACAGTTTCACACTCTTTTTAGGTTGATATGTTGATGGACACTCCAACAACGTAAACAGATTGAGATAAATACGTGTATCTAGTGGCTGAACCAGGATTAATTAGTTACAGTCCTGGACCGATTTATGCCAAAAACATGCCAATTCATAACAACGTAATGTAAGGATAGGTAACATACGAAAAATGTTATTATAAAGCAATGTCATCATTTTTCTTCACCAATTCTTTCAAGTCTAAAGACAAAATCTAATACAAAATAAATAACATATATTGAATAACGATAATGTAAATCAAGAAAACATAGATTATATAAATACCATCAAAATGAGATAGATTAATCGTGTATATTTTTTAAAAAAATAAGGGGATAAAAATAATTAGGACACGCATCTGACCCTGCGTGCATCCAAACAAGCCTTTAGTAAAAAATCTTAAGTTAAGATAAGTACGTGAGCTTACCAGCCACCGGCCCCATCGTCCTCCTGGCCAAACTCGAGCCTCCCACCTCCCCTGCACCTTCTCGTTATATTGATTTAAAATAGTATGCGATTATTATAAAATATTGTTCATCAGTGTATATAGAGCTATGAGATAACTCAATCTGTATAAACTTGTGACATTCTCTCAATTAAGAAGAATAGAATTGATACAATTTTAAGGAAAATCGGACCCCAAACCTACACAGAGTGCATGGTAGAGAAACCGGCAGAAGGCCTCCATAAACAACCTAGACAACGGTAGCCCCACACTCACAAACCCCATCTAGAGTCATTGTCAAGCTCAACACAAAGGATGAACAACTTCGACTTCTCAAGACGGGCTGCACACTATCAAAGAAACTCGACTACACCTTCACCCGCACACAAGGAAGAAGGCCACGACACGCCATCGTTGCAAGCCTCGACACGCCCCATACGAGGCAGCTACGATTCTTCACCACGAGCAATGATCCACATCGCGGAACACCGGGAGCAGGTAAATACCTAGAGCAACAAAAGCACAAGCACCACCGAGCCAAGCGGAGTGATGAAAAGCCTCCACAACACCGATAATCACACAAACTGGAGGAATATACACGCCGATGTCACACGCCAAGCCATCGCGCATTATCACTTTCTGTCGTTCATCCATCGACACACCAACGCAGCAGGCCCCAACCCATAAGAGTCAAGAGTCCTGACGCTGGCCAAGCACTAGTGAAAACCCCCAAGAAGACCGAGGCGAGGGCTCCTACACAGAGGGCGAGAGGTCAAGGACAGCTATAGATGTCCAATAAGCACGAGGCCCGCGAGCCCGACACGAAGCACGCTGTTTGAGGCCGGTTCGAGCCCGGTTCTATGTGGGCCCGGGCCGGCCCGGCACAAATAAGCGGGCCGGGCTCGGACAGGAAACTAGGCACGGTGGGCTAGCCCGGCACGGCCCGTTTACCTCTAAACCCGTTAAGCCCGCTTTTTTACACTAAAATGTACTTACCGGCCCGCATAGCCCTCTTTTCGGCCCGCTTTTTCGTGCTAAACGTGTCGGCCCGGCCCGTTTAGGCCCGCTGCGGGCCGGGCTCGGACAGAAAATTGAGTCCACGTGCTTAGAAGGCATGACCCGGTTTTCTAACCGTGCTTGACGGACCGGGCCCAAAATGGGCCAGGATTCACTGGGCCCGGGCCGGGCCGGATCGGGTGGCTCGTTTGGCCATCTCTAAGCACCTGTTGGGTAGAAGTGGCGCCGCAGGCGTCACCGTCGTCTGCCTATAAACGGACACGGACATCGCTTTCACCGGAGGATCTCCCACCACACATCCAATGCACGGAGCCAGCCAGCCCTACCCACATCACCGGCGGAGAAGGGAGGAGGACAGATGTATCTGGCCAGAGAGGCTCAAAATTCGAAATCCATTCGACCGCGTGAACCGAATCCACGACGTCGGGAACCACCGAGGCCGCTGTCCCACGACCCACCACCTGCTGCTCTGCCACATCTACCTCGCCGCTGGCAGCTGCAGGTCCGTCGCCAGGCCAAGGCCCACACGGGCCACACCCGACCCAACCACCGCACCACGAGCACGGACAAGGCGCAACCGCCGCTACGGGCTAGCCACGCGCACGGGCGCCGCCACCGCGGGCTAGCCACGACCATGCGAGCGCGCGGGCGCCGCCGCCAGGCCACCTGCCTAGGTCGGCGCAGAGGGAGAGGGGTGGGGAGTGGCGGAGCAAGGGGGAGCATCTCCCCGCCACCGCCGTCCTTGCAAGGTGTGACGACCACAGAGATATAGAGTTGTATTGTATTCTTTATCTGTGTTGGGCTTTGGTTAGCTAAGTCATTAGCAGTAATCTCGTGTATTTGGGCCTAGGTTTAGCTGGCCCAACGTTTTGGTATAAGAGTCTGTAATAGAGAGGATTTGAACAGAAAAAGACAGAAAGAAAAAACAGTTGAAACCTCCATACCTAAGTATTGTCGGGTCGGTGGATGTGGCTCACGCCTCGGCGATACCAGTCGGTGGCCAGAGGCATCACAGTGGTATCAGATTCGGCGATTCTCGGCGAACGAAGATTGGTGCACGACGGCGCCAGTTATCAAACCGTCGGCGCAAACCCGTTTCATCCTGGAAGCGATGGCGAATCGAGAGAAGGAAGCACTGGATCGATGGGAAGCGATGATGATGAAGGTCGATCGTTTGACAGAGGTGCAGGAACGTCTGGTCATGCAGACGGAGTTGTCGGCGACCATGGCGAAAAGGGCGATGGAGGAGCGGGTCCGTCTCGCGCAGCAGCTCGAGCAGGTTGAGAAGGAGGTGGCCGGGTTTCGTCTAAAACAACTGGCGCGGGAGATGGAACACGGCAATCATGGGCAGAACCGCAAGGATGATGTTCAACAGGAAGCGGAGCCAAGTCACATGTATCGTGACCAGTTCTATCAGCGTTCCAGGGAGGAGACAAATCGGAGATCCGAGGAGAGGGAGTTTCAGCAGGCTCCTTTGCCGAGGATGGGATTTCCGAGGCTCGAAGGTGGGGAACCCAAGATTTGGCTCAAGAAATGTGTGGATTACTTCCATCTCTACCATGTTCCTGAAACAGTATGGGTCATGTCTGCATCACTGCATATGGAGGAAAACGCAGCGCGATGGTTTCAGGTGTATACGCTTTGGAATGGATTGAGTTCCTGGGAAGAATTTGCACAGGCGGTGTTGCAGAAGTTTGGGACGAGAGATTATTTTCAGGCCATGGATAATCTGTTGGAGTTGCGTCAGAAAGGGACAGTGGATGAATACCTAAAGGAGTTCGAGGTGATTAGGTATGCGGCAGCGATCCGCAACCCACAGTTGGACGAGACCATGTTCGTCGCACATTTCATCAAGGGTTTGAAGCAAGAATTACAAGGGCACGTGCAGTCTCGTGTTCCAGCTACGGTGGATAGAGCAACGTTTCTGGCACGGATTCAACAAAATGTTTTGGAAAAGCAAAGACAGAAGTATCTGAAGTTTGGAGGACAGGGTAAGATCAATAACCCTGCTGTTCGGCAAGAAAATAAGGCAGTTCTGGCGGGTCAAGATCTGTCCAAGGAGAAACTGGTCGGAGAGTACCGAAGAAAGAACGGGTTGTGTTTTACTTGCGGGGACAAGTTCGAGCCGAGGCATCAAAACAAATGTCCTAAGAAGGTACAAATGCAGCTGAATGTTCTATCAACTGATGAACTGAAGATGACTTTGACAGACGAAGTGCTGGACAGATTGGAGCAGGAGGAGCTGGTAGCAGAGGAGTGTTTCAAGTTGTCGTTGCATGCAATCAGTGGCACTATGGCTGAAGATTGTATGGGGGTCAGGGCACTATTGCAGAACCAAGTGTTACTGATACTAGTGGACTCAGGAAGTTCGGCTAGTTTCATTAGCCAGGCTATGGTGGATCGAGTAGGATTACCCACACAACAGTGTTCATTGGCGAAGGTTAAAGTGGCAAATGGGGAGATCTTGAAAAGTGACAGAGTGGTAAAACGATGGAATGGTGGGCTAATGGCCACACCTATAGAAATGACATGAGGGTGCTGGAGTTAGGAGCTTATGATGCAATATTGGGATATGATTGGTTAAGAAGACATAGTCCTATGCAATGTGATTGGGAAGGGAAGATCATAAGCTTTGAGGATAATGGGGAGGAGGTTCAATTGATGGGAACTGCTGGTCAGCAGGGAGAGGTGATGGGAATTTCTACGATGCAATTGGAGAAGATGATAAAGGGTAATGATATTTGGGCTTTTGCAGTATTGGAGACAGTCACAGAAGTGGAGCAGTTCAATGAAGGAGAATTACAGTTTTTACTGGAGGAATATAAAGATGTGTTCGATGCTCCAACATCTTTGCCTCCATCAAGACCATTCGATCATCATATTCCACTACTTCCAGATGTTATACCGGTGAACTCCAAGCCCTATCGATATTCACCATTCCACAAAACTGAAATAGAGAAGCAAGTCTCTGAGCTTTTGAAAAGTGGACTTATAATTCCCAGTGTCAGTCCATTTGCTTCACCAGTATTGTTGGTGCAAAAGAAAGATGGGTCATGGCGATTTTGTGTGGACTACAGAAAATTGAACAACATGACCATAAAAAACAGATTTCCGATGCCGGTGGTAGAGGAGATTTTGGATGAACTAGCAGGGACTCAATACTTCTCTAGCATGGACATGACAGCGGGATATCATCAAGTAAGAATGGGGGAAGGTGAAGAATACAAGACTGCATTTAAAACTCATCAAGGACATTATCAATTTAGGGTAATGCCTTTTGGTCTCACAAACGCTCCTGCAACTTTTCAATGTGCAATGAACTTGGTCTTGGCACCTTTCCTTCGCAAATTTGTGATGGTTTTCCTGGACGATATATTGGTGTACAGTCCCAGTTGGCAAAAACACCTGGAACATCTCAAACTGGTGTTCGAAACCTTGAGAGAGCAGCAATTCTATCTCAAAAGGAAGAAGTGTGTTTTTGGGAGAAAGGAGTTGACATATCTGGGTCATATAATGTCAGCAACAGGGGTATCTACAGACCCAATGAAAACAGCAACCATGAAGGAATGGCCACAGCCTACAAATGTGACTGAACTTCGTGGTTTCTTGGGGTTAACAGGTTATTACAGGAGGTTTGTCAAAAATTATGGAATTATTGCGAGACCTTTGACAAATTGCTTAAAAAGGGAGAATTTCATTGGAACAAGGAAGCTACTACAGCTTTTCATGCACTGAAGACAGCCATGAGCACTACTCCGATGTTGGCATTACCAGATTTCAGTCTACCATTTGTTGTGGAAACTGATGCATGTGATGAGGGATTAGGAGCAGTTTTGATGCAACAAGGGAGACCCATAGCATTTCTGAGTAAAGCTCTGGGGATAAAGAACAAATAGCTATCTATCTATGAGAAGGAATTTCTTGCTCTCATAATGGCTGTGGACAAATGGAGACCATATTTGCAAAGAACTGAGTTCGAGATTAGGACTGATCACAAGGCTCTCAGTTTTTTGGGGGATCAAGAGTTACATTCTGAGTTGCAGAGGAAAGCATGACCAAGTTGATGGGTATGCAATTTAGAGTGGTCTATAAGCAGGGTAAGGACAACGTAGTGGCTGATGCGTTGTCTAGAATGGCTCATGTGATGGCCATGACTTCGGTTAGTGAAGTACAACCGATGTGGATTCAAGAAGTGTTGAACTCATACACTACAGATAGCGAGGCACAAGAATGGTTAGCCAAGTTAAGCATTCAAAGTCCAGACGAAATGGGATATCGGGTGCAGCGGGGATTGATCAGGAAGGGCAATCTGGTATGGGTGGGCAACAATACAGCGCTCAGAACGAAGATAGTGGCAGCTATGCATGACAGTGTGTTGGGGGGTCACTCAGGCATACATGCTACTTATCATCGACTGAAGAAATTGTTCATTTGGAAAGGTATGAAGATGGATGTGCAGTCTTACATTCAGCAGTGCATCATCTGTCAGAAAGCTAAATGTGAAAGACTTCATCCAGCCGGTTTATTACAGCCTCTACCAGTACCTCAGGGTGCCTGGCAAGATCTTACTATGGACTTCATCGAGACACTACCTAAGTCAGAAGGTTATGACACAATCATGGTGGTGGTTGATCGTTTCTCGAAGTATGCGCACTTTATGCCTTTGAAACATCCTTTCTCGGCTCCATCTGTTGCTCAAATATTTTTGGATCAGGTGGTGAAATTACATGGCCTTCCCAAGTCTATTATGAGTGACAGGGACAAAATCTTCACTAGTTCTTTTTGGACTCAACTCTTCAAGTTGATGGGTACTCAACTCAATCTGAGTACAGCTTATCAAAAGAGTAAATCAGTGCGTGGAAATGTATTTGCGATGTGCTGTTCACGCTCAACCTCACAGGTGGAAAGCTTGGTTATCACTTGCGGAGTTTTGGTACAACACATCATATCATTCAGTTTTTGGCTGTTCTCCTTTCAAGGTTCTTTATGGATATGATCCACCATTTGCTGCTGCACCGATGGTTCCAGTTGGGACTGATGAGGATGTATCAGCTCTATTAGCTGATAGAGCAAGGTTTACTGAGCTGTTGAAGGGAAAGTTGGTTGAGGCTCGTAACCGCATGAAATTGTATGCTGACAAGATTAGGACTAAACGCCAGTTTCAAGTTGGAGAAATGGTTCTACTGAAACTACAGCCGTATGCTCAGCATTCTGTGGTCAACAGATCATGTCCCAAGTTGGCTTTCAAGTTTTATGGTCCTTATAAGGTGCTTGAACGAATTGGGGAAGTGGCTTATAGATTGGAACTGCCAGCCGACGCGCAGGTGCACCCGGTGTTTCACATTTCTCAGCTCAAAGCTTTCACTCCCAACAATGTGCCTGTCTTCTCCACCTTGCCCAGATATGAGGATTTGAGTAAACAAGGTGTGGTTCCTTTGGAGATTTTAGACTGCAGATTGGTCAAAAAGGGAAACAAGGCAGTGTCTCAGGTGCTTATCCGATGGAGCAACATTCCTCAGGAATCGGCCACATGGGAAGATTACTATGTGCTTCGTCAGAAGTTTCCAGATGCAGGTGTTTGGGGACAAGCAGGTTCTGTGGACGGGGCAAATGTGACGACCACGGAGATATAGAGAGTTGTATTGTATTCTTCATCTGTGTTGGGCTTTGGTTAGCTAAGTCATTAGCAGTAATCTCGTGTATTTGGGCCTAGGTTTAGCCTGCCCAACGTTTTGGGTATAAGAGTCTGTAATAGAGAGGATTTGAACAGAAAAAGACAGAAACAAAAAACAGTTGAAACCTCTATACCTGAGTATTGTCGGGTCGGTGGATGTGGCTCACGCCTAGGCGATACCAGTCGGCGGCCAGGGGCGTCACACAGGGCGTGCGGGAAGCGCCGCGGCCCTGCTCTGGCAGCAGTGAGGCCAAGGCGGCGGCGGCGGCTAGGATTTGCTGCCCGAGCCGCCCAAACAGGGCGACGTGAGCGGGTCTGGGGCTTTTTTCTGTCAAACTTGTAACATTATTGTTTGAATTCTTGTTGGGTCAAATAAGTAAGAAAAAAAAAAGAAAAACAAAAGGTTGCAGCCTCGATTTGTAGGCTATTGCTAGAGTTATCCTAACTAAACTGTGAGTGAGTTTCATGTCTTAACAAACATCATCGAACGGTTGTGCTTGTGCCATGTGGAACAACTACATCCATTAGTTCAGAAAGAAAAATTAAGACATCCATTTCAGAAGTGAAGGGAAGTCAAGTCAAATAAGAAGGCTGACAGCAAAGAGCAAAGAAATCAAAGCACGCTCTGCTTGACCAAGATAACACCCTAGTAGTGCATAAAATTCTTGAACACCAGACGTCCAACACTTCCGTGCAGAGTGATGGCTTTGCTCAAAAAGACACATCCTTCCATTACTCTCCCCATATTTCTTCTCCATTTCTGCGCAATTACATTTGGTGCGACTGATACTATCTCCAGGACCCAACCTCTATCAGGCGATATAACTATTGTGTCAAAAGAAGGGAATTTTGAGCTTGGATTCTTCTCCCCAGGTAATAATGGGAACTTTTATGTTGGTATCTGGTTCAGGACTATTTCAAAGAGGACTGTTATTTGGGTGGCCAATCGGGATATACCTGTTTCAAATGCTTCATCTCCAGAACTTGCAATAACTATGGATGGAAATTTAGTACTCAACTCTCTAGGAGCACCCATATGGTCATCGAATAGCACAAGGAAGTCAAGTAGATCTAGCACTGCAGTTCTCCTTGATAGTGGAAACCTTATCCTAAGAGATCAATACAACTCTTCTGATATTTTCTGGCAAAGCTTTGATCATCCAACAGACACGGTAGTGAGCGGGCAGTGGTTTGGCATAGACAAGATCACGTATGAATATCAGGACAGTGTTTCTTGGAAGAACCAAGAAGATCCTGCACCAGGTCCTTTCTCCTATCACGCAGATCTTGTTACGATGAGCCAATATGTGTCAATATGGAATCACTCGGAAGTTTACTGGCAATCTGGGAACTGGACAGGCAAAGCATTCACGTCCATCCCTGGAATGCCACTAAAGAGTGACTACATATATGACTTCGTTAACAACAGTCGCGAGCTTAAGTTTCGGTGGACTACGAAGGATGTGTCAGTAATCACAAGAGTAATTCTAAGCAATAATGGCCAACTACAACGTCTCACATGGTCCAATGATTCGGAGGAATGGATAACAGGGTGGTATTTTCCTGCAGCTCTATGTGACGTATATTCTGTATGCGGGCCTTTTGGAGTCTGCAGGACAGGTTCTGATGAGCAATGCTTCTGCTTGCCAGGTTTCAGACCAGCTTCCTCAAGAAGTTGGCGTCTTGGAGCATGGAGTCAAGGATGTGTTAGGCAAACAGATATCCAATGTGCTGAGTCAAATATATCAAGTGCCATAAAGGAGAGTGATGCGTTTCTCAAGATCACTAACATCAAGTTTTCACAAAACCCAGTAAAACTGAAAGTCCAAAGCATGGAGGGGTGCAGATCTATATGCTTGAGTAATTGCTCTTGCACTGCATATGCACACAAGCAGGATTGCAATATCTGGAATAGTGAACTCTGGGATCTTAAACAACTACCTAATGGTAATACTGATGGTTCAGATATGTATATACGTCTTGCAGCATCTGATCATGTAGTTCAAGATAGCGAAAAAAAGGCACACCATCTGAGGCTAATTGTGCTATTTGCAGTGCTGGGTAGTATTTTTATGGCACTATGTGCTCTTAGCATAACAGTTAAGATGTTTCAAAGGACTTCATCTAGAAAGGCATTCTCAGATAATTACTCTCTCGTCGTCTATGATTACTCGTTTTTGCGGCACTGCACAAAGAACTTTTCAGATAGAGTGGGGCAAGGTAGCTTTGGTTCAGTGTTCAAAGGATTGCTCCCAGACTCCAAACCGATAGCTGTCAAGAAGCTTCAAGGCATGAAACAAGGAGAGAAGCAATTTCACACCGAGGTGAGGGCTTTAGGGAAAATTCACCATAACAATCTAGTCCACCTCATTGGGTTCTGCTTGAGAGGGGCTGAAAGGATGTTGGTGTATGACTTTATGGTGAATGGATCTTTAGATGCTCATCTCTTCAAGGATGAAAAGATATTGGATTGGAACACCAGATTTTTAATTATTCTAGGTGTTGCAAAGGGATTACAGTATCTCCATGATGAATGTCAGGAGTGCATCATACATTGTGATATAAAGCCTGAAAACGTACTTCTTGATGTAAACTTCAGTCCGAAACTGGCTGACTTTGGTCTGGCGAAGCTTATGGAAAGACATTTTAGCAGGGCCTTGACAACTATGAGAGGAACAGCAGGGTATCTTGCACCAGAGTGGATTGGAGGTCTGCCCATAACACCAAAAGCAGATGTGTACAGCTATGGAATGATGCTATTTGAGATCATTTCGGGCAGAAGGAATTCAGAATTGATGGAGAGCGGAGCCATAAGGTACTTTCCAGTGTGGGCCGCAATAAGGATAAGTGAAGGTGACATTTCTGAAATTTTGGATCCCAGACTAAGTGCCGTGAATTTTCAAGAGCTAGAGAGAGCATGCAAGGTTGCATGCTGGTGCATTCAGGACAATGAGGCTCACAGGCCAACCATGCGACAGATAGTTCAAATCCTGCAGGACATTCAAGATGTCAGCGCGGCCCCAGTACCGGTATTTTTAAAACAACTAGTGGATGGAGAATACATTAGCTCATAACCCTGCAAATTATAGCAATAGCATTCATCCAGAACTACATTGTGATTTTTGAAAGCACAAGCTGAGTCGAAATAGAGCAATGCTCAGCAATCATTATGCTCATCTACCGCAGTGTAATTCACTACAGTGTTGTATCATTTAAATTTTACAATTTTCTTTGATATAGAAATCATAAATTAAAATTTGAGAACAGTTAAGGCACTGAGGTTTCATTACTTCAAAAGGAATAAGTGCCATGAGAATAGCAGTAAGACATCCGACAATATTTCAGCCTATGTAGATCACAGTCCATTCAGTTTCCTTTTATTTATAAGGTATCTTTTTTTTAAACGTGATGACAAGAGCTCTGTTTCCAATTAAGAAAAATAGAATTAATCCAGTTTTAAGAAAAATCGGGTCTGAAACCTACACAGACTACACGACAGTCTAAACAAAGGCAACCCTCCAACCCATCCAGTATCATCGTTGTCGAGCTCAACATAAGGAACAAGCAGTTGTAACTCCTCGAGACAGGCTATACATGGCTAAAGGAACACGACGACGCCTACATCCAAACACCATCACATAAGGAGAAAGACTACAGTGCGCCGTCGTTACCAAGTCTAAACACATCACATGTGAGACAGCTTCGATTCTTCACCAACGAGCTTAATTCTCTGTCCGGTCCCCGGCAAGTTCTCGACCTCCGAAACAATCCAGTCCACGAAGAATGGGGGTTTCGCCACATGATATCATTGTCGAGCCACATCACCTGAAGCAACACCTTCGACTTCACGTTGCAAAGCCCCACCTTCACACGCATACCAGACGCCGAGAAGCGAAAACAACAATCGAGGGTGATGTCGTGGCCGAGAAGAACTTTAATAACGACACCTTCAGTAAGCGAGTGATGTCTAGGACACTACCGTCGCTTGTCCAAGATGGACCGAACTTTCATCGAAAGAAGACAGTGTTGAAGAATGCGACGCCCTCAACAGGAGAAGCGGCGTCCACAAGCATCACCGTCGCCGAGACTTTCGCCCAAGAAATCCCCAGCACATCGTCATGCCAAGACCTAGGGACAAAGCATGCAGCTTTCGCTGTCATCCTAACATCTCGCACAAACCCTTTAGAGGGGCATCGACACGCCGGCTGCCGCAGCAGCCGCAAAGCTGCGATGATCACCATCCTCTCTGGCTGGGCACACAGATTGGGCACACAGAACCGGGCAACACCTGGCCACGTGCGCCACACTGTCGCGCGCGCGCCAGAGCCGATGCCGACTGTCGGCCACCGAAGCCAACCAGCACCACCACCCTGCGCCAGGCCCTGCCGCTGCCGGCCAACGCCACCCCGGCGCTGTCGTATGCAACCAAACGAGAGGACCTATCGCCGCCATTTTGGCCGGTTGCGCAGCCCTGCCGACACACCCCGCCAGACCACTGGACGCGTCCTCTCCGCCCGCGCCCCTCCCCGAGCGTCGACGTCCAAGCCCTGCACGAGGTCTGCCAAAACCGGCCAACCACGAGCACCGTCGAGGCATCGACACCGAGGGCCATCTCCAACCATCCACTCCCATCTCCGGCAGCCATGTGCCTGCACTGAACTCCTCTCCGCCCTCGACAGCCGCGTCGGTGTCGAGCCCCTTCCCGGCTGACGCGGCGAACACCACCCCACGGATCTGTCTCCGGCCGAGCTCTATCCCGCGGATCCACCACTGCTCAGGCTAAGGCCCGTCCAGCTACGAGCCCTCACGAGGCGCCAACTCGCGCCACCACACCACCAAAGGGCCCAGCCGTTGCCATCCTGGCGGCCTGCTCGATGGCAGCATAGTGGGAGAGGGGAGGGATGGGGAGAAGGTGTGGTGGCTAGGGTTACCGGCCAAGTCGCCCGTGCGGGAGGCAACGTGGGGGCCTGATGCGGTTCAGGGAGGACTAGTTTGGTTACTGTAATATCGCTCTCAATCTATATGTATTAAAGTAGATTAAGGTGTAATTTAAAATAATATACACCACATTACACCTCAATACACGTGGATTGAAATCAATACTAAAGTAGCCAAACAAAGACTAAAGCATTTTATAAGAATAGACCAATATAACACAACATAGGGGGAGATATTCAATTGGCCAGTTGTATCAAGCTTAGGCATCTTTCATTTCGGACGGATCGTCCTATTTTTGGCCTTTCATATGGAATAAATTGGTCTAGTTTGGAATTCAATGTGGCCCATTGGAGTTGTTCATTTTGATCCGAACTAGAATCAAATCTGGCACGGTTTGGGCTTTCCCCTCCCTTCCGTGGCCTGGTTGGTACTGTAGGAAACGGGTGACGCCTAAGAGGGGGGGGTGAATTAGGACTTCTAAAGCTTTTACTAAACTAGGCCACAATTAAAACCCTAGAGCAAAACCTATGCAAATAATCAAAACTAGAATGTGCAAACTAGGTTTTGTCTAAGTGTTGCTATCTCTACCGCAAAGGCTAAGTTTCAATCTACACTAGATAAGTCTGACTACAAGATTGAAACTTAAATGCTTAATATAAATGCGGAATGTAAAGAGCTAAGTAGAGAAGCAAACTCTCGTGGATGACGCCGGTATTTTTACCGAGGTATCCGGAACCACGCAAGGTCCCGACTAATCCTCGTTGGTGCCCCTACGCAAAGGGAAGCCCACGCGAGGGCCAAGCACCACGGTCGAGTAACTCCGTAGAGAGCCACGGGCCTTCTCCACGCGCAAGTGGTGCTCCGCTTCCGGCTCCTCTCGGACGCTCCCCGCCGTCTCCACTATCGAGCTTCCGGCCGAAACGCCGTGGGCCTCGTTCCCTCCGGTACACGGTGGCAGCCGTGACACAAACACGGTTGTCACGGTCTCGCAAGACTCTCGCCCCACCCGATACAATTTCAACGGCCCACGCAAGAGCCGAGGGGTTGTGTGGTTTGTCTAAACTCACTCAACTAACTAGGATTCACCTAGAGCAAGCGCTAATGCGGTCTAACTAACCTAAGCACTTCGCAAAGCACCTACGCTAATCACCGAGTGATTCTATTAAGCACTTGGGTGTTTGAGCACTTGAAAATGTCTACAATATGCCTTGGTATGTTGCTTGGGCTCCCACACCTGAGAATGGCCGGTTGGGGTGGTATTTATAGCCTCCACACCCCCAACTAGCCGTTGGACAGAAAGCAGCAGCTTTCTGTCGACGGGTGCACCGGACAGTCCGGTGCACCACCGGAAACTGCACAGTGGATGTCCGGTGCACGCCACGTCAGCCGACCGTTGGCGCCTGTAGCAGTCGACCGTTGGATCCGACCGTTGCCTTCTGCCCGTTGGCACACCGGACAGTCCGGTGCACACCCGGACAGTCCGGTGCTACAGCCAGAGAGCGCCTGTCTGTGGCCTCTCTGCGCAGACTGTCCGGTGTCTCACCGGACAGTCCGGTGCACACCGGACACCAATGTCCGGTGCGCCACCAGGCGCTGGCTGACAGCCCTTTTCTTGGATTTCTTCGCTGATTTCTTCGGGCTTCTTTGTTCTTGAGTATTGGACTCCTATGCATCTTTTTATGTCTTCTTTTGAGGTGTTGCATCCTCATTGCCTTGGTCCAATTCTCTTCGCATCCTGTGAACTACAAATACAAACACTAGAAAACTTATTAGTTCACGGATTGTGTTGTTCATCAAACACCAAAACTTAATTAGCCAAATAGCCCGGGGTCCATTTTCCTTACAATCTCCCCCTTTTTGGTGATTGATGACAACACAACCAAAGCAAGCAAATAATACAAGTTTTTGTATGAAAATGTGCATTCTACTTGCTAAGATGCATGATTGTCCCCACAATGTGATATTATGGACTTAAGCCTCCCCCTAACTCCATAATTCACTTACTTCCTATTTTTGGACCAAATAACCAAAACCACTTGAAAAACCATTTGTAGATATAAAATTTAAAATTGGTGGTGTTTGGTGTTTGATATAGTTTTCATTGCTTTGGTCCCTAAACTTCTCCCCCTTTGGCATCACCCACCGAAAAGGAAGACAATAAAAGCATGTAGGAAGTAAATAAAAGCTTGCCCTCAACAAGAATTGAATCAAATGATATCACTAGAAGGGTATTAAATTAAACCATGAATGATACCAGTTGTAGGAGTCCTTAAAAGATTACTCCCCCTAAATGAGTATTCTTCTTTAGAAAGAGTTTTTCTCCCCCTTTAGAGATGAAGAAATACTCCCCCTGACAGAGATCCTCTACTTAGGGAAAAAGCATGTGAAAATTAGAGGAGCAAGACATGATTTGAAAAGACTAACTTCCCTTATGCATAGGTAACAGAATAGGAGTTAACTACTTATGCATTTTTAGCAACATGGAAGCATATGATATGAATTATAGTCTAATCAAATATTGGAGAAGACATGTAAATGGTACTAAATGTAGTCTCAAAAGATACCAATTGAAAGTCAATGGCGAGCTTGAAAGACATGAGAGTTCTTGGAGATTTTGCAGTGGAAGATTGTTGTCTTTCTCCGGGGACTTCATTTTCCTTACAATGAGACTATCACATGAAATAGACTTGAAAAGGTGTTAGTCTCAAAGTGTTAGATTATAGAGTAACCTCCCCCTAAAGGTGTGCATACAAGTTTTGAATACTTGTAGGAGACATGCACTCTGATTTGATATCAAGAGGGGCAAATTATCCATAATCCAAACTTTGGCACATATAAGTTAAATGATACACTTTGTAGAAATCAAAATTTTCAATTGATGCATCATTTACTATGGAGTGATATAGAAGCTATGTGCCGTGCTTAAATAACCATTTTAAGCCATGTAGGTTTGCTTAAGTATATGAATTTAAAAACTAGCAATCCTACCATATGATTTACCTAGTATGCATGATTTTGAACAAAAGTACATAACAAATGTAATACTAGGCAAGAAAGGTAAACTAGATAAAAGGTAAATAGATACGCATATCTAAAAACGAGAAATACAATAAAACTAGTTACCTTAATCATGGGTGGGAAATTTAGGTCCAAAATTTTCACTAACCCACTTGGCAATAACCTTGATCCAATATGATGTATCCCATGATATACATCCCAATTTTGCCAAGTCTCCAAATTTCCCGTAGACCTTCGGTCCACTCACTTCCCTTTTGGGATCCAAACCTTCTTGGTGCTTTTCATGGTTGAAATTATTTCCTTTGGCACCCAGATGCGTTTGGCCCCCTTTCCTTTGTTGCCTTGCTTGTTGGCCTTGATTGCTATCACCTTTCCATTCTTTTTCTTCTTGATCAAATATGGTGTAGCATCCTTTTTGTTCACCTTTTTGATGTAGGTGCTGGAGATTTTGCTTGATGGCTTTTGCTGGAGCTTTTGCCTTTGATTATCCCCGGTCATCACCTTGCATTGGAAAGACTTGTGGCCTTCCATGTGGCATAGCCTACAAATCACAGTTTCTCCCTCTACAAGCTTGTTCACTCCCGCAGTGGTGTTATCCTGTGGAGGTCGGATTTGTTTGGCTTTGCCTTTCTTGTCATACAAAGCCTTTCCAAGGCGAGCCACTTCTTGCTTTAATTGTTCATTTTCCTTTGCAACCTCATCAGAACATTTCTCTACAACAATATTCTCAACAACGACTTGGTTGCAGGAGTTAGAATCATCAATTAAATCAAAGCAGGAAGTAGAAGCATCTTTCTTAATTATTTCAGGTATTTCAACTAAAGATGCTGCTGGGGTGCTACCAATGTTTTCTAGCTTAGTAGTTAGCTCATTATTGTGTATGCTAAGAATTTCCATTTTCTCTAGCAAATTTTCAATAGCTTCTTGGGAGCTAGCTAACTTAGCCTTAAGTTTTTCATTCTTTTTAATAAGGCTATCATCGGTAGCAGTGGATGGAGCACTAGATTCTAATAGCTCAATTTTAGTTGACAGCTCACTATTTAAGTTTGCAAAAGTTTCAAATTTTTCTAGCAAACCTTTATAATCATTTTGGGAGCTAATCAACTTATTTTTCAAAGTTTTAAGTTGAGCTTTTTGCTTAGTGCAAACATCCTGGAAAAATTCTACGGCTTCCGCAAGCTCATCTACAGAGGGCTTTCCCTCACCTTCATCATCACTACTACTTTCATCACTAGAGGATGGAATGCTTTGGTTACCTCTTGCCATAAGGCATTTGTGTGATGACCGTGATGAGCGTGATGAGGACCGGTGGCTACGCGTCCTTGGAGGTTCATCTTCACTTGAAGAGTCATCCCAAGTTCTAACACTTGTTAGCGCCTTGCCTTTGCTCCTCTCCTTTTTGGGTTTGGCCATATTTGGACATTTGTCCCTGAAGTGGCCCTTCTCCCCACATGCGAAGCATCCTCTCTTCCTTTGCTTTTTCCTGTCAATGTTAAAGAGAAGATCCTCGACCTGCAGGGGCACACCCATTAGATTAATCTTGCGGATCATCCTCATTACCTTTCCGACGCGTCGGATTTTTTCTTCGTCCTCGGAGGATGATGTGCATGGCTGATTATCTTCATCATCACCACTTTCTTCTTCCTCCTCTTCTTCGCTTGAGGAACTTGGAGTGGGAGCCTTCTTTTTGCCCTTCCTATCATCACATGCAAAAGCATATGGTCTTGAGGATGTTGGTTCCTCTCCCCGACTCATTTTTCGCGACATCTCAAAAGCCGCGATTTTTCCAATTACAATGGTTGGGGTCATGTTACCCAAGTCCTCCATGTTGTGAAGGATAGTGATGATGCTCCCATATCTTCGTTGTGGTAGTAGGGAGATAATCTTCCTCACAATGTCCGCATCACCTAGCTTATTAATGCCAATAGAATTGAGCTCATTGATAATAAGATTCAAACGAGAATACATGTCTCTAACAAGCTCATCATCTTTCATAGCAAAAGAATTATACTCATTTAAGACTAGGCAATGTTTTTGCTCACGGACATTGGATGTGCCGTCATGGAGCTCATGCAATTTTAGCCAAATCTCATTAGCAGTTTTCAAGGTAAATACTTGATTAAAAATATCCATGCTAAGAGATTCATACAAGCAATTTTTGGCTCTAGCATTTAAGTGAATTTCTTTTTCCTCACTCGTGGTTGGTTTCTCGGGATTCTTGATGGGTTTCATCCCATCACGAGTGACTCTCCAAACACCTAGATCAACGGCCTCTAGGTAGCAAGCCATTCTAGCACTATAATATGGGAAGTTAGTGCCGTCGAAGTGTGGTGGCCTATGGGTATCCATCCCTTCCTCTAAAAAGCGTCGGCTCTTTTAGCGGTGAAGCTAAAACGTTTCAAATGAGCCAAACCAGGCTCTGATACCACTTGTAGGAAACGGGTGACGCCTAAGAGGGGGGGGGGTGAATTAGGACTTCTAAAGCTTTTACTAAACTAGGCCACAATTAAAACCCTAGAGCAAAACATATGCAAATAATCAAAACTAGAATGTGCAAACTAGGTTTTGTCTAAGTGTTGCTATCTCTACCGCAAAGGCTAAGTTTCAATCTACACTAGATAAGTCTGACTACAAGATTGAAACTTAAATGCTTAATATAAATGCGGAATGTAAAGAGCTAAGTAGAGAAGCAAACTCTCGTGGATGACGCCGGTATTTTTACCGAGGTATCCGGAACCACGCAAGGTCCCGACTAATCCTCGTTGGTGCCCCTACGCAAAGGGAAGCCCACGCGAGGGCCAAGCACCACGGTCGAGTAACTCCGTAGAGAGCCACGGGCCTTCTCCACGCGCAAGTGGTGCTCCGCTTCCGGCTCCTCTCGGACGCTCCCCGCCGTCTCCACTATCGAGCTTCCGGCCGAAACGCCGCGGGCCTCGTTCCCTCCGGTACACGGTGGCGGCCGTGACACAAACACGGTTGTCACGGTCTCGCAAGACTCTCGCCCCACTCGATACAATTTCAACGGCCCACGCAAGAGCCGAGGGGTTGTGTGGTTTGTCTAAACTCACTCAACTAACTAGGATTCACCTAGAGCAAGCGCTAATGCGGTCTAACTAACCTAAGCACTTCGCAAAGCACCTACGCTAATCACCGAGTGATTCTATTAAGCACTTGGGTGTTTGAGCACTTGGAAATGTCTACAATATGCCTTGGTATGTTGCTTGGGCTCCCACACCTGAGAATGGCCGGTTGGGGTGGTATTTATAGCCTCCACACCCCCAACTAGCCGTTGGACAGAAAGCAACAGCTTTCTGTCGACGGGTGCACCGGACAGTCCGGTGCACCACCAGACACTGCACAGTGGATGTCCGGTGCACGCCACGTCAGCCGACCGTTGGCGCCTGTAGCAGTCGACCGTTGGATCCGACCGTTGCCTTCTGCCCGTTGGCACACCGGACAGTCCGGTGCACACCCGGACAGTCCGGTGCTACAGCCAGAGAGCGCCTGTCTGTGGCCTCTCTGCGCAGACTGTCTGGTGTCTCACCGGACAGTCCGGTGCACACCGGACACCAATGTCCGGTGCGCCACCAGGCGCTGGCTGACAGCCCTTTTCTTGGATTTCTTCGCTGATTTCTTCGGGCTTCTTTGTTCTTGAGTATTGGACTCCTATGCATCTTTTTATGTCTTCTTTTGAGGTGTTGCATCCTCATTGCCTTGGTCTAATTCTCTTCGCATCCTGTGAACTACAAATACAAACACTAGAAAACTTATTAGTTCACGGATTGTGTTGTTCATCAAACACCAAAACTTAATTAGCCAAATAGCCCGGGGTCCATTTTCCTTACAGGTACCATTATCTCATCTCCTCCGGATTTAATCTGGCCACGCAAAACGCGAGACGAGGCGCTGGCGACGCAGGAGGCGAAGAGGCGGTGGCGCGAAGTGATGGCGTGGTGGTGGCATGTAGCCTCGACGATAGGGCTGCAAATGGGATGGGTGTAAATGATTATTTTAGGTGGGTTTAAGAAATTGATTTGTTTTGGTGGGTTGTGATGGGTTTTAATTATGAACGGGTTGGATTGGGTGGGTTTATTTTGAATAGCGGGTCAAAATGGTTGATACCCATGGGTGTAGATGAGTTTGTATAGACATGGGCATCCATGGGTCTTACCCATCCGTATGTAGGTCTGCAATATTTTAGGTAGGTTTAAGAAATGAGTTTGTTTTGGTGGGTTGTGTTGGGTTTAATTGTGAATGGGTTGAGTGAGTTTATTTTGTATTGCGGGTCAAAATGGTTGATACCCATGGGTGTAGATGGGTTTGCATAGACATGGGCTTCCATGGGTCTTCACCCATACGTATGGACTGTATTCGACTACCAAGTGTCCAAGTCCCAGCAGACTTACAGTCTTACAGATCCAACTCAAGTATTCAACCCTAACTCACGTGCTCCATCCTCGTGCCGCACTTAGTGCTTCTCTCCCGCCCTAGCGGTTGTGCGCATCCCACTCTAGCGACCGGCGACTCCTCTCCCGTGCTCCATCCCGCCCTGGCACATTCCGCTCATCTCTCCATGCTCCATCCCCGCTCGGCCGCTCCTCTCCCGTCTGCTCGCCAACACCAGCATTGACTATAAATTATTTACTTAACATTATTGATACCAAATCAATCCATAACTGGGTGGAAACCCATAGAAAATCCATGGGTTCAGCTTGTTAAGGTAGCAGCATACACAGTGATAAATTTACAGGTAGCTTCAATGTCACCGTGTATGCTGCTGCTTTAATAATCTAAACTCGAGGGTTTCCATGGGTTTCCACCCAGTTATGGATTGGTTTGGGGTCAATAATGTTATTGGGTGGGTTGTGTTTAATTTGCTTCTTACGTTTTTTGGTGGTTGTGGATGGATGTCAAAGTTACTAGATTTAGGTGTAGGTTGGATGTGGGATGGGTTTTTTTGCCATTAGCAAGCTTACTCGACGACCCTCCCGTCACCTTCTCACCAGCACACTGCCCTCTTTTTCTTTCCCTCTCCTATCCTCGCCTACTGTTCTTGATGTTGCTGAGCACCATGGGCGGAAGGCCGGAAGTTGCTGAGCACCGGTGGCGTTAGCGGTGGTGCAGGGTGTTGCTAGCAGTGAAGGCTTTTTGGCATTAGCGGTGGTTACTGACGATCTACTGCTCAGATCTGCTGCTGACCTCTCTACGTTTTCTTGTCCCAGCCGGTGAGAGATAAAGGAGGGCCTAGCAACGAGGAGATTTTTCTCGCATCCAAGATAAGCAACTCATTTCACTCATTGTGTCTAAAGTATTTTATATCGTATGCACAAAGTCTCACACCCTACGTTCCCACTCTATTCTGTAGTGGCAATTGTACTAGGAGTGTAAAGATATGAATGCAGATTTTATAAATATAAAAAAGAAGGGTTAGAAACATCGGAAAAAATGCGAGGTATCAGAGAGTTGATATTATGCCCCCATAATAGGAGCACCCACACAAAGTACTCTTTGATCCCCCATAGTCTAAACGAGCTTGCTTAACTATGTAGTTACAACTTACGTTTAATTTCACTCGCACTAATATTCATATTAATTTAGTGTCATAAGTATAAGTACCTTGAAATTCTTAAAACTGTTTTTCGCATGCTCGAGGTTGTGTTGTCATCGATCACCGAACGGAAAGATTGAAAGCAAATAAGCTTCTAATTGAGTTTTGGTGATTAATGAAAATATTATATTATTATGATTAATATGAGTTTTGCATAGACAAATTGAGTTAGGACGCTGTTAGTTGAAGCAATCCAAAGTGAGAAAGACAAACAAACCTCAAACACAGATTAAAGACTACTTCGACCACCACCCCAAAGCTCATGCAGTGAAGAAAGGACAAGCTAACACTACTGGAATCCGAGGCTTTGCCGAGTGTCGGCCTCTTTGCCGAGTGCCTTTTGTCGGGCACTCGGCAAAGAAGGCTTTACCGAGAGCCGCACTCGGTAAAGCTAGGCTCTCGGCAACGAGCCTCTTTACCGAGTGCTGGACACTCAGCACAGGACCCCACTCGGCAAAGACACGTTTGTCGAGTGTTAAACACTCAGCAAAGGTGGCGCTCGGCAAAGGGTCGTCAGCGGCCGTCCCAAAGCTGACGGCCGTCAGTCTTTGCCGAGAGCCGAGGGTTGGCACTCGGCAAAGAGTCTTCTTTGCCGAGTGTCTTCTCTAGACACTCGGCAAAGTATATTTTTATTTTTTAGATTTTGTCTCCCAAACTTTTTGTGGTATGTTCCTACACTATGTAGACCTACATGTATAATTTATGGACAATTATAACAGAGTTTTCAATCGTTAGTAGATTTAGTTTGTTTATTTGAATTTCTTCGGAAAATTCAGATTTGAACTGCAGGTCACTCGAAACTTGGGAAACCGTGCATGCAAAAATGATACCCATCCTATTTAGCACAAGTTACGACCGATTTCAGGAGCAGACCGGAAACTTTGAGCACCATGCTCACTCAACATGACCGTGAACTTGCTATCCAGTTGTTTAAAAATTGTATCAAACACAAACAAAGTCAGAAAATCATGAAATTTGTCCACGTGTCATGATATCATATGTAGAGGCTGTGATAAAAATTTGAAAAAGTTTCGAAAAAAATGTGACGCACTATGTGTAGAAACCTAAGAGAACCACATTGAAACTCTATGATTTCATGTGTCGTTCTCTTAGGTTTCTACACATAGTGTCTCACAACTTTCTTCAAACATTCTCAATTTTTTATCACAACCTCTACATATGATATCATGACACGTGGACAAGTTTCATGATTTTCGGACTTTGTTTGTGTTTTATACAATTTTTAAACAGCTGGATAGCAAGTTCACGGCCATGTTGAGTGAGCATGGTGCTCGAAGTTTCCGGTCCGCTCCTGAAATTGGTTGTAACTTGTGCTAAATAGGATGGGTATCATTTTTGCATGCACGGTTTCCCAAGTTTCGAGTGACCTGCAGTTCAAATCTGAATTTTCCGAAGAAATTCAAATAAACGAACTAAATCTAATAGTTATAAAAAACACTTTTATAATTGTACCAAAATGGTACTTGTAGGTCTAAATAGTGTAGGAACACACCACAAAAAGTTTGGTTGCCAAAAAAAGTATACTTTGCCGAATGCTGTACAACTAGCACTCGGCAAAACCGCCTTTGCCGAGTGCCTGTCCGTTTGCACTCGCGAAAGTTTGCAGAACAGATCTTTGCCGAGTGCTGTACATCTAGCACTCGGCAAAGTAGCCTTTGCCGAGTGCCCGTGATCCGGCACTCAGCAAAGTTTATTTTTAAATTTTAAAAAAATCTTTGCCGAGTGCCGGATCGCGGGCACTCGGCAAAGAAGGTGACTAAACCACCCGCGCGCGGCCGGCTCTCTTCTTCCTTCTCCTTTCCTTCTCCTTTCACTTCTCCTTCTATGCCTCACCGCCGTCCGCCCCGCGCTCCGGCTCGCCGCCGGTGCCTCCCCACCGCCGCCCGCGCCCAGCCGCCCGCCCGCCTGTCGCGCCCCACGCGCCCGGCACACTGCCGCCGGCGAGCCGACCGCCGCCCGCCCCCGACGCGCCCGGCAAGCCGTCACCGGCCGCCCGCCCACGCGCCCGGCACGCCGCCGCCGGCCGACCGTCGCCCGCCCCACGCGCCAAGCCGTAAAGGTTTATTGAATTTATTAAATTTATGTTTGTTTATTTTCATATTATATTGTCATATGTTATTTAATTTATTAAATTTATGTGTGTTTGTTATATTATGTGTTTTATTAAATTTATACTACATGTTTATTGAATTTAGGGAGTTTATACTATGTGTGTCAATTAGATATATTTGTGGATGTCGGCCATCGTGCTGCTAGTTTTATTTGCAGGTTTTGTAAACATCCCCATACAGGGGAGGTGCTGCCGAATTTTTTGTCGATAGGCTTGAGTTATTTTTTGCAGATGTCTTACATGTTATATTAAACTATAGTCGGTTATATATGTTATAGGATGGAGGACCGTGAGTGGATGTACACGGGCCGTAGAGGAAGGAACGATGTCGCCACTGAATGGATTAGAAAGACCGATGATTTCGTGGAACGGGCATATGACGAAGCTGCTAAGGGAGCGAGTCTAGTCCCATGCCCGTGCAGCAAATGTGTGAAAGTCGCCTAGAGTGGGTGTGAATAGAGCGAAAATGAAATTCTCAAAATTAATCACAACTACAAGCCGGGTTAGCGTTAGAAATATAATCGAGTCCGCGAGAGAGGGTGCAAAACAAATCGCAAGCGAATAAAGAGTGTGACACACGGATTTGTTTTATCGAGGTTCGGTTCTCGCAAACCTACTCCCCGTTGAGGTGGTCGCAAAGACCGGGTCTCTTTCAACCCTTTCCCTCTCTCAAACGGTCCCTTCACTACAGGAAACGCATAAATTTTCGTGGGCCTAGCTATTTTCGTCGGTCGGCCCACGAAATTACATAGTTATTTTCGTCGGCCCTCGGGACCCACGAAAATTTGGCTTATTTTCGTGGGCCAGTACATATTTTCGTCGGCCGGCCCACGAAAATAGGAAATATATTTTCGTGGGCCTCGGGGCCGACGAAAATAAGCTGTATTTTCGTCGGTCATAGCCAGACCGACGAAAATAAGTCAATTATTTTCGTCGGCCTTCTCCCGGCCGACGAAAATAAGGCATTAACTGACCACTATTTTCGTCGGCCTCAGTGAGGCCGACGAAAATAGTGGTCCGTTAATCGGCCTCAGCCCACTTTCTCTCTCTCGCTCGTCTCGCACTTCTTCTTTGCGCCGCCGCCCGCCCGCTCTCCGTCTCCGCGCCGCCGTCGGGTCCTCCCTCGCCGCTGCAGCGCCGCGCGCCCGTCCTCCCTCGCCGCCGTCGGGTCCTCCCTCGCCGCTGCAACGCCGCCCGCCCGCCCGTCCTCCCTCGCCGCTGCAGCGCCGCGCGCCCACGCCTGCCGCGCCGCCGCTGCGCGCCCTCCGCTGCGAGCCGCCGCTGCGCGCCCGCCTCTGCGCGCCCGCCGCGCGCCCGCCTCTGCCCACCGGCGATCACCGCCTCTGCCCCATCGCGCCCGCTGCGCGCCCGCCTCGCGCCCGCCTTGCCCGTGCAGCTCCGGTGACACGCGCCCCCACTGCTCGGCAGCCTCGCCCCCACCACCGCCCTCGGCCCGAGAGCCTCGGGCACCGGCTCTCTCCACCGCCGTCCCTCGCCGCAGCCGCACCGAGCTCCGCCTCGCCTCCTAGTCCGACAGGTAAAATTTTAAATTTTTTTAGTTACTTAGCACATGGTAAAGTATATTGTTTAACATAGCATTATGTTAAACTAACTATATAGTGATTATATAGTTAGGAAATTGTTAGTATATTGGATGAAGGAAAGTTACTGAGTATATAGTTAGCATATACTTGTAGCATATTGTTTAGCATATACTTGTAGCATATTGTTTAGCATATACTGGTCAACATATTGTTTAGCATATACTGGTCAGCATATTGTTTATTATGTAGCTATCGTGTAGTTTTCTGTGTTGGCAACCATCGTGTTGTCGTTTATTTGCAGGTTTTAGAAACATCACTTTATAGGGGAGGTGCTGCCGAATTTTTTATTGACAATAATATTTTTTGTATATAGGTGTTCTTCCGACTTGACCTTCGCCACCGTTAGCTAGACTCGTACATTATTCTCAGGTATACATTGTTTTCGTAATTTCTCATGTATACATTATTCTCAGTTTTAATCGTTAACCGTAGCGAACCGTATGCGTCACCCGTTCGGGAACGACGAACGTCACATTGACTTGTGAGGTTCGCCGTTCCGGAATTGTCCACGTATTTTGGACAGCCTGAGAGTGTAAGCCGATGCTTGTGATTTGTGACATGTGCCTTACGATTGATGCAGAATTTCGGTTTTGTAACCCAGTTGTTCTCCAACACACCATGTTCAGGCGTGTGCTTGGAGAGCAGCGGGGTTATGCTGCCGAAATTTCGCGGCAATCGTAGGCTACACGTCATAAATCACAAGCATCAGCCTACACTCTTGGGTGGGTTTAGGGCCTTTACCCAATAGGGAGTTCACCTAAATAAGCCACGGACGATCGTTGATGTTCTTTGACTTTTGTTTAGCCTTTGAAATGGACGGTGATCGGAGGGTGATGTATGACGGGTGGAGAAAGGATGGGGCACATTCGAATGAATGGATGGGTGTAACAAAGGCTTTTCTTGAGCACGCTTTCAAAGATGCAACTGGTCGTCTAGTGAAGTGTCCTTGCAATCGCTGCGAGAACAAGTGGCCTCAGAAGAAGGAAGAAATGGAGAAACACCTTTGCAAAAGTGGGTTTATGTCGAACTACCTTGTATGGTACCGGCATGGAGAGTCTATTAGACACGTTGACGCGGATGTGGAGCTTGATGACGATCATGATAGGATGGACGATATGTTGCATGATCTTGGTAGGGAGGTTGAAATGAACGCTGAGGAGCCGGGGCAGCTTCCACGCGATGCTCAAGAATTCTTCCGGCTACTCGCCGCAGGAGAAGAGAGACTGCACGAGCACACTCAGATGTCAGTTCTTGGGACTCTCACAAGACTAATGGCGATAAAGTCGAAGCACAACATTTCAAACAGTGCTTACAACGACATCGTCCAACTTATGGGCGAGGTTCTACCGGAGAATCATAAGTTGCCAAAAAATATGTACTTCGCAAAGAAGATGTTGGCTGGTCTTGGGATGACATATGAGAAGATCGACGTGTGTCCCAACAGTTGCATGCTATTCTTTGAGGAGGATGACAAGCTGGACCGTTGTAAGCATTGCGAAGCTTCTAGATATGTCGAGGTGACAAATGATGAGGGTGAATTGGTAGTTACGAAGGTCGCAGCTAAGCAACTTCGTCGGTTGCCCATCATTCCTCGGCTTTCAAGGTTGTTCCTCAACAAGGAAATAGCTCTGCATATGACGTGGCCAAAGAATGGTGTACGTCTCGTCACTGATCCAGACTTAATGGTCCATCCGTCGGACGGTGATGCGTGGAAGGCATTAGACGAGTTTGATCCCGAATTTGCAAACGACCCTAGGAGTGTACGGCTTGGTCTATCGACGGACGGATTCACACCTTTCAATACCAGTGCAAGCCCTTACTCGTGTTGGCCTGTCTTCATTGTGCCATATAATCTTCCTCCTGAGTTGGTCAATAAAGAAGAGTTCATGTTCCTTGCACTAGTCATCCCAGGCCCCGAGCATCCAGGGCCAAAGCTGAATATGTTTGTTCGCCCTTTAATTGAAGAGCTGAAACAATTGTGGAGAGGTGTGAAGGCTTATGACAGCCATACTGAAAAGGAGTTTACCATGCGCGCTGCTTATTTGTGGTCAGTGCATGATCTGCTGGCGTATGGAGATTGGTCTGGATGGTGTGTTCATGGTCGGTTGTGCTGTCCCATATGTATGAATGATACGGATGCATTCAGATTGAAGCATGGTGGGAAAGTGTCATTCTTTGATGCTCATCGACGTTGGACTCCATTCAAGCATGATTTCAGGAATTCGCTTACTGCATTCAGAAGTGGAGCCAAAATCAGAAATGGGCCACCAAAGAGGCAAACTGCACCACAGATAATGGCATGGCATGCTTGTCTGAAGCAAGGAGAAAATGATAGGTTTCAAGGCTACGGGGAGGACCACAACTGGACCCATATTTCATCAATATGGGACCTTCCGTATGCAAAAGCCTTGATCATGCCGCACAACATAGACTTGATGCACCAAGAGCGTAATGTTGCTGAAAGCATCATAAGCACATGTTTCGATGTGACTGATAAAACGAAAGATAATATGAAGGCAAGAAAAGACATGGCTGAAATTTGTAAGAGACCGATGCTCGAGTTGAAAGTAAGCGATAAAGGGCATGAGAGTAGGCCGCGAGCTGATTACTGCCTCAAGCCAGATGAAAGGAAAGAAATATTTAAGTGGTTGAAGAATCTGAAATTTCCAGATCGGTATGCGGCAAATATGAAACGGGCAGTCAATCTGAAGACCGGTAAATTGATCGGTTTGAAAAGCCATGACTACCATATTATTATGGAGAGGCTGATGCCCGTGATGTTTCGAGGCTATTTTAAGGATGAGCTTTGGAGCATATTTGCAGAGCTGAGTTACTTCTATAGGGAAGTATGCGCAAAGACGATATCGAAGAGGTTGATGCAGAAATTTGAGAAAGAAATTCCAATTCTTATTTGTAAATTTGAAAAGGTTTTCCCGCCAGGATTCTTCAATGTGATGCAACATCTAATTGTGCATTTGCCTTGGGAAGCTTTGGTAGGCGGACCAGTGCAATTCAGGTGGATGTATCCTATAGAAAGGGCGTTGAAAAAGCTCAGGGCGTCTGTTCGGAACAAGGCTAGAGTCGAAGGGTGTATTGCGGAGGCTTTTGCCCTTAAGGAGATATCTCAATTCTCAACCAGGTATTTCGCTCGAGCCAACAATGTGTTTGCTCCTTCAGTGCGACTTCATGTCGAAAATGAATCGCCCCAAAGCACCCTTCAAATTTTTGCGAATCCGGGTAAAGCAGTTGGAAAAGGGAGTGTACGTCACATTGAAGGATCAGATTTGAACACGCTAATGCTATATATGTATAGCAATATTGACAGCACACAGGAGGCGTTCGAGTAAGTTTGACTCATAGTTACTTCCATTTTCTCATCTCATAATTTCTATAGTGTGTAATGTCCATGTTTCTAATATGTCCAGCATGTTTGATGAAGAATGTTGGAAATCTACTAGTAAACCTACGGCCATCCAATTAGAAAATCTTCGACGTGATGGGTTGAAAGGTGGACCAAACTTCGTGCAGTGGTTTCGTAATTATGTTAGTAATTTTCATTCTCTCATTGTCCATACTTAATCTTTGAATTTTGGACTTGGAAGATATAATGCATATACTAATTCCTTGTATAGGTTTCCAAAAACTCTGTGCACCCAGACTTGCAGCAAATGGCACATACCTCTGTGTCCGTCCGGAACTATACTCGCTATGATGTAAATGGATATCGCTTCCGAACCGCGAAATTGGAGAAGAGTCGACCATTGGCAGCCACCACCAATAGCGGTGTGTTGGCAAGTTCATATGTTGACGATGACAAAGTAGTGGACTATTACGGTGTTCTTCAAAACATTATAGAGTTGATTTTCGATGGCCCCAAAGAACTTAAAGTCGCGTTTTTCGAGTGCGACTGGTTTGATGCTCATAGTGGGACTCGTGTCGACAAGTATGGTAATGTCGAGGTGAAGCATAGCTCTAGGATTCCGAGCAGTATGAGCGATGTTGTCCTTGCAAATCAGGCAAAACAGGTGTACTACCTGCCATATCCTCACCCAAGCCTTAGGGCTTGGTGGGTTGCAATCAAAGTCAACCCACAAGTCGTCGCTCCAGAGAGTGCTGACTACGTGAGTACGAGCAGGGACAACGATGATGCTATTTTTCAACCAGAAGCGGCGTCGACTCAAGACATAGCTCATCGATTCCATGTGACCAATGGAGAAGGACTTGAAAATCTCTGTTGCAATTCAAGCGACTTAATTGAAGAACCTAGGTCAAAGCGCAAACGACCTGTCGTCGTTAGAAGATCAGTAAGGATCCAACGAAATCAAGAGCGTATGAATAAACAACGAGCCGAAGAAGCATCATCGGATGCGGATGACTTTTGATTAGTATGTTACTTTTAGTTAATCAATTAAGCTATGTATTCCAATTTCTACATTATTAATTTTCATATTATTTGTTTCATATACTGTGGTTTGACATTAATTTATCTACAGTTGAACATGTTCAAGCATAGGAGATCGAGGAGGAGTGGGGGCAGCACGGCCAGCGAGGACAGCTCGGGCAGTGGGCTTTTTCAGGGCACCTCACAGAGCCGACAGAGGCAGCAGCAACTTCTCGACTGTCTAGACTTCTCGACAGAGCCGGAGTGAGTAGTGACTTTGTTTATGGACTATGTATGGATATGTATAGACTTTGTTTATGGTTCTCGAGGGAATGACTTTGTTTATGTATGGACTATATATGGACTATATGTATGGAATATGTTTGAAACAATTATGTAATTGCTTGTGAATGTTGTTTGTGAAAACTGTATTGTTTGTGAAATCTGTATATATGATTGTGTATATGTTTATTTTGCTGTGAATTAATAAAAGGTGCAGAACAATCTGTTTTTTGGGGGGTATCATGAATTTTCGTCGGCCTGGGTGGTGGCCGACGAAAATAAGTGCCCAGATATTTTCGTCGGCCACCACCCAGGGCCGACGAAAATTATGTCCCTATTTTCGTCGGCCTCAGTGGCCGACGAAAATAGTCAGCCGACCAACTATTTTCGTCGGCCTTAGAGAAGCCGACGAAAATAAGTCGTTTTCGTCGGTACCGACGAAAATAATTCCCTATTTTCGTCGAACTTATTTTCGGCGGCTATTTTCGTCGGCCTGCCGACGAAAATAGGCTATTTTCGTCGGTTTAGGCTTATTTTCGTGGGTTTTTAGCCCACGAAAATTTAGTCGTTTCCTGTAGTGCTTGGACCGAGTGAGCTTTTCTTCTCAATCACTTGGAACACAAAGTTCCCACAAGGATCACCACACGATTGGTGTCTCTTGCCTCAATTACATGTGAGTTTGATCTCAAGAAAGAATGAGAAAGAAAGCAATCCAAGCGCAAGAGCTCAAAAGAACACAACAAATCACTCTCGCTTAACACTAAAGCTTTTGTGGAATTGGGAGAGGATTTGATCACTTGGGTGTGTCTTGTATTGAATGCCTAGCTCTTATAAGTGGTTGGAAGGTGGAAAACTTGGATGACTTGAATGTGGGGTGGTTGGGGGTATTTATAACCCCAACCACCAAACTAGTCGTTTGGTGGAGGCTGCTGTCGCATGGCGCACCGGACACTGTCCGGTGCGTCAGCCACGTCACCTGGCCGTTGGGTTCTGACAGTTGGAGTTCTGACTTGTGGGCCCGCCTGGCTGTCCGGTGGTGCACCGGACAAGTCCTGTAGACTGTCTGGTGTGCCACCCGCGCGTGCTCTGCTCCTCTGCGCGCGCTGGCGCGCATTTAATGCGTTGCAGATGACTGTTGGCGCGAAGTAGTCGTTGCTCCGCTGGCTCACCGGACAGTCCGGTGTGCACCGGACATGTCCGGTGAATTATAGCGGAGCGGATTCCCGAAGCTGGCGAGTTCAGAGCCTCTTTCCTCTGGAGCACCGGACACTGTCCGGTGGTGCACCGGATAGTCCGGTGAGTTATAGCGAAGCGCCTCTGTGAATTCCCGAAGGTGAAGAGTTCAGCTTGAAGTTCCCTGGTGCACCGGACACTGTCCCGTGGCACACCGGACAGTCCGGTGCGCCAGACCAGGGCTGCCTTCGGTTATCCCTTGCTCTTTTTGTTGAACCCTTTTCTTGTTCTTTTTATTGGCTTAGTGTGAACCTTTGGCACCTGTATAACTTATACACTAGAGCACACTAGTTAGTCCAATTATTTGTGTTGGGCAATTCAACCACCAAAATCAATTAGGAACTAGGTGTAAGCCTAATTCCCTTTCAATCTCCCCCTTTTTGGTGATTGATGCCAACACAAACCAAAGCAAGTATAGAAATGCATAATTGAACTAGTTTGCATAATGTAAGTGCAAAGGTTGCTTGGAATTGAGCCAATATAAATACTTATAATATATGCATGGATTGTTTCTTTAATTTTTGTCATTTTGGACCACGCTTGCACCACATGTTTTGTTTTTGCAAATTCTTTTTGTAAACCCTTTTCAAAGTTCTTTTGCAAATAGTCAAAGGTAAATGAATAAGATTTTGCGAAGCATCTTCAAGATTTGAAATTTTCTCCTCCTGTTTCAAATGCTTTTCCTTTGACTAAACAAAACTCCCCCTCAATAAATTCTCCTCTTAGTGTTCAAGAGAGTTTTAAGATATCACTTTTGAAAATACTAACTTCTTCCCCTTTTGAACACTATAAGATACCAATTTGAAATTGCCAATTGAAAATCATTTTAAAATTAGGTGGTGGTGCGGTCCTTTTGCTTTGGGCTAATACTCTCTCCCCCTTTGGCATGAATCACCAAAAACGGAGTCATTAGAACC